>NC_042618.1:218037696-218371548 GCF_901001135.1 Rhinatrema bivittatum | reverse complement strand
AGGGAGGGACTGAGTGAGAGTGAGGGGGAGGGACTGAGTGGGAGGGAGGGACTGAGTGAGAGGGAGGGGAGGAGTGGGTGAGTGTGTGGGAGGGAGGTAGGGGGAGGGGAAGAGTGAGGGGAGAGGGAGAATGAGGGAGAGGTGAGAGACAGGGATGTGAGTAAGTGGAAGGGGGAGAGGGAGAATGAGGGAGAGGTGAGAGACAGGGATGTGAGTAAGTGGAAGGGTAAGAAGTTGTGGAGCAGAGAAAAAGGGAGTGGAGGAGGGCTGAGGGGGAGGGGATGGGATTGAGAGAGGGTGGGGAGTGACTGAGGGAAGGGGAGAGAGGTGGGAGTGACTGAAGGAAGGGGAGGGAGGTGAGAGTGAGGGGAAGGAGGCAGTGGGAGACAGAGGGTGAGTAAGACTGAGTGGAGGGAAGGGGAGGAGTGAACGAGGGGAAGGGGGAGAGAGGGAGAAAAAGTGTAGAAGGGTGCTGTGTTAGAAAATGGAGTGAAAAAAAAATGTAATGTAGCCCGTTTTAACGGGCTTAACGGCTTGTCTAAAAATATTGAACATGAGCTTTTGAAACCATGCATCAGAGACATTATTGTCATCTGAAGAAGAGACATACGTGGTCTTGATAGCTCATATATATTTTGGATAATATTTATATTGATCCAATAAAAGCCATCAAAGAATATAGAGAATCCAGTTTATGAAATTAAAATGCCTTTTTTTCTACCTTTATCATCTGGGTCAGGGTTTGTTTTTTTTCAGCATTGGTCTTGGTCCCTCTTTTCTGTCTTCTAAATCCTTTTCCAGGTCATCCTTTCCATTTCTGTCTTCTAAATCTTTTCCATTTAAGTTTTTTCTCTCTTCTGTCTTCATCATTTCAGCCACTTCCTTGATGTCCCTTTATCCTTTTCATCTCATTTCTCTCTTCTCTGTCTCTAAATCTCTCCCTTCGATCACTATCACTCTCTCACACCTAGATCTCATCCCTCCTTCTCCCTTAGTCATCTTCTACCTGTCACCATCTCTCACCTGTCCCTACACTTCACTTCCTCAGTTCCGCCCTCCATTGCCCAATTCAGCCATCCATCTCCCCCTCACTGCATGCTCCCTTACCAATCTTCTACTACCTGGCTCCTTTATCCCCCAGCTCACCACTCCTCATACTAACTTTCTCAACCATTTCATTTCATTCAGCTTTCCTCATATTCTCCCATCCCCTGCAGTTTGACTCCCTCACCCCCCAATTATTTCCTCTTCTACTTCCCCCATCCCATCTCTCTGATTCACTCTCATGCCAAGTCACCCCCTTGACTACCATCTCCCTCCCTCCCCACAAATATCCTGTCTGACTCTCTATCATACACCTTCCTGCATCATTTCTCCAGGCTCTCACATTCCACCCCCTTCACCTCTTCTTTAAAAACCCTTCCTGCTTCCAATCACTACATCTAGCTCATTCTCACCCCTTTTACCTCCATCACCGCTGCTAGCTCTCTGCCACTCACCCTCCCTCTTCACCACCTCTGGTTCTCTCTCACACCATCACCCTATTTCCAGCAGGTAATTTGCACCCCCTCCCCAGTACTTGTGTCTTTGTATTCTCCCACACACATCCCCTCCTCCTATATTTCATGCACCCCCATACCCTGGCTTTTTTCATCACCTCAGACAGTCCAGGTTTGCATTTCTGATTTCAAGGAAATGGGGGAAAAAACACATTCACCTCCCCAACATTCATTGCCTTTGATGCCACCCCTTTGTCATCTCTCCAACATTCATCTCCCTTTCACTCCACCATCCTTCTCGCGACACCTCTTCATCTCACTCTCCTTTCAGCATTTACATTCTCCCCATAAATCACTTTTAGCTCCCTGACTTGTGCTCGTGGGTGCCTCCTTCCTCTTCCACCGCTCTGCTCTCAACTGAGTCCTGGGATCACTGGCCGTGTCTGTCTGCTCTAGCTCCTCCCCTCATACTTCCTGTTGAAGCAAGGGACAGGTTGGGAGGGGATGAGACGGAAGCAGATTTAGCAGAAGAGAAAGCATTTGCTCTACTTCCTTCTCAAGCCCCTTCCCTTCTGTTTCTCCCCACTGCTGCTTGCAGTGTCTGCTCCATTGTCCCTCCTCCCTCCCTGTGAGGGCAGAAGAGGGTAAGGGTGAAGCTGGAGGAGACACTATAGAGAAGAAATTAATTTCTGAAATCTCTCCTCCAGCCCCTCCCCTCCTGTCCCATGCAGGCTACCTGGAGGAGAAGGCTTGGAGCAGTAACAGAACCGCTGTTTTCAGCTGCCTGAGATTTGAGACGCTGGCCCTGTTTGCCCATGGCTAGCGACTCCCTTGCCACTGATTTAACTTAACAAGGAACACTTACATTTATGCTTTTGATTTGATACAAGTTAGCAAGAAGCCCCCCGTGTAGCAGGCCATAATCAATTAGATCAATACTCACTTGTGAGAGGATGCTTATCCCTCTCAGCCCATCTCTTGACTCATTTTTATTGTTAATGCTAACTTCTAGAAATAAATAATTCAATAATGCATGTGCATTCATACCAAATGAATTTATTAGGATGGTGAGTATCATTCAGATTCAAAATTCCCTTGGTTTCTTATTCTAACTCGTCACATATCTGTGTAAAACAATGAAACCTTTGCTCCTACCATTTTGGATTCTAGCCTTACAATGTAGCATATTAATTGTACGTAGGGGCAATGTGCTTAACCTGTCCTGGCTACATGTATGAATTGGTTCAATGACCATCTTGTTCAATGTATATGTGGTACGCATTCTACTTGCAGGCGTAGAGGCCAAAGAAGAGGCATCGTCCTCAGAAGGTCAGATGTGTGGTTGACCTGGATGTCATTGTGCTTTTCATTTACATTGATGCTGATTACATTGCTAACATCCTGAATCACTTCAAAACCTTTCCCATGTTTTAATCACAGATCACACGTGATCCTTTTTTTTTTTTGCGTTTTCTGTTTCATTTGTATTGGCTTTGGATGGTGAGGGTTTCACATTCCAGCTATAGAATATCTAATGCTTTTTTTCCATCCATTTGAAGTTCCCTTTATGAGTGGTTCAGGCTCTCATAATTCCTTCCCTTTCTTTTACAGGTTTCAGTTGCTTTGTTGGTTTGTTTGTTTTTTTTTTCATTTCTTGTCTTATTCCCCTCCCTCACTAAAATGTTAGTTTTAATAAAGCATTTCCCCCCTCTCCATACATAGATATTCATTTGTATTTCTATTTACAGATGAAGCGGAATCTTCTGGTAGCCCTCAACCACCAGGTTAGTTTTATCAGTCATTTTATTCTTTGTGCTTTGACCTGTAAGTGAAAGAGAATACACAAGCTGGAAGTGTGTGTGTGTGTACGTGCGCTCATGTGTGCGTGCGAGTGTGTGTGTCTGTGTGTGTGCATGCACGTGTTTTTGTGTGTGTGTGTGTGTGTGTGTGCGCGCGCGCGTGTGTGTGTGTGTGTGCACGTGTTTGTGTGTGTGTGTGTGTGTGAAGGAGGAACTCTGATAACCCGAGACACTGTTTCCAGCCCACTTCAGAAAGACCTTAGGGCTAGAGAGCAGCCAATGAACACACAGGATCCTAAAAGATCTGTGTGCTAAACTGCTATAGCCCTAACGCAGGCCTTGACATCCTTTAGTTAACATACGTCCCCGCAAATTATGTAAAGAGCCGTGATTAACGTTAACATGCCATTAATCCTAAAAATGAATTACACTTCTGAAGATGTTGTCCAGTTTTAGCATTAGCCTCACAAGGCTAATACAAACCCTGATAGGGGCTTCCGTGGGCCTCCCCTGCCTCTTGCCCTCCCCCCCTCCCCCCACATAGATGTAAAAGGGGTCACTGAGTTCCAATACAACCTGAAAGAATATATCCCCTCAAGTGAGCAACCCCTGCCCCCAACATTGTTTTCAAGAAGAGCAGGCAGAAGGGAGCACAAAATGGTTCCTGCTGATCTGACACTGTCCTGTGCTTTGCACATTGTAGGGCACTGGACGGTGTGAGGTCAGCTGGCACCATTTTGAATGTTGGCGCCAGCGGGGCAGGAGAGAATCCTGCTCCCTCCTGCCTTCTTGAACATTACATTGGAAGGAGTTGGCCTGCTCACTCAAGGGAGGGTATTCTGGGGAAGGGAGGGGGAGCCTGCTACCATGTGGCAGAGAGTATTGGGAGTGACAGAGCCCATTGGCCTCTTATGTATTGGGGTAGGGGGGAGCAATAGAAGACCTTTCAGTCAGGAAGCTAATGCAAACACTTAACTACACCTCTCAAAGGTGTGGTTATGATTTTGCAATATTAGCAGCATTACCTACTGCCAAGTCACTTTTAATGGTCGATGTACTAAAGACTTTACATCAGGTATTAATCCCAACATTAACACACATTTTATAATAGATGTATTAACCCGGGCCAATGGATTATTTTAATATGATTTAGTACATAAACTCCTAAATGGATGAATAAAACTATGTGATCATATGAATTTCTCTTGTTTTCTGAATTGGAGCTTTCTCTTCTAGGATAATGCTGACCGACTTTTTTTTTTTTTACTTATAAATGTTATTTTTATTTTAATATTTTTAATTAAATCATAATAGAAATGCAGTAGAATATTGATGTGTACATAGTAAGACAATCTCTAGATGGCTTAAAGCAGGTATCGAAGCTCTGTGCCTGACATATCATATATATTTAGGCCACATCCCTGTATGACCTGCTGGGCCTTACAGTTTATTCATTGGGTTTGTTGCAGCACTAATATGCTGCCAAGGGGCTCCTGGGAGGCCCTTGTTAAATTATTTTATGGAAACAGAGCATCTCACTGAGTGGAGCAGAGCTGGAGGGACTCTCTTATTTATTACTTTACCAAAGAGAGGAAATAAAGATCAATAAACAAAATGAGGTAGATCTTAAATAAGTATGCGCAACTGGCACAAACAAAAGTACGCCGGATTTTATAAGATCGTATCTTATAAAATCCGGGGTCGGTGCGCAAGGCTGCGCAAAATCGGCAGCCTGCGCGTGCCGAGCCGCGCAGCCTGCCTCCGTTCTCTCCGAGGCCGCTCCGAAATCGGAACGGCCTCGGAGGGAACTTTCCTTGCACATCCCCCTTCTTCCCCTATCTACCCCATCCCCCAGCCCTACCTAAATCCCCTCTACCTTTGTTGTGCAAGTTACGCCTGCTTGAAGCAGGTGTAACTTGCGCGCACTGCCTCGGCATCCCCCGGCACAGGCCGCAGTGCCAGGGGACTTGGGACCGCCCTCCCGGCCCGCCCCCGAACTGTCACCACACCCTCGGACCCACCCCGGACACGCCCCCTCCCGCCCTTTTACGAAGCCCCGGGACTTATGCATGTCCCGGGGCTTTGCGCACGCCGGCGGCCTATGCAAAATAGGTGCGCCGACACTCGAGTGCCCTGCGCGCGTAAATCCGGCAGGATTTACGCGCGCAGGGCTTTTAAAATCTAGCCCAATATGCATAAGGTGATACCTTTTCCTTGGACTAACAATATATTTCTAGCTTCCAGGAGCTAACACTCCTTTCATCAGATCAAAACAGAATGAACAGATCAGAGCAAAAGGTGATGTCTGAACATACAAGTTCTTACGTTACAGTGATGATATGAAGGGAAAGGGAAAAAGAAGGAAACACATCAACTTTCCTCCCCTTTCCTCCTCCCTCTTCACACCACGATTGTAATTTAAATTTTGATTCTCTTGTATATTTACACAACATCATCATTTGCTTGGACATGCGCATTTTGTTTTTATCAAATGAAGTACAGCTCCCTAAAGCTAGTCAAGAAACGTATTGTTAGTCCAATAAAAAGGTATCACTTTGTTAGGGATGTGTATTCGTTTAAAACAAATGGGTAAAACACAATAATGAGTCTATTTTCATTTCATTCATGGACTCCCAAAATGAATGGAGTCCCACAAATGAAACAAAAACTTTCATCTCATTTGTTTGTTTCCCATTCAAGTCTGTGGCCCATACAAGTCTATGACTATGCAAATAGACAGGTGTAGGTAACTATAGCAGGCAAGTCATGCCTGTCTGATCTCACAACCTCATCAGAGCTGAGTCAGGACAAGTTAGCAAAGAGACCAGACAGAGGACAAATCACAGTGCAGCATCTTTCTAGCTAGCCTATAGCTCAGGGCTTCCCAAACTGTGGATCAGAACCCCAGATGGGGTCACAAAATGTTCAGTTGGCTCACAAGTGCCTCAAAGGGCAGCATAGTTCTTTCTGGCAACAGCAGGACCATTAGAAGTGGAATTCAGCGAAGAGCCTGTGAGTCAGCACACACTCATAGTCCTTGCAGTGGCCCTGCTCTTGCATGAGTTTTGAAAGCCCTAAACAAGAAGGGATAGGGCTATGGCAGGGCCTGTGAGCTTGCGCTGACTCACAGACCCTATGCTGACTTTCATTACTAATGTTGCTGCCACTTGCAGATCACAATTGGGGTTGGGACAGCCATGAAGGGAAAGGTGTGCAGAGTGAGCACAGGCCAGTAGAGATTATCACTCTTTCTCTCTCCTCACCCACCACTTAACCTACCCAAGAAAAAAATGTTGTCCTGTCAGCAGCCTACTCTCTCTTCCCAACAGCTATCATCCACCTTTGGCCCAGGGTCAAAAGAAAAATATTGCTGACCCTGACCAGGGGACTGCTTGGAGGAAAGACTGTTTAGAGGAAGGGGTTTGAGGGTTGGATCACCTGGAGAAAAATTGGCTGTGGAGGGTGAGGAAGGTATGACAGAAGATCAAATGGGGGATGTAGGGTGAGATGGGATCAACTAGGGGGAGGTGAGGCTGGGGGGTGAGCAAGAGGGGCAGAGGTTGAGAGTGGAAGTCCTCTGGAGGTTGAGAGAAGGGATTAGCTGGAGTGTGGGGAGGGTGAGAGTGGAATGATTGTTGGAGGGAGGCCACACCCTTGCTGATTTGTTTTGGTCGTCCTCTGGGGTCAGATACATTTTCAGTGCTAAAATGGGGTCACATTGGATAAATGTTTGGGAAGCCCTGCTATAGCTGCTATCTGGAACAAGTGATGCTGACATACTCCCACGGTAAAGTCCGAGTATGTGTAAGAAGTTCTGTATTTCTTCTCTAGCAGTTGTTAGGGAAGGACCTATTTCAGTGGCTCTCTCAAGAGTTTTAAAAAAGCTAGAAACATGTGGCTTTGGCACTGTAAAGGGCTGTTTCACGTCTTCTCTGCTGCAGTGTAGTTTCACTCACTGTGCCAGAAAGATGAAAGCAATGGCACTGCTCCTTTTGCTCTTTGCTGGGGAGGATCTGTGTAGGAGTGTGGAGATTGTAGCAGTGCTGGTGATATTTTTGTCTCTGTCTTGTCTGAGTATCTGATATAGGACCTCAGGGAGTGTGGTAGCATACTGACAGACTGAAGAGAAGAGTCTTGCCAGGCTGCCAGTCTTTTTGGTTCTGTTTAATAGGGTTTTTTTTCCCTGTGTAGATTGGAAACATCAGCACTGAGTGCATACAGCACACTCATAGACTCTGTCAGGGGGAGCACAGTTACCATCTTAATAAATAAATTCCTTTAAAGTATTCAAACCACAAATACCACCATCTCATTGAGAGGAAAAGGAAGGGCAGGGATTGGCAGATTTGGAAGCCTTGGGAAGAGTAAAAGATTTGCTGTAGAACCAGACCAGCCTAGCAGTAGCAGCAAGAAAAAAGGGAACTCTGCCCCGAAAATGAAAAGAGACTTCTTTAGCTACAGAATGGCAGGAGTGGAAGGCTGCTCAAGGCAAAATCAATTGAATTTTGGAGAACATGTGCCTCTGCCACCTGTTTCTCTCCTTCTTGTTTTGAAGTAGAGGAAAAAGATTGGAGAGCCATCCAAGGATGAGAGTAGCAAGGCAGAGGCATGGACTGGAGCAACAGAAATACAAAAGCCAAAACCCGCAGCGTGCTTCTTTACCTTGGTTACTGAGGCAATGGAGGCTGTATTTTTAGCAACCAATTCTGAGGAAGATTCTTGTCTGGGATTCTCTGAATCAGAACTTGAAAAGTTAGTAACTGAAGAAAATTTGGGAGTATTAGTTATTAGTGTCTTAGGGTCCAGTGCGATAATGGGGGAGATTAGCTGATGATACTGATGGTGATGAGACAAACCTCCAGGAAGAACAGATAGTTCAAGTTGAGAACATGAATTATGCCCCTGGCATTTGTCCTCTCAGTCCACCCTCACCTTTAACTCCAGTGCCAGCATCAGCCACCATGGATGTGCAGAAGAGATCATATAATACATCCCTGATATGAAGGCAGGGAGGACCCGTGATTTGTTAAATGAACTCACTGCAGTAAGGATATCAGTCCAGGGAAGCAAGTGGGGCATCTGACAAATGCTTATATTAAGTACCACTTACAGAAGCAGCTCTTATTAGCATTGGCACCAGGGGAGGCTGGCAGTACTAGCCTGATAACCCCTTTTGCCACTAAAAGTAAAAACCAGAGGAAAGGGGTTGAAAGGAGGAAGACTTTTCCACAAGCTGATCCCATTGCCCCTTTCAGCAGTCAGGTAGCAGGCCAGCAACCCCCTAAATGCATCCACAGTGGCAACCCACCAAAGAGGAAATAGGGTGATGTTCTGTCCTGGGGCAAGAGGCAGGCAACATGTAAAGTAATAATGAGGAACACCAGGGAAATGATTGGCCCTGAATGACCAGTGCCTGCAGGTAGTGGTGAGTGTGAGCTTTAAGCATCTGCTGCATGTGTCCCTCCAGGACTATATTTAGTAGACATGTTATCCCCACCCTGTACAACCAGTGCCATAGTCACATCCAGGTGCATCTGGCTCAGACAGAGGGCAGTAGCATGCATGTCACCAGCATTTTCTGGACTATCGTGAATGCTACACATGCTTACCTCTCCCTAATGGCATATTGATGGGATCTGGCTGCAGCAGGGACAGAAAGCAGGTCTGGCAGGGACTGAACATCAGGGTGTAGGTGGGCTGTGTTGCACACCCAGATGTTGGATATCTACCATACTTCATGCAGTTTCCTATCATCCACAAGAAAGATGACAGAGGGTTGGCAGCTAGACAGGAGAGGCAGGTGTTTTCAGGCAGTTTTCTTTGTAACAGACAGAGGTGTAAATATGACAAGGGAACTGGAAGATAGGGGCTTTTGGGATATCCATTATTTTGCACACTTGCTGCACTTGGAAGTGAGGAATGCCCTGGGGTTGGGGGCCCAAGGACCACGAGAATCTATTCCTGAAGGACCTGATAGAGGTGCAGAAAAATGGCGAGGCATTTCCATTGAAGCATGAAGGTTGGGCAGTTTCTATGTGAGAAGCAGGAAGACTTTGGGATGCCTCATAAGCATCTGAGTGAAGATATTGGCACCCGATGAAACTCAACCTATATGATGCTGCAGAGCTTAGTGGAGCAGCAGACACCTCTTCATGATCTGTCTCTGAAAATGAAGATAGGTGTCGATCACCCCTGGGGCATCTTGAGTGAGTAATGATGAGGCAGCTGATAGAAATTCTGAAACCCTTCAAGGATGCCACAGAGGATATGGTTCCAGAAATACCACCCTGGGCAGAGTCATCCCTATACTAAATATTCTGGAGGAAAAATTAAATGCTTTCCAAGAGCTGGAGGGAATGGAAGCAGAGGTGTGGCAGTTTGTGGACTCCTTGCAGCAGCAGGTGCAAGTGAGACCTAAATCTCTGAGAGAAAACAATACAAACATACTTACCATACTTTCTAATTCACAGGTGAAAGGAAGTATTGCCTTAGAATCCCAGCATCTCATATCCATGAAGGAGATGCTGATAGCTAGGGTGTGTGAACAGGAGCACCAGAGGCATAGACACAGTGGGCATGCAGCACAGAAAAGAATGGCCACCCCAGAGAGCAGTGGAAGCACAAGCAGCTACCACTTCCTTCCCCACTTCAATATGCCAAAGGCACATTGCCTGCAAAGAATCATTCTCTTGTCACAGGCCTAGCTAAAGCAACTGGCAAGAGAGACCCTCAGTCCACCCCAGAAAAGGAGACTGCAGTAAAAATTTTGTGACATGCTATCTCACAGACCCCATTGAGAACATGGATACAGATGCACTGACATATTGAGCCCATAAGTCTGCAATCTGGCCAGACCTAGCAAGGTGATTCAGTACTATCTTTTCTGCCCACCAACCAGCATACCCAATGAATGTGTCTTCTCAATGGTAGAGGACATTGTGAACCCTCATCACGCAAGACAAGATGGAAAAGCTGGATTTTTAAAAAATAAATGTACCTTTGCTGTACTTTCCAGAATTTCTGGAAGCACCTTCAAGGTCTTCCTGCTGCTCTGCATGCCTGCCATTCCCCAGATATACCATCTTAGAGGTCTTGCTGCCACTCTGCCTACATGATCTGCCACTAATGTACCACCTTGGCCATCTTACTTCTGCTCTGCTAATCTTCCATGCCCCTGATATATCACCTTAGGGGTCTTACTGCCTCTCTTCCTAACTGATATGCCCCAGATTTACCACTTTAGGGATCTTGCTGCCAAATGCCTACCTGCTTTGTCCCTGATATATCTTGAAATTCCACCTTAGGGATATTGCCAACATTCTGCCTACATGTCATGTCCCTGATATACCACCGTGGGGGCCATGCTGTTAATATGCCTGCCTGCCTGCCATACCTATGATGTACCGACATGGGAGTATTGGTGCCTCTATATTGTTTGCTGTTTGGATCTCAGCCTAGTTCTCCCACTTTGCTTCTTTGTTGGTTATATTGGGGTGTTTTATCCCCAGAAAAAAAATTTGAAAAAAGAAAAAAATACAAGTTTTTCCTCCCATCTCACCTCTTTTCTGTTTTTTCTATCTTGCTGTCAAAACCTGTCTAGCTTTGTTCTGTTTGCAATGGACTGCACTCCATGCCTTGTGGTTTTAGATACATTTTTGCTGTTTGTGATTCTCCATATTGTTTGTCTTGCAGATTTAGACACCTTTGTGCTGTTTACAATTCAATGCACTATATGCCTTGGGGGTTTTGACACCTTTGTGATGTTTATGGTTAACCACACTATGGCTTGTGGGTCAGCACTTGCCAGCATGTATTAGCTCCACAATTACCACAGTTATCCAAGTAACAGATGGAACCATAACTAATTTAAAGAGCCATTCAGAGTTTCACTGTACCAGCTGTTTGTACTTAAGAAGTACATGGCTTAATCTTTGACAGAAGCATATTACTGGTAGAATCAACCAGGTATCTATGTCTTCAGTAGGGCAGGTATCTCCCACTCCAGCTGTCTTTGAGCTTCTGTCTAAATCCCCTATCCCTTTGGTACTTGCCGACTTTTGGTCTTGCTCTGGCCATTCGTTGATTTTACGCTTGCTGCACCCCTCCTCAAGCTTTTGATACCATTCTTCCTCCTGTCTCAGGTATCTTTGGGGGTTTCGATGACTTTGTGCTGTGTGTGATTCCCCTTACTATGTCTTGGGGTCAGTACTCATTGACATATATTAGTGCTATAATTACCACAATTATTCAAGTAACAAATGGAACCATATCTGATTTAATGAGTATTTTGCAGTTTGACAGTACTGGCTATGTATATATAGAAACATAGAAATGACGGCAGAAAAGTACCAAATGGTCCATCCAGTTTGCCCAGCAAGCTTATGGTAGTATCTGCTATGTCAAAGTCAGGGCCCTTGTTGTTTGCTGCTGAGTCCAATTCCCCGTTACTTCTTGCTGTTGAAGCAGAGAGCAATGTTGGAGTTGCATCAAAAGTATCAGGCTTATTGGTTAAGGGTAGTAACAGCCGCATCAGCAAGTTACCCCCATGTTTATTTGTTTTCCTAAACCATAAAATTCAATGTCCTTGTTGGTTGCTGTCTGAATCTAATTCCCCCTTTCCTCTTTTTCCCCTGCCATTAAAGCATATAATGGAGTTGCATCAACAGTATGAAGGTTTATTGATTAAGGGTAGTAACCATCACACCAGCAAGTTACCCCCATGCACTCTTTTCTCCATTTCCATCCTCTAGCCTTTAGGGATCCACAGTGTTTATCCCATGCCCCATTGAAATCTTTCACTGTTTTTGTCTTCACCACCTTCTCTGAAAGGGAATTCCAGGCATCCACAACCCTCTCTGTGAAGAAATATTTCCTGACTTTCCTTCTGAGTCGTCCTCCCTAGAGTTTCATTACGTGTCCTCCTAGTTCTACTGATTTCTTTCCAACAGAAAAGGTTTGTGGATTGTGCATCATTAAAACTTTTCAGGTATCTGAAGGTCTGTATCATATCTCCCCTGCACTTCCTCTTCTCCAGGGTATACATATTTAGGTCCTTCTTAAGTCTTTTGATGGAGACCCCCCACCATTTTGGTCACCTTTACTGGACCACCTCCATTCTGTCTCTGTCCTTTTTGAGATTCAGTCCCCAGAACTGAATATAGTACTCCAGGTGAGGCCTCACCAAGGACCTGTACAAGGGGATTAACACCTCCTTTTTCTTACTGGTTATTCCTCTCTCTATGCAGCCCAGCATTCTTCTGGCTTTAGCTATCGCCTTGTCACATTGCTTCGCCATCTTCAGATTACTAGACATTATCACCCCAAGGTCCCTCTCTTGCTCCGTGCACAACAGCCCTTCACTCCCTATCTCATACAGCTCTTTTGGATTACCGCACCCCATATGCATGACATTGCAATTCTTGGCATTGAGTCCCAGCTGCCATATCTTTGACCATTGTTCACGCTTCCTTAAATCATGTCTTATCCGGCATGTCCACTCTGTCTCAGATCTTAGTATCATCCACAAATAGACAATTCGATCCAATTCTTTAGTCGCCCAATCAAAAAAATCAATCAGATTTGTCTGACAGGATATTCCCTTGGTGAATCCATGCTGCTTTGGGTCCAGCAATCCTACTGATTGTAGATAATTCACTATCCTTTCCTTCAGCAAAGTCTCCATTAATTTTCCCACCACTGAGGTGAGGCTAACTGGCATGGCTTGATCTTTTATTGTTTGACAGAAGCATTAGCTACTGACAGGGTCAACCAGGTAACTTGTGTAAAAATTTTCTTCCCCTATAGAATTTCCTGACTCTTGGTCTTGCTTTGTTTAAAGAAGTATACGTTAGACCCTCCTTAAAAATCCAGGACCAGGCATTTATCCTGATTCACCTTAACAAAGCCACAAGGGAATACTGGTTGCTGGGCATTTCCCTTGGGGAGAGGAATAAGATGCCAGGGCCAAGAAGGAAAAGGAGGGTACCAGATGAGTGTACCACTTACTGGTGAACTGCTGCATTTTTGTTTCTAGCACTGCTGAGGTAAGCAGGCTTCTGTTTTTAATTTGCTTGTAAATAATAAAACTCTGTAGAAGAATAGCTGGAGTCCAGATTGCTCTGTCCTCTGGCAAGCCAAAGACCACTCACACTGGGTTACATCCTGGCTATCTGTTTCTAAACATGCTTGATGCACCACTTCTCGAGATTATGCTGCCACTCTTCTTCCTTCTACCTCAGCCCTCGAGGTACACCTTCTCTTCTTGCTGCATTGATCTTGTTATGTTTGCTAGTCCATGGGCTACTCCCGTGCACCAATGCATGCTCCCCCTTGGCTGGGATTCTCCTGCTTGCTACCGATGCTTTGCCCAAGCTTCATGCGATGGTCCACTGTGCACCGATGTGGCAAGAAGCTGCTGACCCCTCACACAACCCAGCGCCACCGACTCCTCATGTGATCCGATGCCACCGACTCCTTACATGGCCAATTGCTGCCAACTCCACATGTGGCCTGATGCCACAGACTCCTCACGCAGCCCGCACTGCCAACCCCAGCTGACACATCTCTTCCTAGGTGCATACATGTCCAATCTCCCTTGATTAACAGGCCAGTGGCTAGAAAAGCCTCATGGCGCTGGATGATGATGTCACCTCTAAAACCCTATAAAAGAGCTCATCCTGCCTCATTGCACAGCAATAGGTCCCACTACTCTAGCAGTAGACCATGTTGCTTCAGCATCTTGTATTCAGTTCAGCCTTATCTTCAGTGTTTTGTCTTCAGTCCAGCCTTGTCTTCTGTGCTCCTTGCCTGCCTGTGTTTCTCCTTACCTACCTGCCCTGCCTATCTGTTCCTACTTCCCTTTTGGACAAAAACATGGTTTGACCTCAGCCTAATCTTGGATTCCCCTGACCGCAGCCTGCCACTGACCACTGCTTATTCCCAGATATGCCTGACCATCGCCTGCCCTGACCAGTGCTTGGACTTTGGACCATCTGACCTCTCTCTGCTTTGATCCAAAGATGACCACCGCTGCCATCAGAAGAGATCCCCACCTAAGACCTGCAGGCCCCGGCACCCAGAGGCTCAACCCGAGGGGAATGAGGGCTGGTATAGGTGAAGCTCCAGTAGGGTCTCTGCTTTGTTCAAGTCCACCTGCTGATGGTGGGAACCTGCAGGGCTCCTCCCTACACATTGTACCAATCCCAGCTCAGTGCAAGGGTCCACTAACTTAACAGATCTGCTCCTATTATTTCTGTTTTTAATTACCTGCACCAATGCTGCCACCACCAATCCAAGCTAGTCTTTGTGCATGAGGGTGCTTTCTCCGCTGCTCTGGCTATCTTCTCAGTGCTTTTTAAATCCCTTTCTCCTATGGTATTTTCTTACTCTTGGTTTTGCCCTGGCCATCCAATGCTTTATACAGGCATTACCCACCCAATTATCTTTAACAGTTTGATGTCCATAAGGACATTTTCTTCAAACTCCATTCCCTTATGGTTCTTGTGATTATTGGTCTTATTTGGTATTTAACATTTGATGGATTTAAGGGCTGCAGAAGTACAGCACCCAAAATCAGGACTGCGGTCTTCTATAATTACTGCTTCTGAGCTAATGGAGGCAGTATTTGCAAAATTTGATTCAGAAGAAGAATCATGTCCTGGATTTCCTAAATTGCAGGATATTAAACAGCTAGTGGTTAAATAGCATTTGGTGCCTCTAGTCAGTAGCAGCTTAGCCTCCAGAGAAGACCAATTCCAAGCTTCCATAGCTAGTTCCTTCACCTAATGATGCCATATGAAAATTACATCAGACCTATTCCAGGAATTTCCTCTGGCTTCTCTCTGCCTAGAACTTCTAACAATTGGTTAGTGCTCTTTGCCTCTCATTTGGAACCTTGCCACTCTGGGTGGCTGCTTCATGCCTCTCATGATGCTTCAGAGTCTTCATTCCGCTCTTTCACTTGCTTTGACCCTCTTATCACTGCCTTGGAGGGTATTTTCCCTCTTTGGGTGCTTTGTTCCACGTTTATGGTGCCTCAGCTCTTCATGCCACACTTGATGTCACTTTGCCACTCTTGTATAGCCTAGGGGTTCCATGTTGCTGTTTTGCAACTCTGACAGTGTCTTGGAGAACTCCTGCTACTGCTGGTACTTTTTTCCCTATTGCTGATCCTTGGGCTCTTCATGCCACTTTTGGTGCCATGTTCACATAGTCTTGATGCAGTGGCATGCCTTCACCCTTCTGATGATGTCTACCCACCAGTTTCATTAGATATGATTAGAAAATCCTAATTTGGAAGCACAAAATTGGCTGCATTCCTTCTCCCATTGACTGTAATGGCAAACAAATGAACAAATAAAACAAACAAATGAAAATGTTTGTTTTGTTTGAAACAAACCTAATGAATCATTTTGACCTACGAAATAAATGAATGAACCAAAATTAATTTTTTAACATTGCACATGCCTATACCTGTTTAGGTGGCTATATTTTTGCCCCTTATAACTAAATATCTTGTCTGTTGAAAAATATAGCCCTGTACATAATCTTGTTAACTTTCACAGCACAATTTAAATATTTATGTTGGGCTAAGTGCTCCTAATTTAGCCTTAGTAAATTGCAGCTTATACCTTTAAAACATCACAGGATGCTGCTCTGGTGGGTCATGTGATGGTACTGCACATTGCCATGTTTGATCCCTGGATTGGGTCTTCCACACCCTGGGTGAGCTGAAGCTGGAGATCCCTCTCCTCTCCTCCTCCCTGTTGGTGTGTGGAGGAGGAGAGGGAGGGGGAGTTATGGTTCTTATTAAGGGTAGGTGGATTTAGAGACCATGAAATGGAGCTCCGGAAGGAGCCTTGGAACTTATTTCCCAACCTTAGAATCATTTCTGCAATGACCAGACCAAGAACAATGGGTCTATTAAAATAAGGGAAATTTCCCTGGGTAGCTGTGAATGAAGGCTCATGGCTCCAGGACTCCAGCTCTGGTGCTGATCAGGCTGGAAGATATTGAAGTCTACTGAGCCTATTAAAAAAAAGTCACAGGTGCAGGATGTTCTCATAGGAAGCTCAAAATGAAATAAATCAGAACCTGAGTGCTCTATCTTTATCTGAGAGAGGAATCTTTAACCCATAACTGAAATGAATCCTTGATGGTCCCTGCCAGTAGAACATTTTCATTCTGTGACTTTTAATCCCCTCCACTGCTATTTATATGGAAAGGCACATAGTTAACCAGTCGTTAGTTATGTTGAGTTATATAGCTGTGGATATGTAGCTCCATCCTATAGTGCCACAGACCATCTGAGAGCAATAGTAACCTTCTAAAAGTTTTTAATCTCCATTTATATTGGCTGCCTGCCAGATCTCCTATTCCTGACTGCTGCTTGACTTAACTCTCTCCCTGCTCCCTGCCAGGCCAGATCAAAGATCAGATCTTGTGACACAGGGCACTGAGAGGGCACAGCAGGGATAAGAGATTTGCCAAGGAAGGGGACAGAATATCCCAACATGTACACAG
This sequence comes from Rhinatrema bivittatum, assembly GCF_901001135.1. NCBI lineage: Eukaryota > Metazoa > Chordata > Amphibia > Gymnophiona > Rhinatrematidae > Rhinatrema > Rhinatrema bivittatum. The sequence continues at coordinate 218,354,729 of NC_042618.1, read as the reverse complement.
AATAAAATCCACATTCAGAGGTGTGGAAAAAATTATAAACAGGAGTGAGGGACATGACTCATATGAGCAAACACACTGTGGGCCCCAATATTTCCAGTTACATAGCCATTTACACAGCTCTAGTACTTTGCCAGATGGAGACCAAAGGGTATGCAGTGGTGATTACCAACTGGCTCCAGTTTTTAGGGACAGGTTAATCCAGTCCTGATTTTACCCCATGGCCTTTAGGGACTTGTAGTCTCGCTATTTAGTTCCCTAAGAAAAGTAGAACTAAATGTGGGCCATGGGATAAAATGAGGACTGGATGAGCCTGTCCTGCAAAATGAAGCCAGTTAGCGATCCTCATAGCAGGTTTTGGGTGACTATGCTGAAATGACACCTCAGAACGTTGCTGTTCCACGTTAAACATCTGACATAGTTAATTAATTGGCGCTTAGCTGTTACAAATTAATTAAAGGGAAATAGGCTTTAATCCAATGGTGAGCACATATCATAATGTGAAGGGTAACCCTCTACCTACCTCCCTGAGTCTTCATGGGCAGACAGTCAGATTGGCTCTCTCCCTCCATCTGTCTCTCACGTATCATCCTTCTGTATCACGAGCTTCCTCAAACCTCCATTTGTCTCCTTCTCTGTCTGTAAATAGTGACCATTTTCTCTTCCTAGAATGCCATCTCTCTCTGTCCCCCTGTTTCAGTCTTGTAGGCCTTGGAGGGGTGGCCATTAGGGAAGGGGATGAAATTTGGTCTCTCCATCTCACAAAACTCCACTCTAGCATGACCCTTCAGTTTCTACCTTTTTTGCCTCCAACTATTCAGTTTTATTAATACTATTTGGTTCATGTGCCCAGGCTGTTTGGCTGTTCTTCCTTCCGCTTGGTCTGTAGACTCCATCATGCAGATCCTTTTGCTCCAATTAATTTGCAACAGCTAACATTTTCAATTTCCTAAAAAAAAAAAAAAAAAGGTATTTTGGTATTAACAGAAAAAACACTAACCATGTCTTATAGTCTGCTCTCACTTTCTCAGCCAAATTATTATTTTCTTTCAGGTGATACTGCTCCCGAAAAGGAAAGAAAAGACTCAGGTGACAAATAACTTTCTCCTTTTGTCTAGTTGAAAGATATAACTTGACATTGCTAGTATAAAATACTGTAATATACTTGAAGACATTAAAACTAATAGACTGAACTTTTTGGGGAGGGAGGGAAGGGGGTTTATTTCACTGCACAACTTTTGAAATATATTAAATCAAACACAATGATAAACACATGTAGGCAATATTCAATCAGTTTGCAGTTGTGTGTGCAAATAAGGGCATTTAAAATGATCCCATTTCAATAGTTAATGCATCAAAGAGATGTTTGATTTCTTTTCTGTCTGTTGTAAGCCACCAATCTGTTGCTGATCAGAGATACAATACAGTGGTATTTTTCAGACCTGAGGAAGGGAGTGTAGTTCCTGAAAGCTAGTCAAGAAATGTATTAAGTTAGTGCAATACAAAGGTATCTTCTTATCTTAATTATGATGTTTGATAACCCCTATTTATGTGCATTCAACTGGACTAACATGACAACCACACTACTTTATAGCAAAGGATAGAATTTTAGGGAACAGTGGTTTGTCTAATGCCCCAAATTAACCAATGCACACCTTTCTTTCCTTGGAATATTAAAATATAAGAAACAGGGTAATCTGTGATCAGAAAGGCACAAGAAGATAGCATGACTCATCCACTGGAACCTGCATAAGCACATTGCAGTAGCAGAGAAATAATGGACCACAAACCCTGGCAGCAGTCGGTAAATGAAGTAGTGATCACCATATTAACCAATAAAAAGCTTCAGGCTAGATAACCAGACATAGTGGTAAAGGAGAAAAACACAACTGCATTGCTGATAGAAGCATCAGTGCCAAGTGACTACTCTGTAATATATTTGTAGCAAGAGATAGAATCGGAGACCAGGAAAATATGGCAGAAAGATACAGAGATAGTGCCAATTCTCTATGTGCCTTCACCCCTGATTGAAGTACCTGTATATAAAGCACACCTTATGAGTTCCAGAAGAAAGCTCTCCTTGGCACAAATGCAAGCATTAGGGAGAGCACTAGCAGCAAATCTGAGAGCTTGAGATCGAGATCATACCCAGCACATCTTGGCTTAAGAGCGAGGTTCATCCTTGTCATGGTATGCAACAAAACAACCCATTTAGAAACACTAGCTCAGGGAGAGACCACTGATTGAAAAATATTGTGAAAAAGAGAGAGAGAGAGAGAGGATATTGGCATTCTGACGGTAGTACCTATAGCATTAATTAATTAATTTAAAAAAATCCTTGTCTAGCTGAGAAACTGAGGTCTTATCCCCTACAGTAAATCTTCTCCATTATCCTGGCTGGCATTCACAACATGCTGTAAGAAACCTTTTTTTTAATGTATGACAGCATTGCTGGTTCTCTTGCTATAGCTTCTAAGAAGGAACCACCACAAATATCTTCTTCCCTGATCCACTCAGCAAGGCCATCTTTAGACTGGCGCGGGGCTTGGTGCAGTAAGGAAATGCAGGGCTTTTTATAGGCCATACATTAGTTGACAACCTTCCATCGCTCTATTTTCTTAGCAGCTGAGCCTATAAATTGCCCCAGCAGCTTCTTCCTCACTTTGGTAGAGAGATGGTATAGGGAAGATGTGGCGTCCACGTGCACCTGACAATTGTCACGCTTTGCTGTCGGCCAACGTTGCAAGGATATCTTTAGGCCTATGCAGCGTGACAGTCACTTTTCACTCCTGCTTAAAAATGGCCCTATCACACCACAGCAACATAAATGTTAGTGCTTTAAATTGTTTTCACTTAATTTCTAAGAGAAAAAGTATCCTAGATGAAGTGTTAAGTAGTGTAAGTAGATCTACATGCACTGAAGGTGTTCACAATTTGAGCTATGAAAGAAAATTGTTTATTAGCTGCTTGGTTTTCGCAAAGGCTTAGCATATTATGTGGAAGGAGCAAATCTACTTCAAGAAGGGCCAGGGGTGGTAGAAGTTCAACCCAAAGCAGTTTATAATAAGCAAACAAAACCAAGAAATACATAGGGCCGGATTTTTAAAAGGTTACACGCGCCGGGCCTATTTTCAAAAGGCCCAGCGACGAGCGTAAAGTCCCGGGATGCGTGTAAGTCCCTGGGCTTTACAAAAGGGGGTGGAGGGGGTGTGGCCAGAGGCCTCTGCACGGCTGCTGGGCCGGGGATTGCGTGTCGGCAGTTGACCAGCGCGCACAAATTACTTCAGCCCCAGGGCTGAAGTAAGTTTTAAAACAAAAAAAAGAAAGCAATAAAGGTAGGGGGGAAAGGGTGGGGGAGGTAGGGGAAGGGAAGGGAATGTGGGGTGGGGGGTAAGGAAGTTCCCTTCGAGGCCACTCTGATTTCGGAGCAGCCTGGGAGGGAACAGGGGAAGGCAGCGGGGCTCGGATAGGGCTCGGCGGGCGCAAGGTGCACAATTGTGCACCCCTTTGCGAGCACCGACCCTGGATTTTATAACATGCGTGCAGGTTCCGTGCCCAAGAGTACAGTTTGAAGGGAAAATGATAGTAAAGTCAGCCTTCTATTATCAAATAAATTCCTTTTCATAATAGAAAAGCCATACTCATATAGATAACAATTGCCTGTATTTTTTTTCTGTCTTTTTGAACAGTTTGGTCAATTGGGGAAGGAACCCCGGAAGAAGCAGACAAACGCAAGGATTCTGAGAGATCCACTTTATTCATTGGAAAACCCGAAAGTGGTTCCGTGAATGAAGGTGAGTGACTGTGGAACTAAGAACAGCGAGGCCAATATCAAATAGGACGTTTAGTGGACAAGTTATGCAGCTAAAGGTAGCCAGATAAATTGTCCCATAAATATCTCACTGAATATACTAGCCTAAAGTTATCCGGCTACATGTATATAGCCGAGTAGGTCTTTTTGTTATCCAGCCTTGTGTGGCTGGATATCGTGCTACTTATCCGGATATCTTTAAAAGATATCCTGCGAAGTAGTGTTGTCATAAGGAAGTAAAACAAAGTAAATAAAAGGGCCAGCGGGTCAGCACTCTCCCTCCCGGTCCAAAATATAATGCCAAGGCCCTGTTGGACCTTGCTCGCCTCACTTCCCCTCCCCAAAAAAACTTGTAATCGTGCAGAAATCACAGCTGGTGTTCTCAGGCTACCCCTGTCCACGTTTTTTTTAGAAATTGAAAGTTCTTCCTGTTCCCCTCATTTCCTTCCCACCTACCCACAAGGATGATAAAAGGTGCCAGCCCTCCCTCCTCGACCCTCCTTATCTCCCCCAATACCTTAATTTTTACTGCTGGCAGCAAGGGATCCTCCGCTCCACTCCTAGCACCTCCAGCACTGCTCTGAGAGCACCCAGGTTCCTCTCTGTCTCTCACCTCCTCCCAACAGGAAGGCAGAACCCTTCTCTTTCCCAAGGGCCCAGCATCAGTTCTATCAGGCCTCTTCTCTCCCCCACTTATTTTGTTTAATTTGTGGGCCACACCATCCAATGTCCTGAGGGGCTTCCAAAAAAAATTAATAAAATACAAATAAAATTAGGCAAAAATAATCATAAAATACAATTGACATAAAACAAAACAAATGTATTAGCATAAATATAGTTACTGTAAAACCATCACACCATATACAATAGAACCATATTAAACTGAAAAATAATCACAAGAACAAATTCTACTCTTGCTCAAATCATCAAACATGAGTAAGGAGAGACAATGAACTAGAGAAATTATAAGAACGCCACTGTGTTCAAATGTTCCAACTCCACGAGATAATAATATGAAACAAAAGGTAGTGAAGGGGTTTCATCAAGCCAGTAAACAGTAAACACCGTCTGGCCGACCAATGCAGCCAACGCCAGACCTCGCTATCATTAACCCCTGGAATCCCTTTTTCTCTAGTGTTTTCAATGCTAACGTGCAAACATATATCTTTTAAAGCTACAAACAAAACTTATTATAAAGGTTAATTGTTTTCAAACTGAAAAATATGCCAGCTCAAACGGATGTGTTTTTTAATTGTTTCTTAAATGACTTGTTGCACACCTGCTTTCATAACAAATGAGCTGATAATAGCCAATCACATGAATCTGCTAGTGTAATTATGCAATGACTTGCGATATCAAGAAAACATTCCCTGCCTAGGCAGCAATCTCACTTCCCCAAGTCCTTTCTCCATGCAGAAGAGAGGACATGGGGAGGGAGGAGTGGAGGTGGCACAGGTTTTTTTTTTTTTTGGCATTATTTTGGCATTTTTTTGGAGGGACCAGAGCACACATCAAGCAGGTGGAAAGATGTTGGTACTCAGTACTAGCAGGTAACCCTTGGGGAAAAAAGCCCTGGTTTTTCTTAAGCACAGAGGGCCAGATTTCCAAAACCTATGTGCGTAAATTGCCTTACGCACGCCGGGCCTATTTTTAAAAGGCCCGGCCACGCGCGTAAGTCCCGGAGCCAAAGAAAAGAGGCGGGGAGGGGCGGTCTGGGGCGGGGCTAGAGGCCCCCGGCACAGCGGCCATTTGCTGCTGTGCCGGGGGATCGCGTGACGGCAGGCTGCCGGCGTGCAAATGTAAGATAACTTTTTTTGGGGGGGTTAGGATAGGGCTAGGGGGTGCATAGGTTAGGGGAAGGGGTGGGAAGGATAGATTAGAGGGTAGGGAAGTTCCCTCCCAGGCTGACCCTAAATTGGAGCGCATGTTATAAAATCGGGCGTCCATGTGCGCGTGCCGGGTAGCACGCGTGCGCGCACATCTTAAAATCTACCCCAGAGTGAGCAAAAATGGAGGAGTAGACTATTTTAAAAAGTGGTCGGACCTTTACTTTTAAAGAAACATTTCGGCCCCGCAGATTGCCAGCAAAAAATCATTTTTTTAAACTAGTTGTTGGGCAATTACTTGTCCAATAGGAAAACAGTTCCCATTTCGGGGAGAGGGGTTTTACCTGCTGTCACGTTTAATCACCTTCCATTCACTCAGCACACTTGCAGCTGGGGGCTGGGGGGAGGGAATGACAAAGTTACTCTTCAAAATAATTCAGGGGAAGGGGGGAACTTAAAAATAGAAAGGGAAGGGAGCGGTGAAGCTGTGATCTTGGCTGGGGGAGGGAGTGGGTTTGGGGTTGCTTAGACTTCCCCAAGGTGCAAGAATGAGACTCATGGTACTAGGAAGGGATGTCTCGAGGGTCTTCCCACAGATCCGTAGGGCCAGCCCACTATCCAACAGATATTACTGTTGAGGGGAAGAGAGTTTAACTGGAGTACAGCAAAAAAGATAAGAAAATACTTGCACTGTTCAGCTTATTTTACTGTTTTCCGAGGTATTTTGTAGGATTTGATGTTTTGCATTAAGAAGTGTGCTATTTCATGGTACATGAGCTGTGCTTTTGTAATTTTTGACATTAGTTGTTCATTGTCTGGAGCCATGGACATGCAATGAAGAAATGCCAAAAAATAAGATAAATCCGTGTTACTTTTTAATTGTTTTCATTATTCTATGATGCATTCCGAGTTTTTTGAGCGTGACAGGGGCCCTTTCAGAGTTATCCAGAAAAAACCGACAGCAGTCCGGGTCTTCCGGGCAGAATCTCGCTGGCGGGTTGTAAAACTTACATTAAGCCTTTTTTTTTTTTTACGGATGGCATGAAAGACCTGCATGGCCCGGGCAAGACCGCAAGAGACATATCGAGCTGTTCTTCTTTCTTTAAGGGGGAGATATTAAGTTCATCGCCAAAGTCGAGGCCAAAGACCTTCTTAGGAAGCCGACTGTTAAGTGGTTGAAAGGCAAATGGATGGATCTGGCAAGCAAAGCAGGGAAGCACCTTCAGCTGAAAGAAACCTTCGATCGTTTCACCAAGGTAACATTTGCGGACGCCGTAAGCTCAGAGGCGCCCATGCTGGACCCGCTGCCGTTATCTTCGGCGAGAGCCACAGCTGGCTGTACATTAGAGCCTTTTTGGACCAGAAGTACAGGCAGGCTCGTCATTAGTGCTACCGAGCTTCAGTTTGTTTCTTACAGTGCCACGGCTTTTAGGGACCTGCGTGTGTCACGTATCAGGTATAAAAAACGAAAAAAAGCAGCAAGCTTAAGAAACCAGTCTGAAACTATTTCAGCCTAGGGACATTGATGCAAATACAATATTTGTTTAATTCTTTGAAACACCACCGTCAAACATTTCCAATGCTTTTCTCCTCTCTACTTCCTTATAGCTGTTTTCCTTATGCTCTTCCTTCTATCGTGATGCATATAGGGTCCTCAACTGGCTCCATTTTTTCCTGCAGTAGGTTAATCCAGTCCTGGTTTTATACCTCACTTTCTTCTCCCTCCCTCCCGCCACAAACACACACTCACACATACACACACACACACTCACACATACACACACACACACTCACACACACACATACACACACACAGAGACACACACACATACACACACTCACACACACACACTCACACACACACATATACACACACATACACACACACACATACACACACTCACACACACACATACACTCACACACACACACATACACACACAAATACACACACTCACACACACACACATACACACACTCACACACATACACACACACACACAAATACACACACACATACACTGCATGGATGGAGATGTTACTTGCTTTTCATAGGAAAATCCAAATTTCAGGTTTGGAACTGATGTATTGAAACCTCAGCCTATTTTTGGGAGGGGGTGGGGGGGGGAATGGAGCCAGCCGACAAATCTGGGTACAGGTTGCTCCCGTTAGTTCCAGATACTTGGCTTTTTCTGTCTGAACTATTTGTACACAATGCTTCTGTGTAAAGATATACTCAAGCACTAGTGACTACAGGAAAGCACTTAGAAAACACCAGCGCGTGTCGCGGTGGTTGCAGTTCTTGTAATAGGGATGGAGTGCAGCTCACTGCCCTTCTCTCAGGTTATTGGGCAACCCCCAACTCTGAGTCAGGAGAGCCACTTTGAACAAAGAAGGGGCGCTTCTGTGCTTGAAGTGAATGTCCATAATTAAATGGTGCAAAGCATTATAATCTGTGGATTTGCTGAACCACAAATCCTTGATACCATGCTGCCAGCCTCTGCTGTCATTTCAGACTTACACATTTGAGATGCAGATCATCAAAGCGAAGGAGAACTATGCGGGAAACTATAGATGTGAAGTCACGTACAAGGATAAATTTGACAGCTGCTCGTTCGATCTCGAAGTCATTGGTAAGATTTTCCTTCCAGTTTGATAGGCCCGAAAATTGAACATGTCATAATTAAATAAAAAGGTACTGTATCTGCAAACTCCACTTTCAATCAGATTTGTTTTACAAGGCTACGGAAAAGTGAATCCATCACAGATGACCGGGGGGGGGGTTCATGTTATTATTCTTTAGTTTCTCAGCAGGTAGGTTTTCATTAGATTTCCCTTTTTTAGTTTCTATTTTGCTTCATTTCATTGTGTTAGGATGCACTGCTATTTTACAACAGCACACACAAGAGCATTAAAAAAAGCAAACCCCACCTTTTCAAATTTTAAAAGGTTTCCCCTCCCCCCCCCCCCTCTCCAGCTTTCTCCCACTCCAGACTTCCCTCCTCCCAGACCCAGATCAGCCAGTGCCAGTTTGAGATATGGAACCAATAGGGCAGGAGTGACTGGGGTTGGCTCCCACCCCTTTGGACCCAGGCATTGTGGGTAAGCTGAGAGGAGGTGCCTTTTTTAAGCTTAAAGGTTCAAATTATTTCAGCGGGGAGGGGCCCTGGGTGCCAGAGCTGGTTGCCCCCTTATTTTGAAAAGGAAATGAAAACTAAATGAAATGTTGCTGGGTTTTTTTTCCCTTTGCTCTCGAAATGTTACTGCCGTTTCAGACATGGCCTGAAATAGCCTCCCCCGTGCTCTTCTCTAATGCAGTGGCTTTACCACCCGGTTCTCGGGGGACCCAGCAGGCCAGTCTGCTTTTCAGGATCTTCACAATGCGTGGGAATGCAGACCAGGGAGGCAGTGCATTCTAACCTATCTGATGCATGTTTGCTGGGACCAGGTAGGGGAGCCAAAACTCCATTGTGCGTTCAGGCCCCAGGTGTGCGCGCAGGGAAGTCGAACTGCAGAGGTGTTTGTCATCCATTCATGGATGGATGAATGGGATGCACAAACTGAATCCCATCGGAGATGGTGTGCGTTTTATCGTACACCGCTTAGGCCATCTGCGGAAGCGGTTTATAAACCGTAAAGAAATAGAAGTTGGGGAAAACGTCTGCAAAATCGTTGCCCTTTTAGTTTAGCTAGGGTCAGGGAATACAACCGCAGCTAATAAAGATCAGTGCACACAGTCAGGTCAGGTGGTTGCATCATTCCATGCCTGTTTGCTCTCCTTTACTTCCCCGAGTTCTTATCCTTTCGTGTGGCTCGATAAGTGCGGCAGAATTTGCTTTCTTTGGCTATCCCAGAAAGCAACTGATTTGGCCTGTGAAACTGACCAATCTGATCAACAGATTTACAGCTGAATATCTCAGCTATATAACGTATACCAGGTGATCGTGTCAGGACAGTGTTTTTGCCCTTGTCCAGTCTTTTAATTGTTACTCAGGCCAAAAATGTTGATCCTTCCTATCCATATAAGGAAAGAAACAGTAAAAAGGGGGAGGAAGAGAAATCCAGTAGACGCTTTGCTCTCAGGTACAAAATGTAATTTCGACTAAAGTATTAGAAAAATATGCAACGCTGATATAAGTTTGAAACCAAGTTGTGCTGCTGCATTTAAAAGTGTCTTATCCAGTACAAGAAGCCCAAGCAAACATGTTTAATACAATATGTTTTCATTCGTAGCATCCGCTGATTCAGCCGCTCCAGCTATTGACATCCGATCTGCTTTCAAAAGAAGGTAACTTCAAAAAGCCATCGCTGAGCACTGCTAAGTATTAGAAGTCGGTAAAGAGCAATGATGTTCATACAAATCGTTAGAACATCTGTGTCTGCGTTAGGCGTTCTCAATATTATTAAAAGATGAATGAAATATCTTTGTGGGAGTGGTGGGGGGAAGTCATAGTCATCAGTAAGGGCAATGCCTGGTAGCCGGATTTAGACCTGGAAAATGCCCTGGTGCATGGCTCCCGGTCCTCAGGAATGTTGCTGTAATGACCAGATTAGGAACTGTGGGAGGGAGGGTCTATTAAACTAGGGTATGGCTCATGGCGCTAGAATCCCGGCACTAGTTCTGACTGAGCTGGAAGAGAAAGGACCAACCACCAGACCAGAAGAAAAAAAGGAATGAAATGCTAATATGGTTTAATTCAGTTGTAGAAGAGTTAGTAAACTGCAGGATCCTTAAAGTATCTTTTTATTTAGGAGCATATTGTTATGGTTTGTGGGTATGTGGACCCTTGGCCTGAGGTGCGAGTTGTAACAGCCCGTGGGGAGGAGCACCACGGGTCCGCACCATCAGGAGGCGAGGTACAGGCACAGCGGGGAGCTCTGGGCATGGTAGTGGAGAGATCCCCAGGAACCAGGAGGTAACCCCCATGGGGGCGACAGACAGTAGGTAGTACCTGGAGTGAGACCCTGAAGAGAGAGGCACCAGGCAGACCGCGGAGCGGAAGGTGCAGGATTAGCCGTGTAGAAGGTTCTCCGGGAGGACAGCCCCAAGGGGCGGAGCTGCAGCATAGTGGGCGTAGACTTGGAGGCGCAGGCCAACCCACGAGGCAGGGAAGCCCAGGCCCGGTCTCAGCTGCTGACGTAGGCAGGAACCTGGAGAGTGGAGAAGTGTCTGCAGTCTAGTAGAGAAGCAGGCCTGAGGAGCGGGACAGCTGACAGTCGTTGAATAAACAGGAGCACAGCCCCATGGAGCAGGGAAGCTCTAGGTTGCTTCTTGAATAGTAAGCAAGGCCCGAGGAGCAGGAGAACGTGGACAGTCTTGCTAGAACACAGGTGCAACCCCGAGGAGTGGGGAAGGCTAGCCAAGGAACTCACAGGTTGCCGCAGTGTTCCAAGGGAGACCCAAGTAGTAGAAGCCATTGCAGAGTAGGACCCAGGAGGCACAAGGCCAGCCCAAAGAGCGGAGTAGGCCAGGGGAGCAAGTCCCCGTAGGAGCGCACATTGACCTTCAAGGAGCGGGTGCCAGACAGGGTCCAGGAGCAAAGCACGTAGCGACGTCTCAGGAACACAAGGCAGGAGTTGTGGACTAATACGGAACTTGTTGCCAAGTCGGCTAGCTGGGGGCGAAGGTGGAGCATAAGTACAGGAGTCCGATGACGACATCAAGCAGGGACGCCCCTGAGGTTCCCACCGAATAGGCTTCAAAGGCGGGACCTGTGATGCATGCGTGCGCCTAGGAAGGCCTGACCTCAAAGTAGGAAGTAGCGGCATCCATGCTGCCATGAGGAGTCCTGAGGAACGTGGTGGTGTAGGCAGGCCCGCGCTGTGAGCAGACCCGGGGAGGGCAGGAGAGCAGTGCAAATACTCACGTTCGCAGCCGCCTGCGACCGACAGGCATAACACACATATACTCCAATAGAAAGCTTTTTATTGAGAACAAAGTGTATTTCTACTATGGGATCATGGGGAGGAAGATGATTCTGCACACTGAAGAGTCATAAACAATTAAAGGAAGGACCATGCTAGCACACTTACGTACTTCTAGGCATGTCACTTCTGAAGACGGGCAGTCTGCTGAACAGAGGCGGACTTTGCTTGGAAAGAAATGCAGCCCTGTGCCACATGGGCACTATTTCATGTGTACATATGCAAATCCTGCTTTGCAAGCACTTGGAAAATGTATTGTCCAGGTTTCTCTGCACCAACCGAAGATCTGACTTTTTTTTTTTGTTTAATTAATTACAGTGGTGAAGGACAAGATGCAGGAGAGCTTGACTTTAGTGGTCTCCTTAAACGCAGGTGAGAAACAATTCATGAAGGAAGCAAATATGTAAAAGAATCATTCCCATCTTTAAAAAGTTAGGTTTGGAAAATATACATTTGTAAAAGTTCTTTATTTTTTCTTTATGATTTTATAATTTTTTTATAACAGCCAGATAAAAAATCTTTCCTTTTTAAAAATGTTAATATGCCCAGCATCTGATTTAACCATAGAGCCATTTAACATTATTATTCATTGAGCATTGTTTATATCTTATTTGGCTTTTGCCTGGCTTTTTTTTTTTTTTTTTATTGTTGTATCTTTTTTCTTTTGAGATGAGCAAGCCAGAAAATTGAGATCAAAATCAGAAAAGCAGCTCCAGAGATAAACAGAATTAAATCAAGATCTCATAAATTGTTGCCCTTTTAGAAATTGCAGAAAATTAGTGCTTTGGGGTGGAAAATGCACTATTTCAAGCTGTGTCAAAACCTGATTGTTAGGCTTTCGGGATCTGTTTGGAGTTTTTTTTGTCCTACTTGTGCCAGAAACTTATATCTGATCCTCATAGATTTTGCATTTCAGAAAGTCTAGCTACAAATCAGTTCACTTAATTTCTGCGGTTCTCTTGTAAACAGAAGGCAGATCACTTCAGGCATGTTATGCTAACATGCCTGGAAGTGAGATTTCTTAAGGCGAGGAAGGGGAATCTCTAAGACTCCTATTCAAATGCATTGAACTGCAAGAAAGTATGAAATATGGACATGCCTTATGCAACAACATGTGAGCTGAACATTGTCATCAACAATATAGTACAGCAGGCTTATAGAGCTTCCAAAAACATGCATTTCGGGCGCAGTTATATTACAGCGCCCCTGAATTACGCAGCAAGCGTCCATGTAAGTTGTACACCGATTTTGAAAGTGGACTTAGATGGATAAGTTCACTTTGAAAATTATCCCCACCAGATTTGCCCGCACACCATTACATCTGCCGCTGTGAGCGTGGGACATTTTCGGGAAAATTTCTGCATATACTTTGGAAAATGCAAAAGCATGCAATAAGTCCAATCCTCCCCCCCACCTCTGCCCCTGGGAAAGCCTCCGCTCAGTCTAGGTAAAATTACTCCTGAGCAGGGCAGACACAGGGAAGTTTTACCCATCCAGCAGGGAGGTCATTTCATGAAAGCATTTGCAATTGCCTTCCTTGTATGTAGAATGTACAATGAATACAAAAAGTATGTCCGAGGCTGTTCAAGAAGTAAATATTTCTTTCCTGGAAGGAATTATTCTTTGAGATCCTCGTCTTCAGCTTTGTAGACATACGATGCCCTCATTCGAATGTCAAAAAATCCAAAAGACATGTTTATGATTCCGCACACTCTCTCATTCCTTCTTTAATGCAATGAATGGGAGTAAGGGGTAAGGGCACCTTAGGTTCAGGCAACATCCAGGCTACACTTCTCTCACCGCTGGCTTCCAGCAACACAATTTGATCCTGTCGATCCTGTTTTCTCACGAGAGAGAAGGAAAAATGATCCAGTACTGGTCGTCTCCTGAAATTCACTATTATATTTATTTATTTATTTATTTATTTTCTTTATTTATTTTCTTTGAATATACTGATGCTCAAGACGAAGTCTTATCGTACCGGTTTACAGTAGAACAAGAGGAAACCATTTAACACAGAGAAAGAAAGGAAGTTACAATAAACAGGGAGTGTAGAACATGGCCGTTAAGGGAGAAAGAGATAGATTAATGTAGCTCAACTAGAGAGGTACTGTGAGCAGTAGAAAACAATTGATTAAATAGCATACTCTCAGGTGCTTGATTTTTTTTTTTAATTAACTTAAGAAATGGATGCACCTACTTGTACTGAGTAGGGAGAGGATATTCTAAGGGTCAGAAAATAATACAAGCAAATCAGAGCCATGCGTTTCTTAAATCTTGATATTCCCTTCCTTTTTGCACCTTGAGTTACTGCTAAGTTTGGGGTCCTGATAATGACTTTACATGCCATGAATATTCTTATTGAGTGGCACGCAAAGAAGACCATGTGCATTTACACTCCAAGCCATGAAGGGAAAGCATTTTACCATTTGCCTCTCAGGAAGACCTGTTTTGCCAGTAGAAATGCATAGCTTGGAAGGCAATGTCAACGAAATTGCCTAATTCGGAATGGTTCGGGAAAACCGAAAAATGATTGAAATTTTTCCGAAATTTCAGAAAAAAATTCATTTTTGAGTTAGTGCGCACTAACCCGAAAATCAGGGCCCCTGGAAACCCCCCCCCCCCACGAACCACAGGAAAAACAAAATTCCTGTGGGGGGAGGGGCCCGAAACGAAGCCCAACACGAAATATTTACCCGAAGCACATCTCTACTTTCTGCTTCCTGAAAATAAAGGCATAATCATTTGATCTGTGCAGGCAAAATGTAATATTTACAAGCTGTTGTTTAAGTAGTCAATCAAATTGACTACTTAAACTTACTCAATCTCACCGCTCTTAAAGAAACCTAACCTTGACCCGAAGGAACCCAACAACTTCCGCCCCATAGCTAACCTCCCATTCATCGCCAAGATCATGGAAAAACTAGTGAACTCTCAACTCTCAGATTTCATCGAAGACAACAATCTTCTCTTCACCCCACAACACGGCTTCAGAAAAAATCGAGGCACAGAATCCCTCCTCTCCTCGTTGACAGATTATATCTTAATGGGCCTTGACAAAGGAAACTCATTCCTATTGATCTTGTTAGACCTCTCAGCAGCGTTCGACACGGTCAACCACGCCATCCTCCTAAACCAACTCTCGTCTATAGGAATCAGCGGCACCGTCCTATCCTGGTTCAAAACGTTTCTCAATAACAGAGGTTACAAAGTTAAAATCCAAAACAAGGAATCCTCTAGATTTGACTCTGTCATAGGAGTCCCTCAAGGTTCTTCATTATCTCCGACCCTATTTAATATCTATCTTCTTCCTCTCTGCCAACTTCTCACCAACCTCAATCTAAAGTACTTCCTTTATGCAGACAATATCCAAATCATCATCCCCATCAAAGATACATATTCTGAAACTCTTGACTACTGGGAATCATGCCACCTGAAAATCAAACAACTACTAAACAACCTACACCTCATCTTAAACTCTTCTAAGACAGAAATCCTTCTCATTTCTCCGGAAACCAACATCTCCAACACTACTCTTCCCACCAACCTACCTACCACACAAGTTCGAGACTTAGGAGTGATAATAGACAACCGGCTAAACTTCAAGGCCCATATCAACAAAACAACCAAAGACTGCTTCTATAAACTCCAGGTTCTGAAGAGGATAAGACCTCTTTTCCATGCCCAAGACTTCAGAACGATCATCCAAGCAGTCATTTTTGCAAAATTAGACTACTGCAATTCCCTATTGCTAGGTCTGCCCTCTTCCTACTCCAAACCACTACAGATGGTTTCAAAATTCAGCAGCTCGATTACTAACAGGCGCAAGAAAGAGAGACCACATATCCCCCATTCTGAAAGAGTTACATTGGCTACCCATCCACTTCCGTATCATGTACAAAGCCATTTGTGTCATCTTCAAAACTATTCATCAACGCATCTCCCGCGATCTAC
The DNA here is from genome assembly GCF_901001135.1 of Rhinatrema bivittatum. Lineage (NCBI taxonomy): Eukaryota > Metazoa > Chordata > Amphibia > Gymnophiona > Rhinatrematidae > Rhinatrema > Rhinatrema bivittatum. The sequence continues at coordinate 218,339,216 of NC_042618.1, read as the reverse complement.
AAATCCCCCTCCAAGTATACAACTCGACAAGACCTACCAGAAATGTCTACCGAGGCGCCCTCAAAGTTCCCCCTGCGAAAATGACCAAACACATCACTCTAAGAGATCGTGCCACCTCCACTGCTGGCCCTTCTCTGTGGAATTCCATTCCCACAGATCTCAGACTGGAACCCTGCCTCTTAACTTTTAGGAAAGGACTTAAGACTTGGTTATTCAAGCAAGCTTTCCCAGACACAATCTAATATCACGTCATAGATACAAACCAAGGACTTCAAATATTCAGCCATTAATCATGCCATTTTTACATAGCATTTAATTTATTTGTATACCGTTCAACCGTTTATTCTTTCCTATCTCTTCCTTCTTATCCAAGTTCTGCTACCCTTGTTATTTGTAACTGCTCCTTCGATCACCACAGTTCTAGTTGATGTATTTAATGCACTCCCGTTTCATGTAAACCAGCAAGATATGTGCTCATGATTGCCGGTATATAAAAACCTTAAATAAATAAAAATAAATAAATAAAAATAAAATAAATTGCTCTTGTAGCCTTTCCACATTGCAGTTTTTATTGCGGTGGGTGAATGGAATTAGTTGTAGTAGATACGTTGCTCTTTTCAGATCACATATTTTGTCAATTTTAGGGTAGAGACCTTCGATGAACTCCTGGGTTAAAATCTCACCTCCCCAGTCATGCAGACACTCTGCTGAATAGGATCAACATATTTCACTAAATTTAGTGGGACTGATTTTTCTTGCCCTCATGCTTCCCCTGGTAAAGGTGATTCAGCTTGACTGTGTCATCCTTTTCTGGTGCATAGAATAAAGCTCCTGTGTATGGAGACACAGATGGGCAGAAAAGATTTGAACTAGCAGCTGTTGTGTATTCCCAGGTTTTGTAAACACCTACATATTCTTTATCCTTGAATGTATCAGTCAGCTTTCAAGGCAATGTACACATTTTACAGCAGTTTAAAACAAGGCTAATCCATATTATAAGTCTCTTACTTCTCATGCACAATCTTTGGCTCCCCTGGCGGAGTTACATGTGACGTGATGTTTTGTACACGTTTTATTGTTTCTCTTTCTCTGGGGGCGGAGTGGGGGTCTTGACAACCAAACCTGACCGCTTTTATTGATGTTTTTTATTTTTGCTTATTGTTGTGATCGTTTGTTGCTTATTTATACGGGAGCTGAGGTTCTCTGCAGGGGGGAGGGTGTCTTCCGAGGGAGGGGGGTGGGTAGGGGGACTAGAGGTCCGGAATACATGGGGGAAAAAAAAAGGTGTGGTTTGTACACTTGTACTGTTGTATTGTTGTCTGTTTCAATTTATACCATGCCACAATAAAGAAATTAAAAAAAAAAAAAACAAAAAAAAAACAAGGCTAATTTCTTTTTGTTTTAGGGGGTTTTTTTTTACATGCTGATAGTTTAATTTAATGTAGCTATTTATATCCCATCATTCCAACATGGTGTGCTACAGTAGCAATCATGCATAATCTATGCGTAAATCAAGTCATAACATAAATAACACAATAAAAAATCATCTAGTAACGCAAGGTGAGGTTTTAGTTGTGGTCTAGGGTTTGGGGGGCAGTTGTACCTGCACAGTCAGACGTACGAACAGCACAGTACGCACCAGTGAAGATTTGATGTGATTTGGAATGAGGAAAGATACACAGAGATGAGATTTCTACAATGTTCTCTCGCCCTAGCTTGATAGCACACAGGTAGAGAGTACATTGCACAAATCTCATCTCTGTGTAACTTTTCTCATTCCAAATCACATCAAATTTTCACTGATGTGTACTGTGCTGTTCGTACCTCTGACTGTGCATGTACAACTTCCCCCCAAAGGCCTGGACCAGCACCAAAACCTCACCATGTGTTTCTAGATAACCCTTCTATAGTTGTATAAATAGTTAACTAATATGAGAGCCTTATAAGAGAGTCAGTCTCTCTCTCTCTCTCTCTCTCTCTCTCTCTCTCTCTCTCTCTCTCTCTCTCTCTAATACAAGGAAATGCCCATCTGGGCACTTCACAAAGTGAAAACATATATCATAGGTGTGATACGTTAAATGCATGTTACAGTAAAATAGCCATGCAAAGCACACATTGCAAAAAATTACCCTATCCATATCCTCTTTTTATCACAGGCATTATTCATGTGAAATTTATAGCATTTTGATGAATCTAGGGGTCTGTGGCAGGCAGGGTGAGGGCATTCCAAGGTAGAGCTGACTTAGCCAGATAAGTTATCCAGCTAATTTGGATATTCCGTGTTAGCCATATATAATCTCCAGCTAAGTCTGGTAGCCCATGATAGGACTGTCCTAAAGTGAGCCAGAAAAACTTATCCAGTTAACTTTAAGATAGCAGGATATATTCAGTGGCACAGCCACACTGCTGAATATACAGGCTAACTAGCCGAGCTGCACAGCAGCTCAATATCTACCTCAAAAGTAATCAGATAAATTTGAAAAGGATTAAAACCAACCAAGACACAGATTTCAAAAAAATAAATTACAATAAACTAATACAATTTAACCAAAACATTTTTTTTTCAAAAGACCATATCATGAATTGGGCATTTAGTACTTCGTAAAAAGGAATGTTTAGACATTTTTTTCTAAACACTAAATAATTCAGTTCACAGTGGGCCTGCCTTAGTAGATGATTCCATCATTTTGGAACCATTGGCATAAATATCCTCCCTCTTGATCTGAACAGCCTAATTTCTTTAAGAGAGGGTATATGTAAAAGTTTCCTGCGAAGATTTCAAACAGCTTAGACAGTACACATGGTAGGAGCACAAGATGGTGCTAGTCGTCCATTGCTCCTACCATGTGACAGGGGCCGACCAATGGCACCGGTAGCCCCTGTGACATAGTAAGGGCAAAGGCTATTGGCGCCATTTTGAATACCGGCAGCTGACGGCCCGAGTGCAGGAGAATGCTCCAGGACCACTGCTGGACCACCAGGGACTTTTGGCAAGTCTTGGAGGGGTCAGGAGGGTGGGGGATTTATTCATTAGTGATATGTTGCTTTCATGGGAGTTCTCCATACGTTTCGGAACCCTACGAATGCAACAAATAGGGACCTATACATTGCGGATTGCGCATTCGTTCAAAACGAATGCTCATCCGTACAAACTAGCTCTGTTTTGTCAAGACAAACAGATCCAGTCTTGGTTGTATCCTATTGCATGGATGGACTTGTAGCTCTGATTTCCCTAATTCAAATCCATGCATGTAGTAGGGCTAAAACCAGACCTGGAGCTGCCTGTCCTGACAGAGTATTTGGTAATCAGAAATGTTCAAAAAAGATAAACCAGAAATTACATTATTATCAACTAGGGATTTTTAAAAATGCCATTTCTTTCAACAATTGTCTGGCCCATTATTGATGACCCCTGGTGACTATGACACCGCACAAGAGCTCTGATCTGGGGTAAATTAAAGACTGCCTTTCCTGATTTTATATATATGCACAAATAGTGGCCACATAATGACAGAATCAAAAAGGAGTTGAATTAACACCACTATAATCCTTTCTGTATCTGATCTTATTCCAAACCCAGGTCTCCTTTTGGTCAGCATTCTGGCAGCTCACAGCCAAAGACATATTTTGAACTGGATTCTCTTCTTCTTGAGAATCAGTATGATTTATTTAAAGTTTAATCTTATAGAAGGCAATTTCCAAAGCTTTTCCTGCAGGGAAGCAGCTGTTTACCCATAGGAAATGTTCCTCCTGAAAATTGGCCATGTTCCCTCTCTCCCCTGTGAGTGAAATAGCGTGGGTAATTTGCCCGCACCAGAAAAGAGATGGGACAAGATTGGGGGAGGGACAGTCCACTCAGGGCTTTCATTTTTTAAGCACCAGGCCGATTTTTCGGGTGCATATTTGCATCGGCTTCAAAAGCAGGTGCAAACTTATGTCCCCCCACCAGCCTGATTGTCAGAGGGAAACCCTAGAGTTTCCCTCTGAAAATATATTTGCTGGTGCTATTTAAAAATTTCCTTAACAATATTTTCCTCTAGGCCAGTAAGACTTTATTTAGATGTAAGCTATCACGGTCAGAGTAGGCCCAAGTTTTCTGACTTAGTATGGGCCCAGCTTCCGGTGCACTCCAATTTTTAATATTAAGCAGGCATTACTATTATTATTAGTCCTTGTTAAGTAGTCTAAACCTATTTCTGTTCCCAATATTAGGGAAATAAAAGTAGAAGAAGAACCTGAGATTGACGTTTGGGAGCTTCTAAAGAATGCCAAACCAAGTGATTACGAGAAGATTGCCTTTCAGTATGGCATTACTGACCTGAGGGGTATGTTACGGCGTCTGAAGCGGATGAAGCGGGAAGAAAAGAAGAGTGAAGGTATAAACTTGCCCCATTCTTCCAAAATATGATGCCAATACATACTATTTCCTTTTTAAAATTGTGCTAACAAAAGAAAGAAAGAAGATAAACTTCATCCATAAAGCATAATATAGTTACGGTAGGCCCATTCCAGCTTGACCCACCTCGGTCTTTTTCCCTTACATTCCCACTAAATACCCTTTCCCCCCTGGCCCATACGTTAAATCCTGAGGCAGTCATAGTGGAAATAAATGGCTGCAGCTTGGTTAGAATTAAATGCAAACAAATAAATGCAAAAACAGGTTCTACCTTACATATTCTCGCCCAATGTCATACAGTCAGAATTGCACATAATTCCTCACATGGCAACCAGCTTGACTGCCTCAATACCATTGGCCTGCCAACACAAGGAATGCATTGGCTACCAGACCAGCATGACTATTTGATGCCTGCATTCCAACAGGGATTGCTGGCTGTTGCTGTATATGCAGCCTGTCCAACTGACCTTGTAAGAGCTAACAGCCCAGGTCACACTTCACTTCAGTAATTCTGGACCCCTTTACTGTGTGCGTCAAATTATGAGGCAGATATAAGAAGTTATTTAAGTTTATAATACAAGCTGCAACTTTTATTATCCTGAGTGTCTCTAATCAGTAGTTACCTTCTAAGTTAATTAAAAGACACAAGGTCAATCTCAACCAAAATCTTGGACTGCTAAGAACTCCAGTGGCTAGCTAGATTTCTCAGCAGGGCAGCTCTGGTGCTGTCTCTCTCTTTGATTTCTTCTGTTCTTAGTACTTCCTGTTGTCTATTGCAAACTGAATTGCAGACTCCTGGTATCCATACATTAAAGTTCCAAGTTAGTGCTGTCCCACCGGAGCATATGGGTGGTTTTAGGCACTCAGGATTGGTTAGTGATCTGCTGTCAGGCCATGATTGTTCAGGTCTTGCTGTTGGGCCCTGATAGACTGGAGTCGTACTGTTGAACTCTGATAGGCTGGGGTCTCGCTGATAGGACCTGATAGGCTGACTAAAGCATAGGGCACACAATGCTAATTAGCTATGTTCAGAAAATGATGATCGCCATTAGCCAAGTTCAGAAAGTGGTCATCCATTACACATCCCTTTGTTCAACTATATAATTTTCCAGGTGTCTTCTGCAGTCATTATGGATTCTTTCTCAACCTCTGATATCCTGCAGTCCAGGATTTTTAACTGTACTGTCTTACTCCCTCCCAGTTAAAAGTTTCTGCAAAGCTTGCAAATATAAAAACAAAAACAAAAATAAAGCACAAGGACAGTTTATGCAGGAAATATCTGTCAAAAGGAAGAAAAGAACTTAAAAACAAAGTAGAAGCCAATTATATATGTACTTAGAGATATTCAAACTTGTGTTGCAAACAGAACAATATATGAATATATATGAACACAAAAAAAGAAAGGGTGGGGGATGGGGGGCTGAGAAATGGGAGGGGCTTGGGGGCAGGGCTTGTTCCGCTACTTCTCTAGGGTTAAAGTTTATTTTTGGAACTTTAACCACCTCGAGGGGCAGCAAGGGAGTGGAGTAGGACAGGAGATCTTATGAGACCTTAGGGTCGTTGGGGGGATTAATCTGAGCCAATTGGCCCCTTTAATTCACTGCCCCAGGAGCATCTGGACCCATGTTAGCATCCTGAGGTTCCTGGACTAGTTAGCTACAAATCCTGAGCTGACGCTAACTTTCATGCAAAGAATGCAGCTTGCGATTTTTCAAGCAAACTGCATTATACTTACATTAAATTAGCTAGCAATGAACGCCACTTGGTAAATGAGCTCCTTTAGATTGCCAATTTTCAGCTGAGATTCTGTATAATGTCTGAATGAAGCCTCATTTAATCTCTGTTCAGTTCTGGTTCCTTCTGCCTTTGTTGGTCTTAAAGCAACTACCTTTCCTATTTTTCTGTTCACAAAGCTTTTGCAAAGAAACTGGATCCTGCATATCAAGTGGACAAAGGAGGTCGAATAAGGTTGGCTGTTGAGTTGACAGACCCAACAGTAGAGCTAAAGTGGTATAAGAATGGCCAGGAGATCCGTCCTAGTACAAAGTAAGCTATTATGTTGGAATGCAAGCATTTTGATTCCTGCTGCATACTATAATCATGGTTGTATTCTTTTGGACACTGGTAAGAACTGTGTGTGTGTGTATATATATATATATATATATATATATATATATATCCATATACATGTGTAAGTGGGTGTAAAAATCCCTGTCCCTTACTAATGATGCAGATGACTCCACAGAGACACTTAGGAGGTAATTTTCAAAAGGATTTACTTGCATAAAACTAAGTTTACAGACATAAATGGACTTCATGCGTGCAAGTATATACTTTTGAAAATTGCTACTTTTACACACGTAACACCTTTGAAAATTCATTCTGTACCAAAGAAAGTGGAAGCAAGAATTTCTTCCAAAGTGAATTAGTCAGAGGGAATTCCAGAGGAGAAATCATTGGCATGAGGAGATCTCATTTTAATGCAAGGAAAAAGCTACCACCCAGGAAAAAGATTTAGGCATCATAGTGGATAATACTTTAAAATCGTCGGCTCAGTGTGCTGCGGCAGTCAAAAAAGCAAATAGAATGTTAGAAATTATTAGGAAGGGAATGGTTAATAGAACGGAAAATGTCATAATGCCTCTGTATCGCTCCATGGTGAGACCGCACCTTGAATACTGTATACAATTCTGGTCGCCGCATCTCAAAAAAGATATAGTTGCGATGGAGAAGGTACAGAGAAGGGCAACCAAAATGATAAAGGGGATGGAACAGCTCCCCTATGAGGAAAGGCTGAAGAGGTTAGGGCTGTTCAGCTTGGAGAAGAGACGGCTGAGGGGGGATATGATAGAGGTCTTTAAGATCATGAGAGGTCTTGAACGAGTAGATGTGACTCGGTTATTTACACTTTCGAATAATAGAAGGACTAGGGGGCATTCCATGAAGTTAGCAAGTAACACATTTAAGATTAATCGGAGAAAATTCTTTTTCACTCAACGCACAATAAAGCTCTGGAATTTGTTGCCAGAGGAGGTGGTTAGTGCAGTTAGTGTGGCTGGGTTCAAAAAAGGTTTGGATAAGTTCTTGGAGGAGAAGTCCATTAATGGCTATTAATCAATTATACTTAGGGAATAGCCACTGCTTTTAATTGCATCAGTAGCATGGGTTCTTCTTAGTGTTTGGGTAATTGTCAGGTTCTTGTGGCCTGGTTTTGGCCTCTGTTGGAAACAGGATGCTGGGCTTGATGGACCCTTGGTCTGACCCAGCATGGCAATTTCTTATGTTCTTATGTTCTTATGTAATCTGTCTTGTGGAATCAGGCGGAGAAGGAGAATTCAGCTGAAGTCAGGTTCTAAAAGGGGGAGTCCCTAGAAAACAACAAAGTCCTTAGAAGTATCTGAAAGGGGTTTGGAATCAGAGGACTCCCCAGTTTTGCTGGACGAGAACTATGAATGTGAGTTTGTGTTTTTGTTCTGGACATTTTTATTTTTTTATTTTCAGTATTTGTATGTCACCTCAGCAAAGTTCTAAGTGGTTCAAATAAAATACTTTGCTAGGATAATTATTTTTTGTCAGTTGATGTCACTGCACCAACTACTTCAGTTAATGATTTTATTTTTGGAACACCACCTACTGGAATAACTGTTATTACTGGATTCCACAAGAGTTTCCTAAGCCCCCAAGCATCTTGAAGAAAGTCTTCTCTCCTTCTGGAAAAACCTTGGGGAGATCCATTGGCTGCATGATGGCTCTCACAGCTTCCTGATGTGCCATCTTGCCTGGTTAAAGTTTGGAAGGGGGTTTATATATCTGTTATACAGGTATGTGTACAGATATATAAAAATGGGGAAATGAGAACAAATTATATTTTTTTCTTATGCATATATATTTTTCTCTCCTATAAAACATTTCATGAAGTTCTAACTCCAAATATGTAGGGCCAGTAAACCAACATTTTTATGTGGGTGTGGTGGACTATGAATGTTTGAATAAATAAATAAATAAAACAGAGATCTTTATGCCTGTTAAGATTTCTTATTGGGAGTCACTGTGATGTGATGATCCTGGGAGGATATGTTCATCATAGGCTCCAGGTGCCATCCCCTGATACAAGAAAATCTGGCTACTTCCGCTGCTAACGTCTTCGCTTGTAGCCTTGTTTAATTCCATGGCGGAAGGGGAGCAGATCCCAAACTCTTTGTCAGATGCGGCAATTATAGTTCTTCCTAAACCTGGGAGAAAACCCACTGATCCGGGATCATACAGCCTATATCGCTGTTAAATCAGGAATCAAAATATACGCCAAGGTAATTGCCAATAGTTCTTCCTTTATTGATTTCTCCTGAAAACTTGGCTTTCATGCCCTGTGATGGGATGAAAGCCAAGTGCCAATATTAGATGCCTTCTGTTGGCACTTGAATCTTGTCATATCAATAAATCCACTGAATCTCTTCTAGTTAGTTTTGACGCAGATAAAGCCTTTGATAAGATGGCATGGGAATATCTTTTTGTGGTCCTAGAAAAGTGTGGTTTTAGGGGCTTTATTTTGCAGTCAGTTAATCTTTTGTACAAACATCCACAAGCTTGTCAGGTTCTTATGGCCTGGATTGGCCACTGTTGGAAACAGGATGCTGGGCTTGATGGACCCTTGGTCTGACCCAGTATGGCATGTTCTTATGTTGTTGTTTTTTTTTATCTCGAGCAAAGATCTTAGATTACTACAGAAGTTATTTACAAGATTTGTCTGGAAGGGTTGCAAAGCACGATTGAGGTACTCAGTGATGATTGCTCCCAAAAATGAGGGGGAGCAGGCTATTTGCCCAGAGGCAAGCAGGAATCCAATTGGTGTGAGTGGTAAGCTACCAGTGCAGGGCATGTGCACAGTTACAGGTGAGCTTAGGCAGTACTTGGCAAGACCCTCTAAGTGTCCATAGGGGTAACACCAAGGCATTACATTACAGCAAATACGCATCTACCTGTTCAAAAACATGGTTTGAATATTGCCCCTCCCCCCAGCATGGGTAAAAGTATATGTGCTATATTTTTACCCATGTGGAAAAAGAGGCAGGGTAAGGTTAGGGGAGTGAAAGTACATATGGAAATTTCATTTTGAAATCTTCAAGGCTAGTGCAAGAACACACAGGTACAAAAGCACACACGTCCCCTTGCTGGCCTGCATTTTCAAGATATTATTTAAACCGAGTACATCCATGACTCGGACATATATGCATGACTTATTCCATAGAGTGTTTCATCTCTTTAGTAACACAGGATTTAGAACTGTAATCTTTCTAGCTCATAATTGTTCTGTCTTAATTTCAACAGATACATCTTTGAGCATAAAGGGAATGAGAGAATTTTGTTCATAAATAATTGCTCACTGGCAGATGACGCTGCCTACCAGGTGAAAGCTGGTGATGAAAAATGTTCCACAGAACTGTTTGTGAGGGGTAAGTCAATACCTTTGTTCTCCAAAGATTCCTCTCTTATGTGTATCCCGCTTTCTGGTGAAGCAAATATGTTCACTGGTTTATTGTTTAGGACAGATTACACTATAGGCAGAATGTGAGTACACAGTGTGCCTGGAGAAAACTGGATTCTTTGTAGGTTTCTAATATATTTTCTATTTCTATTTTCTATTTATAAGCAGCTTCAATACTAAAATTAACAAAATAATATAATTCAAAATAACCCCAATGTTTTATTGGACCAACATGAAAATAATATAAGGACGTTTTATGCATTCATTTCAAAAGTAAACGAAAAATATGACAATTGTTTTTGATTAATTTAGTTGGCCATACAATGAAATAGCAATGCCAAAACAATGGTTTCATTTTCATTTATTTCATTTTGTTGTCATTAAAGTATATGGAGGAAGCACTAAGCAATGTAGTTTTGTTTTATTTTTGACTGGGTCTCAGACAGCCTAGAACCAGTGGGGAATGAGACAAAAAGCAGAACCAATCACTTGCAAACAGTTTATCAAGCAGTCTATCCCAGTTTGTCTCTTTCTTTTTTTTTGTTGAAAAAGAAACAAATTTAATCTTGAACAGACAGACGCCATTTTCAGTCACTTGTTTGATTTCAAGGAGTCAAAGCACAAGTTTTGAAACTCCTTGCTTTACAGTTGAAAGTTCCAGGAAAAATTTAAACAAACCATTGATAGAAAGTATGCTGTGTCAGTCACTAGTTCACTGCACCACTGTGCTACTGCATAGTGTGCTCCTACTTTTAGAAAGATACAGTATATCAGCAGAAGGCTAAAGAGCAGATATAGTGCATGTGTTTAGGAAAGGTGCACAGTTTCACAGAGATTGTCTCTGTGTGTTCAGTCTCTGCTGTGCAGTAACTGTGACGGCTTCCTTTCTATTTCTATCTAAAGGTGATAGCATATGGTGTGACACAAAACAGCAGTAGGCAGAGTGTAAGTTAGCGAATACATTCACAGTTAGCATAGCATAGTGATGGGCAGGATCGGAAAAGCTACTTATTTGGCTAACTTAGCCAGAGTAGCGATATTCAGACTTATACGAATAAGTTAACTGGATAATTTAGACTTGCTGGGGTAGATATGCAAAGATATCTGGTTAAATAAGTTAGCCAAACAAGTCTTATCTGGCTAACTTACAAGAGATATTCAGCAGCACAGCTGAAGATTACTTGTGGACATCTTGAAAACCTGACTGACTAGGTATGTCCCGAGGTCTGAGTTGAGAACTTGTGCCATAGACTAGAAGCTTTTACAAATACAAATCGGACATAGTTTATTTTCATCAGGAAAAACAGCCAAACAGGGCATAGGGGTTTTGTTTTGTTTTATTTTTGTCTGAAACCACTGAAATCCTTTTACTACAGAACCGCCTGTGCTGGTAACAAAAGAGCTGGAAAACGTGAACACGTACTGTGGTGAAAGAGTGGAACTGGAGTGTGAAGTTTCTGAGGAAGATGCCAATGTGAAATGGTAACTAGTTTTCATCACTTGCATCCAGATGTGCTCTTGGCATGAGAACTTTTTTTGAACTATACTTAGTTTAGTTTATTCATTATGTTATACTGCTTTTTTCATTAATAAAGAAACATTCACACTCTAGTTAAAAGAAACCAGGGCAGTTCTTTCCCAGGCCTGAAAGCTACTTGCTCACCACAGAGAAAGGTTCAGAACCGTACTGTACTTTCCACATGAACTTGAGATCCTAAAGTCAGCTTTAATCAGGAATGTTTTTGCCCAAACTCAAGCATACTACCAACTCATGTACTCCCCAAGCTCATGCATGCCCCAGGAAGTGATTTACTTCTGCCGGTGAAGGCTTCACCCTGAACACAGCTGCTCTCTGCCATCCCCAACAGAGCTTAGAGGCATGTGCAGCAGATGTGAGACTCACACCAGTTTCACCAGGTGTCACAGCTCCACATGCTGACCACAACACTTTGCTTTGCTCCTCTCGTCAGCCTTAAGGGCATCCAGAGCTCTCCTCCCCCCACCATTCAGATCCAAAAAGAACCGCAACAGCACACCGGCTGCCTTACAGAGTAATGCTGCAGACCAAGGTCATGAGCTCAGCCACCCCAACACCTACAAGGAGGATGTCACTGAACTCCCCACATTGCTCCTGACCAGGCAAACAAAGGAATGGGAAGACAATGGGTTGTCCACCTGCCAGCGAGGTCAGGTACCCACTATCTCCCCCACCCTGGTCGTATCAAACCCGTATGAATGTTGAGGAGGGTGTCCAAAAGACCAGCTGCATCCCATGCAGCCAATAGAATGTGCATTATCTCCTTCTAATTGACCCCCACATTGCTAGCTCCTTCTCCCCCAACCTCGAATGGGCAAGAGACTCACTCATCAATCACTGCCCTCTCTAAATGGTCTCCAGAAGGAGCTACTCGCCTGCCTGCATATAGTGATGAGCTGCTAGTGAAGAGTCTTGCCCATGCACATCTCCCTCCAGGGGGAAAATTGGTGCTAGGTAAAGAAGAGATGAGCAGGTAGAAAGGCTGCCACTGACACAGCAAAGGGACACCTTGTAGGGAGGTTCTTTCATTAACTAAAGTAGCCCTTATCACGAACCAGCACATACATGGTCTGTTCAAGGGTCCCATAGCCAAGAAGAGAAGTTCAAGGTGCAGAAGCTGGTGCCACCGGCGAGCCACATTGTGGGTCCCCGTCAAGGTGAAGAGAATGAAAGATCAGACGTATCACTGAGGCAGATCATGGGCACAGAACCATGCTGCTAGTGCTGTATCTAGAGAGAACAACTCATCACCCTTGGTTCAGAATTCATGATGATCATACAGCCCAAAGAGTGAGATTTACCACCCCAGTGAGTGAGATTTTCCCAATGTTGTGTCTGAGATATATATCTGGAAAGATCTGAGTACTGTATTGTTTCACAAAAAAAAAGCAACACAAAATTATATTTAGTTTTCTTTGGTTTTGTCTAAATTAAAACTCTTTAATCCTATATGAAAACAAGATTGTAAAGGTGTACTACAAGGGTTCCCAATCATTCTAGGTGTGTGGATGGATTCCTTTTCAATCTCCAAAGATTTTGATGATTCCCAGCTTATCCTCACCACTCCCCCCTTCAGTCTGTCCACCCCAGTTTTGCCTCTCCACCCCCATTCCCCCACCAATCTCTCCCTCTCCTGCAGCCCCCTCCAAGTATCTCTCTCTCCAGCTCTTCCCTACCAGCCTCTCTCTGTCTCCCAGACCCTACCCACCAGTCTCTCACTTCCTCCAGCCCAACTCCACCAGTTTCTCTCTTCTCCCATAACCATCCCCTGTCTCTCCCTCCTGCCCTGTTCCCAATCAGTCCCTACCCCTTCCCTCCAGTGCCTCACTTCCTCCTCCCCTTATCCCAGTGCTGGTAGCTCACCTCCTCCCATCCCCCATGCTAGTGCTTAGCTTCTCTCACCTCCCCTTCCCCTCACAGTGTCAAAGCTTTGCACTGCTTCTCACAAGCACCCCCACCCCCACTCCCACCACCACAGACTGACACAACGACGCAATGATGCAAGTGTTTTGAATGTGGCAGCCAGAGGCATAGCCATGGGTGGGTCTTGGGAGCCTGTTCTGCCTCTCTTTTGGCTCAGGCCCACCACCCCTAGCAGCAGGGGTCATAATCCCATCTGAGTAAGCCTCTTAAAGGTAAAGGTCTGGAGGCTTTGAAATCACTGCAAGTTGATGATCCCCTGTGCCTTTAAGGAGGCTAACGAATGGGAAACACCTCTGCCCTTGGGCTAGACTTGTCAAAGTTTGAGGCCATTGTTTTTGTTTACTTTTGGCAGGTAATTATTTATCCTCCTTCCTCTCAGCCCCCTTCAAAGTTCAGGAAAGCCTGGGCTGGATGGAAGCCTATTTATATACAGTAATTGCTTTTCAGCAACCTGAGAGATTAGCACTTGTTACATAGAAGTTGCCTTATCCACAGAAGGAGAGTGAGAAACAGCAGAGACAGGCCAGGGAAACAGTGGAGAGACTAATACAGAGTGTTGCCAGAAATGAAAAGGATTTTGCAGCCACTGCCATGAAGACCCTCCTAGGATGGGAGCAGGATAAGGGAGCTGGCCACGGTGCCCCATCCGTGTTAACCTTAGGTAAACCCCCATAACTTTCAGTGCTGGCAGTGCCCCTGGTTGCAGCAGGAAAAGGTTGCTACTCTTGCTCACCAGGCTTAATACCCCTACTCCTGCCCAGTTCCTTCCCTTCCCCCAATCCTGTTTGCTGCTGGAGGCCCCTTTGGAGTTTTATTCCCACCAGGCCCACACATGGGCCACCAGGCCCCTTGTTACTATTCAGCTCCATGCACCGAGAGCACATGCCAGTGGAACAAATGCTTTCGGTACTTACTATGACACGATATTCGTTTTTAAATATGCCCGGTACCCCTTTGTGGTCGTTTTAGGAAGACGTGTTTTAGTCATGCTTGTTGGGGTTTTTTTTTCATATTTCTCACCTGAAAAGCAATGTTTGTTGTATCTCACCCTAATTGCAAATAGGTTTAAGAATGGTGTGGAGCTGAATAATGAACCCAGGTCAAGATATCGCCTGAAGGTGGAAGGGAAAAAGCACACTCTGATTATAGATGAAGCTAATAAGGGTGATACAGCAACTTACTCAGTCATGACAACTGGTGGGCAGTCAGCAGCTCAGCTTCAGGTGGATTGTAAGTATGACTTCCCTACCACTTCTGGGGCAAAAAAGCATTTGTAAAGTACTTTGAATAGATGTGGGCCTAATTCATGCTATAGTAGTAGTAGTATTATTTATTTTTATATTCCACTTTTCAGCACTGGATCACTGTGGGTATTTCCCTATTCCCAGAGGGCTTAAATCAGAGACAGTGGCTTTCAAACCAGTGCACGGGCGCACATGTACGCACCATTCCTCGCCCGCAATCAGGGACCTGGTCGTTTTATAACATACACGCGTGTATGGGTGCATGTTATAAAACAGCCTGGGTGCGTGCATGTGCGCTCAGGTGTGAGTGAGCGTGCACGTAAATGCTGCTTCTGCTGCGTAAGTGGGGGGGATTTTGAAAGGGATGCGCGCTGACGCCATTACCCATTTTACCAATTCGTTCCCAGTTCACCCAGTTAAGGGACAGCGCTTCCAAAACCCTCCCTAGTTTAATAGCCTTCCTTCCCCCCTTTTTAGCCCCCGACGTTTAAAACCCCGCTGATCTGCTTAGGTTTTTTTTGTTTTACGACTTACCCGTCATTCATAGCAGAAGTAAAGTTACGTGGCTGGGGCCGGTGTGGGTAAATATTTACCTGCAAAAGTTAAGTTAAAATCCAAGAATGCCCATGCCTTGCCCAGAACACACCCACTCCTCGCCCCTGTTTGAACACTTTTCATTTGTGTGCATACATAGCAGCATTTACACACATATCTGGGCAGCGTTTAAAATCTGCTCTGCGTGCGCCGGCCCGCCATATTTGCACATACCCTAACTGATGCGTGTGTCGGGCTTTTAAAATCCCCCTTTGTTTGTACCTGAGGCACAAAATGTCTTGCCCAAGGTCACCTGGAGTGGCCGCACTAGCAGTTGCTAGAAATGCTTGTCCTCTTTTGCCTGATATCTGTGGAAGAGCATGCGGACTGAGAAGTCGACCCGCTGGATTACAGACATGAACCTAGCCGATGATTTTGGTTTCCTTTTGCTGGGGTGCAGGAAAGAGCGCTCTCTACGTCATAAGGCCCATTTCATTAATTGGATGGCCAATGATTTTTTTTTTTTTACAACTCCCCTGTCATTCGAGGCATGCCATCCCTTAACTAAGAGCAGGTTTTAAAAGCCACCCGTAAATGCGCATTCATGCCGCTGCGAGCACTAATGAAAAGTTTCCACAAAGGGGCAGGGCGTGAGCGTTCCAGGATTTTAACATGAATTTTCTGCATAAATACTTACGCGCAGCAGCGCGTGCCGGGGTCCCCTGTCGCGCACTTACCTTTTTAAAATCCCCCGACTATTTTATAATGTGCGCGCATTTACACACGTATGTTATAAAACAGCTACATCTCTGGGTGCAGACCAATGAACGCACATTGCTTTGAAAGTTACCGTCTTACAGCCTGATTGACTAAGTATTTTTTCTGATGGAATGGGGAAAAATCTTTAGTAAATCAGGACCTTAGATGATAAGACCTCAGGGGCTCAAGTTTAGGAAAGCGAGTAATTACTTATAAAATCCAAATGCAAATCTCTAGTTTATCCTGAAAACCAGACTTGTATTGCATTAGGAATTAAGGATATGCTTTTACTGAAAACAAAATAGGAATTTTTGGCATGTCCTATTTCATTTCATTTTCAAATCAAAGGAAAATGAATGAAATTTTGTTTATTTTTAGTTTTCTTTTGAAGCAAGTTTCTGCCTCCTTGTCAGTTTTTTGTTTTTGTTTTTTTAAAAAGCCCACCCCTCTGAGCTTAATGGTAGCTCCCGACTGGACCCTAACTACCTCCACAGAGTTTCCCTTTGGAACGTCGGGCCATAGGTGCAAAGTCCAAATGGGAAGACTTGCGCAGGGGATTTGAAAATGAAATCCATACATGTACATTCCCTTCCTCATCCTAGCCTCACTGCTTTTGCCTCCATGTTCTGACTGTGCCCATGTAGGGAATTACCTGCTGAAAGCAGGGCAGTTCTCACCTGCTGGGATTTACTCAGGTAGCAGCATATTTACTCTGGTAAATTCCTGTGAAAATCATGAACATGAGAAAACAGATGGAAAATTATGTAATATGAGAAAACATGACCATCAAGAGAACAAAAGATAACATAAACCAGGGGGCAACAATGATTTTTGGTAAAGTATCAATAAATATGCAGCATCTCTCAAAAAAGAAGATGGCATGCTGACCTCTGCCTCCAGTGAAGGGAGGGAGAACTCCTCAGGTAAAATCCTACCTCCTCCAGCCACCCACCATGGTGCCTGCCTTACAGAGCCTGCTGGGAGGAAGGTCTTTGTACGTGCCAGGGGTTGCCAGCCCCTGAAAAAACCCCCAAGCGCAAGGTTTATGATAGCATTTTTCCCTCAATATTAGATAGTCGAGTATTATATGTGCTATATATTAGATGTTTCGCAACGTGGTTATGTTCTCACCTTGCGCAATTTATTTCTAAGTACTTTAGGGTCCATATTCAGCCACGGAGTGGCTAGATAAGTCAGCCAGATACATCTATCCAGCTAACTTAACTAGGATATTCAGTGGCGCAGCTGAATATACCTGGCTAGCTTAAAAGTTAGCCGGATAGGTAAACTGAGATGAGCACCCATGAGACTCTGCAATAGATTATGGGAGGTTGAGGGTGGATGGGGGGGGTTTCTATTGGAGTGAAAATTGCAAAATTTACCTTATGGTTTCCTACTGTTGATCCAGTGCACATCAGAACCAAGTGGACGCCAGGAGTTGATTATATCATGCTCATTCCTGAATAAACAGATTTACACTAAACGTTAGCTGGATAGGGATATCTGGCTAACTTTACTCCTACCTGCAGTGCGACCAGGATTAGCTGGTTAACTCCACTCCTTCCCAGAATGCCTACCACCCGCTCCAGTAACGCCCCTGACATAGCCAGATAAAGAATAATCTGGTTAGAAATTAGCCGGATAAGTCAGTGAATATCGCGGCTAAGCCATTTAGACAGACAACTTTTCAGTTATCCATCTAAATGGCTTTTGAATATCTACCCTTTTGAAGCCAGAAAAAATGTGTTTATTTATTTATTTTTTGGCATCTTCCTATATCTCAGTGAATACTTTAAGATTTATTTTCAGAAGCGCAGTTTATAATCATTAAGAATATACTGTCAGCCGTGGCAGAAGTTAAATTAAGGGCCCCCAAGCAACAATTTTGGAACGTGTCCGTAGAGTAGGGGGTGGGGGGCCCACCTCGGGAGATCCAGAAGCGGCTGCAAGTGGGGGCCGCCTCGTTCTTTGGGTCTCCGTGCACTGGAGGTTCTGCATGGGCCACAATTTACACCACAGTCTGCCAGTGTACATTTCCGAAGAAGAAACAATGCACAGCTCCTTTGATGATGTCCGAAATCACGACTTAACATCACCAGTGCAGCAGTATTAGACAATCCCAAGGAATTATTCCAGCCATCTAATATACATGTGTATAGAGGAGCTCAGTGAATTCCACAATTGAGTCCTTGATTTGTTTGTTATGGTGCTTTTTTGGTTTTTTTTTTAAGTGAGGCCACTGAAGATACTGCAGCCGTTGACGAACATGACAGTGAACCTTGGAAAAGAAATAAATCTGAAGTGTGAGATATCCGAGAATGTATCAGGAAAATGGTACAAAAATGGGCAACCTGTGCAACCTAGTGACCGTGTAAAGTTATATCATAAAGGGAGGTAGGTGCCTCGAGACATGCATCAGAGTGCATGAGGAGCACTTGGAAAAAAGCTCTTAGCAGGAGAACCATGCGAAAAACCTTTTTTTTTTTTTTTGCTTTATGTTTTCTTTTGCTATTGTTTTTTTCTTGTTTGCATTTTAGCATGTGCTAAATCATTTTGCCATGCACTAAAACCATGCTCGGGGAGGTGACATGAGAAGAGAGAGAGATACAGCAGGGTGGGGGCTGAGGAGAATGGAAAGAGAAAAAAAAAAAGTAGCTTGGGAGGTGGAGAGGGGGGAGAGAGGAAGGCAGCAATGTGTGTGTGTTAGGGCGGGGAGGAGAGCATGAGCCAGAAAAACATCAGAGGAGGAGAGAGGGGAAAGAAGGAGAAAAAGCACCAGCAGGAAGGGAGGACGGGAAGGAGGAGGTTGCGCTGTGACTGAGCTCTATAGACAGTTGCAATGGGTAGGGCCCTAGGCAGTTATTCCAATTACCCCCCCCCCTACACACACACATATGAGGGTCCTGAATCAGAGTATCGGCACCTATCTTTCTAGAATAAAAGCACTATGGAGTAAATTTTAAAAGCCCTGTGCGCCGGTGCGCCTATGTTGCATAGGCCGCTGGTGCGCGCAAAGCCCCGGGATGCGTGTAAGTCCCGGGGCTTTGCTTGGGGGGCGTGTTGGGGGCGGCATGGCATTCAGGGGCATTCCGGGGGTGGGGACGTGGGCATGGTGCCGGCCCAGGGGCGTTTCAGGGGCATGGCTGAGGCCTCCGAAGCAGTCCCTGGGCTGGGGAATGGCGCGCCGGCAGCCAGCCGGCGCGCGCAAGTTATGCCTACCTTGGGCAGGCTAACTTTTTCGACAAAGGTAGGCGGGGGTTTAGTTAGGGATGGGGGGTGGGTTAGATAGGGGAAGGGAGGGGAAGCCGGGGGGGGGGGAACCGGAAAAAAGTTCCCTTAAAGGCTGCTCTGATTTCGGAGCGGCCTTGAAGGGAACGGGGAAAGCCATCAGGGCTCCCCTCTGGCTCGGCGTTTGCAAGGTGCACATCTGTGCACCCCTTTGCGTGTGCCGACCCTGGATTTTATAACATGCACGTGGCAGTGCGCGCATGTTATAAAATCGAGCGTAGATTTGTTCGCGCTGGGTTACACCTCGGGCAGGCGTAACTTCTGCAACAAAGGTAGGGGGGGATTTAGTTAGGGCTGGGGGGTGGGTTAGATAGGGGAAGGGAGGGGAAGGTGGGGAGAGCGGTAGAAAAGTTCCCTCCAAGGCCGCTCCGATTTCGGAGCGGCCTTGGAAGGAACGGGGAAAGCCATCGGGGCTCCCCTTGGGCTCGGCGCACGCAAGGTGCACAAGTGTGCACCCCCTTGCGCGCGCCGACCCCAGATTTTATAACATGCGCGCAGTAGCGCACGCATGTTATAAAATCGGGTGTACATTTGTGTGTGCCGGGTAGCGCGCACAAATGTACCCCGCGCACGTAAAATTTAAAATCGACCCACTAGTGTGTATGTATATGTATATATGATAGGAGGATGAACATATTCTTGTCTTACACTGACCTGAAAAGTTCCATTCCTTTTACAAATATATGGTATCAGAATGGCGTTTTTTTTAATCTGTTTACAGAATCCACAGGTTAATTATAGACAACTCTCTTGTAGAGGATGATGGAGACTATATGTTTGTGCCAGACCTCTATTCGGTTAATATACCTGGCAAAGTCCACATCATAGGTAAGCACCTCAGATGGCTCATTCCAGGTCTGATGCTTGGTGAGGTGGTGAGAATGTCAGAAATTTGGCAGTGCAGGTTAAGTGAAAGGTGAAAGTATAATCTGCTGTTTTGCCTGTCATGTGTATAAAACATGAAATTGACGATATGTGTATAGTGCAATAGAAAAGACTATTGTGCCTGACAGCAGAAGTGCAGTATGCCATAGAGCTGCTGAGCTGTGCTAGACCAAGACATGTCCTGGATTACAAAACAATACAATGGCACTGGACACTACACATTCATTTTCATGTGACATTTAATAATATTTAAAATCATTATACTAAAGTACATTAATGGCTTTTATGAATAACTGCCCTCTCAGTACGAGAAGCATAGTCCCATGGGAGCTGGGAGTAAGTAGTTATGGCAATTATGAAAGCATCCACAAATTAAGTATGGACAGAAAAATTCTAATAAGTTCATCTAGGGGTTTATTCACTAGACATTGTTAAATATCAAATACAATCACGGAATATCAAAAATGGTAAGATACTGCTTAAAAAAGAAACTCTGGAGTTTTCACCTTATTCATTAAGAATTAGCTCTTAATAGGGGCATCGTATAGCCGTATGTCGAGGGGGATCAGCCAGGTCCTGATTTTATCCCATGTCATGCATGGAAATGTACTTTTGATTTTCTCTATGAGAAGCAGAAAAATTGCTACAAATAAATGTCATTGAATGGACCACAGGATTTACCCTCGTCGATGGCTTTTGAAAATTTCCAGATTTTATAACATATTGAGGCCCTTCAGGTTTTTAAAGAATAAAATAATTAAAACTGTATTAAATATATGAAATATATAAATCAAACAAAATATTTTTTTTAATCACTTGAAACACTGAAAAGGACTGGAGTTTGCTTACAAAGGGGGTAATTTACTGAACATTTTTCCCATAGACACAGAATGGGAGCAAACCTGTAGTAAATAGGTCCCAAAGTCCTTACTTTTTCCATAGAAAAAAAAGTCCTTTGGGGACTTTAACTCCAGCCTCTGTCTGATAATAAAATTGGACTGCAAATGTGAGGTTTTAACCAGGGCAGCTACCTTGATTTTTAGTGAGGTTTGTGGCATATTTACATTTGCAGTAATTTCAAATTTGAATGCATTTCTAGTCCTTAAGCTGGAAAGTAAAATAAATAAGCCTATATTTGGGTTAAAAAGAAGAGTCTTTAGGGTCGGATTTATTAAAGGGTTTTCTCCATTCTGGACCTGTCTTTAAAGCGTTTTTCCTATTCTGTGTCTATGGGGAAATATTTTTGAGTGGATCAGATGATAATTTGAATGGGCAACAACTGGCCTTATCACTCTTTTGTGAATAGGCCCTTAGGACCAGATGTGCTTAGTGTTTTTCCCATAGACACTAATTAAATTTTGAAAAATTTTTTAGTATATCAGTCTCATCATGTGACAAATATAGAGAATAACTTTCAAACAATTCCACCTGGCAGCATATATGTGCATATATGGCAGCGTGGAGATCTACAATAGTATTTTATAACCCTGTGCGTATTATAAAATACTTGTATCTCTATCCTGCAACAAACATAGGGGGTCATTTTCAAAAGCAATCGCACGCGAAAAGTGGTGCGATGGCTGCCGGCTTTCACAGGCCCCCCCCCCCCCCCCCCCCCCCCCCCGCTTCGCCGCTCCCCCGTTACCGCCGGATTTTCTAAGGTCTGTGACCTTAGAAAATCGAGGCCATAGTGAATACGTGCAATGTATTGAAAGTGAATATTTCAATGAATTGAATGCGTATACTTTTCCTATCTAGTTTTAAAATATATGCATGTATATTTTGCACGCAAAATTAAGGTATGACTCAGTCTCATATAACCCAATTTACATACATAAGTCAGTATATTTTAAAACATTCGCGCGTAATTGAAATCACCAATTTACCATATTACTCCACCAGTTCACCCAGTCCTTCTCCAGGTCATTAAAACTCTCCTCCCCCCCCCCCCCCCCAGTTCACCCAGATCTCCCACCCATTCAGTAGTACACAATAAACAAGTCTGATATCAATTACTCAAGATAGGGCCTGATTTTCAAAAGCATTTACATTTTGATGGTTAAAAATGGGTTTTACACATGGAAATGCACTTTATCCAAGTAAGTAGGCTTTTGAAAATTGCTACAATTGCCCCCCCCCCCATAATTATCAGGTGTAAAATTATGCAAATAAGTTGTCAAATGTATTCGCATGTCTTTTAAAATAGCAATTTACACATGTAGCTGTAGGCCTTGCCCCAGAATGCCAATAGACCACTCCTTTTTTTCCACATGTGTATGTGCGTGGGAAACGTAAAATACGCATGTATTTTCCACTTTCCTAAAGTAGCGATTACATGAATACAGACTACTTACTCACATATAAGCTATTGTTTATAAATGTAACGCTTTGAAAATTCATCCCACACTGAATAAGTTACTGTACAACCAGTCCTACATCCAGGGTTCCTCCTGTATCCAAGACATGTCTGTAGAAGTACTTCAGATTATTATACGGACAAACAGCCATGAAAGGAAAATGCTTGTTGAGTCACAGTATTTTCATGGAGAAGTTGAAAAATGAATGGGGAAAAAGAGGGCATGGAATGAGTTGGATGGGTTTAGCTTACTGGCTCGCCTAAATGATTAGACCAAAGTCTTTTGCCAAGATTCTACCAGGACATCCTAGAACAGGAATATTGTTCCAATATTCCAGTCACCGATGACATATCCAAGTCCTCTTGTAGTATGACAACTGTCTGAAACGACAGCTGCACCTTAATAAAGGCCCCCTATGTCATGAACCATGTATTTGTGGGGTCAGCAGCAACTTTATCTGACCAAAGACAGAAGTTTTATGAAACCCTTAACCGGTAGACAGATGGATGTTCCCACATACCGACCTCTATCTCTGAATTCCTGTTTGTTTTTATTGTATTGTTTTTCAACTATTCTATTGACAATTTATGGATTGTGTCTCTAGATAGAGTGCAGCCCTTTGAAGGTAATGGGAGGGACAATTTCATAGAATATTGTACCTGTGAATAACATCAGAATACTGTAGCATTGACAGTGTGAATAGAGGTACGGTGACAAAAAGCTTAGCTTTAATGCTCAAGGCTGTACTTCAGTCTAGGTGTGTGTGTAATTGGGGATCAACAAAATGAAGGTTTGCTGATTTCACCTACAGTTTTCCAAAAATATATTTCATTTATTTAAAATAAGAAAAAAATGTATCTCCTCCTCCTGTTTTTTTTTCACATCCATTAGATACAATTAGGTAAGACAAATCAAAAACACTTTCAAAAGAAATGTAATTCATTTGCAGATACAGAATAACATTGTGAGAACTATATCTGTCCAAAACATTTGTCTCATACTCTGCATCTCTAGGAAAAATCTCTTTGAAAAGAAATTGTTATGGGGCCAAGGAAGTAAAATGTCGTGTGCTAAGGCATTTACTGCATAACAAATGCTTGACGAAATATGAAAGTGTGAGACCTGTGACTGGTTAATGTAAAGTACCTTCGATAGCTAACGGCATAACGGTAAAAATAACTGTATAGTGACTTTTATCAGGCAGGTTCAGTTTAATTAAGCTATGAAGTTGAAGCCCTTTCCACTAAGGTTAGGAACTTCCTGCTATGTACTAATAAGCCTCATAGCAAAATCTAAAATCCTTTAGTCTAAATCATGGCTAGAATCAAAACATAGACCTTACTATAACAGATGTGTAATGACAGAAGCATGTTTTTTACCTTTTAGATCCTCCTAGGATCCACCTGGATGCTCTGAATTATCCTGACAATACAGTGACAGTGGTGGCAGGCACTAAGCTGCGACTAGAGGTTCCAATTACTGGAGAGCCAGCTCCGAAGGTTATCTGGAGCAAGGGTGAAAAGGTATGGAGCCTAGAGGAGGTGCCTCCTTTCGTTTATTCCCTATCTGAACTCATCCCTATGGGCTACCTTCGCTTAAGCTTCTCGAAACTCAGACGCGTTTGCTCCGTGCAGTTCTTTTAATTTTTGCAGACCTGTTCTTTGGTACGGGAAGAAAATGAAAGCGCAGAAGCGTGTTTTAATGCACAGTGATGGGGCAATAGGCTGAGCCACTCGTGGTTTTACTCCCATTGCAGCTGGAGGAAGTGCAGCGAAGAAAAGCATATCCGGACCATCCTGATTGCCCAGGGGCAAATACTGCGTGCTGCCATGCGAGAGACTTAAGTTGGATTACCAGATGAGGGGGGGTGCGAATAGGGAAAAAGTAATTTCATTTTCTATCCTATTTATTTCTGGGGAGGGGGGGGGGCGTTCTATTTTGCTATGGGGTATTTTTTGTTTTATTTTGTTTTTCCACACGCTAAAATTAAATCTCGTTTCAGATTGGAAATGACACAAAAGGAAACCACAATGTTCGCTGTTGTTTCCATGTTTTCAGGTGTCAGCACATCATTATTTATTTTATTTATTTATAATCTTTTATATACCGACAACCGTTTGCACATCGTATCGGTTTACAGATAACTTAAAAACTTTTAGGCATTGCCTTTACATGGAACGGTAACTGTGAACTAAGGAACAACAAACTACTAATTGAACAGAGTAATAACTTTTTACAAGGATCAGAGACAAATTGTCGAAATACAGTTTGGAAAGCTGGGAGGGCCAGGAGGATATTTACACGAAATTAACAAATAACTTTATTAACATCATCCCTATTCCAGACCTGACTGGGGCTAGCAATGTTACAGAGGCACCTAGTCATTACCCGGCACAAATACCTGCGTACATATGTACTTGTTTTTGAAGGATCCTCTACTGAGGACTATCACTGCAGTGACAAGGCTAGAAATGAGAGAGGAGAGGGATTAGAAATACATGAAAAACTCAGATAACTACAAATGAAAGTTCAAGATGCCATAGCCCCAGGAGAAGCCTGTTTAAATTGAGCTGGAAGCCGAATGGAGCACCATAAATGAAGCTATCCAGATAAAAAAAACAAGTTCATAGCTGCCATGGGGTAAAACCAGGATTGGCTCACTATCTCCCTTATCACATGGAGTTATCCTGTTGACTTAAGTTAAAGCATGCTCTTGGTGCGATTCATTTAAGGACTATCCAATGTTCTAGGCAGCTTACAGTAAAATTGTGATTCAGGATGTCAAGGCCAAGGAGATGTCAAGGAGCATTAATAGAAAGTCACTTCCAGAGTCAAAACCTCACCAGATAATATAAAGGCTAGATAGCATTATCGTCTCAGTGCTATCTTTTGGGTGGAACTCAAAATCCTGACTGTCTAGGATATTGTGACTGGAGAATTGGGCATCCGGATGGCGGATGAAATTTAGTGTGGATAGGTGCAGGGTGATGCATATAGGGAAAGGTAACCCATGCTGTAGTTGCGCGATGTTGGGTTCCATATTGGGTGCTACAACCCAAGAGAGAGATCTAGGTGTCATGGTAGGTAACACACTGAAATCGTTGGTGCAGTGTGCTACGGCAGTCAAAAAAGCAAACAGAATGTTGGGAATTATTAGAAAAGGAATGATGAATAAAACGGAAAATGTCATAATGCCTCTGTATCGCTCCATGGTGAGATCGCACCTTGAATACTGTGTACAATTCTGGTCGCCGCATCTCAAAAAAGATATAATTGCGATGGAGAAGGTTCAGAGAAGGGCTACCAAAATGATAAGGGGAATGGAACAGCTCCCCTATGAGGAAAGACTAAAGAGGTTAGGACTTTTCAGCTTGGAGAACGACTGAGGGGGGATATGATAGAGGTGTTTAAAATCATGAGAGGTCTAGAACGGGTAGATGTGAATCGGTTATTTACTCTTTCGGATAGTAGAAAGACTAGGGGGCACTTCATGATGTTAGCATGGGGCACATTTAAAACTAATCGGAGAAAGTTCTTTTTTACTCAACGCACAATTAAACTCTGGAATTTGTTGCCAGCGAATGTGGTTAGTGCAGTTAGTATAGCTGTGTTTAAAAAAGGATTGGATAAGTTCTTGGAGGAGAAGTCCATTACCTGCTATTAAGTTCACTTAGAGAATAGCCACTGCCATTAGCAATGGTTACATGGAATGGACTTAGTTTTTGGGTACTTGCCAGGTTCTTATGGCCTGGATTGGCCACTGTTGGAAACAGGATGCTGGGCTTGATGGACCCTTGGTCTGACCCAGTATGGCATTTTCTTATGTTCTTATGTTCTTAAGGACTCCTGGAGCTGTTTTTGAACTGACTCAATCAGTCAATATTTTATTTAATTTTATAACTAGATTAAAATCATCTTTGATTTAAGTTATGGTTTAGCAATCTAGCATGTTTATCTCTTCGTTTTTCATTTAATTGACTCCATTCGGTTTTCACCTTTACATTTCTTGTTTTCTCATTTTCGCCCCACTATTCACATTGCTGTTTCCACTCCCGCGGGGTTGGCTTGCCTCTCATCTGTTTTTCTGTGTATTTTTTTTTTCAAGAAGCAGCCAAAAACGAAATACAGAATTCGTCTACTTACCATAAATGTAACCAAGGTGGCCATTTAACCAGTTGCTCTTCTTTAAAATTATTTTCACATTTCAAATTCCCAGTGGATCTCAGAGATGAGTGGCCGCGTGCGTGCAGAATCTTTCCCCGACTGTGCCCTTCTGATTATTGATATAGCTGAGAGGGAAGACACGGGCATCTACAACATCATGGTAAAGAATGAAGCTGGACAAGCATCAGCTCAGCTCAAAATAAAAGTGGTTGGTAAGTAGAATGAAAAGTGTCAACAAATACCTGATTACCTAAGGCTTTTCTATGAGATAAGCACTAAGAGATACGTTTTAAAACCCCAAGCAGGCCTCAATGAGGGGGATGTGCCCACAAGTCGGGCCTGTGCGCGCCAAGTGAATTTTAAGTCTTCCAGATGAGCGCACATCTCCCGCAGCGCACACATCTCACTTGATTTCAAAAAGGGGCGTGGCCATTTTGGGGCCTAGCCAAAAGATGTGCGTGTAAATAGTTACGCACCCCGGCGCATGCCTAGGTTCACTGCTACGTAAGTTTACTTCTGCTATGGAGGAGGTGTAAGTAAAAAAAAACCAACAAAAAACCCTGCCGTTTCGGAGGGGTTTCAAGTCTGGGGTAACTAGGAGGCGTGCAGACTATTAAACCAGGGGATTTGGGGGACCTAACTGTAGATTGGGTGAATTGGTGGACAAACTGGTGAAACCGGTCATGGCGTGGACACACGCCCATTTTAAAATACCCTGACTTATGCGATAGAAATCCGATTTACACGGCTGGGCACATGCACATGTGTGCGTGCGCCCTGTGACAAGGTAAGGGCAAAGGCGATCGGCGCCATTTTGAAACCTCCAGCACCGGCACTGGCACGATTGAGTGGATGGCTCCCTGACCCCCCGCTAGACCACCAGGTACATGTAAAAGGTTTTGGGGGGGGGGGTCGGGAGGGTGGGAGAAGCAAAGGGGTAATTTGAAAAGGGTCGGGGTGGGGTTTTTTTTTTCGGGCCATCGGCGCCTTTTTATCAGTGGTAGCCAAAATGGCGCCGATGGCCCGAGAGCGGGAGATCGCGCCTGGCCCCCCCCCCCCCCCCCCCACTGGACCACCAGGTAACTTAACATTTTGGGGGGGTTCGGGAGGGTGGGGGAGGGTAAGGAATTTGTTTTAAAAGGTCGGGGTGGGTTTAGGGGTTGTGTTGGTGTGCCGGTTTTCCCGCCCTCCCCCAAATAATTCCCGTGCCCTATTTAACGATACAATATAAATGCTCCTGACGATAAATCGTGGGCATTTGTATTGTATCGTGTACTCTAACGGTTTAGAACGATTTTAAAATTATCGGACGATAATTTTAATCGTTCAAAAACGATTCACATCCCTAACATTTACCAGTTCTAGTCCTCTCATTATTTTATAGTCCTCTATCATATCCTCCCTCAGCCGTCTTTTCTCAAAGCTGAACAGCCCTAATATGTTTAGCCTTTCCTCATAGGGCAGCCATCCCATTCCCTCTATCATTTTGGTTGTCCTTCTCTGAAACTTTTCCAGTGCAACTATATCTTTTTTGAAATACGGCAACCAGACTTGCACACAGTATTCAAGGTGCAGTCTCACCATGGAGCGACAGACACACAGTTGCAGTTTATCTGCTTCTGACTTACAGGTTTCCCCACCCCATTTTAAGAGTCACTTGTTAGTAGCCCCTGGCAAGAGAGTTCAGTGCCTGTTTTGAAATGTCACCTCAGCAAAGTTCATACAGAGCAACTCCTTTCTCTTTGTTAATTTCTAATTATGGGCCTGTGCAGTAAAGCTTAATGTGCACAGTATGGGCCTTTTGTGCATGCTAAAAATAATGTGCTATGCTATAAGGTCTTAACATGCACTTTAGCACAGTCCCCCAGTACATGTGCATGCTAAAATTAGATCGCACCCAAATGTATTGAGAAGCCTCCTATGCAAATGAAGCTTTAAAATGTGCATGGTAAATAGTATGGTATCTTCTCCTGATCTACTATTTCCCATGGGCTCGTTAATGCTAAGAGTTTAACACCTGCCTTGGACCAAGTGTTAAATTTTGTTGCCTGCACTCTGCCTCAAGAAAGCTCCTAGCCTAAAGTGAAAAGGATAGCTAGCAGCGGGAAATTCTTTCCCCAACAATCCCACAACGAATGGGCCAACACCCTTCCCCCAACCCTGGCATCATAGAACTCTCTCCAGGTGCTCCATGCTGCTTCCATGGCAATAACAGAGACCTCTCTGGGGGCTACCCAAGAACCCCGCCCCCCCCCCCCCCTTACCTAGCACCTACCCCCTCTGGAATGGGGGCATCATTCTGGAGAGAGCCCTTTCTTCATTGGCTGGCTCTGCAGTTCCTCTTGCTGTTAATGAAAGGATATCTCTAGAATGGTAAGTGCCCATTATGGAGAGATAGGTAGGGGGTCTTGAGTAGCTCCCAGAGGGAAAGGAGGGAGCCCTGGTTGCTCTGTGATGCCACAGTTGTGTGTGTGTGTATGTGTGTGTGTGGTGGGACACGTTCTTTATAAGGTAGTTGGGCAGCTCAGCATGTTAGCAGGCTGGATTTCCCAGGAGCTAGCATGCACGTTGCACTATTGCACTGTTCTGTGTTAACATCCATGTTAGTAGTAAGACCACACTAATGAGGGAAACTTTTAGTGTGCTCTTGATCAAATGTATTGCATAGTACGTTAAGTGCCATTTTGATATACACACAAAACGTTTATCAATTTGCATGTTAAACCTTTTTTTAATGTGAGTTTATTTGGATAAGTCCCCAAGAGTAATAAAACAATATACATGTTCATAACAAAGGGCCAGAAGGCAATACAGAATTTAATATAGAAAAAGTGATTTTACAAGATTTATTTTGGATGATTTGACTTTGTTATAACCAAAGTTTGTTATAAGGTAGAATGTAAGAAACCTGGTTCTTGGAGCATCATCTTCCAACTTTGAGGTGCATGACTGGGTGCAAGACATCATTAGCATCCAAAGTAGAGATCAGAGCATAGAGTATGTTTTTGGGAGGAGTTTATTATAACATTTCAGTTGATCAAAGTGATGTAAAATAACTTTTACAAAGTCACAGAGAGTTAATGGAAGGCCTCAGACTAGGACACAGAAGTTTAGTTTCCTTGATTCCTTCTTCTATGTTCAACCTTGTAAATTCCTCTTTTACCTCCCTTGAAACCCCTCTCCCCAAACGCTTACTTTATCATAAGGGGGTGGTGCAAAAATGAACATTCCTGAGATAATGAACGCAATCTCTCAAGGCAACCATGTTAACTCGAGTGAGGTTGCTACTTTCCGGGGGACGCCGAGAAAACAAGAAGAGAGATGAAACCAAAATAATATCTGAAATGGAATATTTATTGAAAACGCTAAAGCTATATTAAAGTTTTAATAACTAGATCTATATCTGTAAAGATTTTTTTTCTTCGTGGTTGATCATTTCTTTTGTTTGAAACAGATATACCTGATGCCCCTCCAGCACCTATAGTTACTGACGTGGGAGAAGACTGGTGCGTTATGCAGTGGGAGCCTCCAGTTTATGACGGCGGGTGCCCCATCTTAGGTAAAAAAAAAAAAAAAAAGCCTTTTCTGTTTCAGTGATGTTACCCTGTGCTGTATTTTCATGATGTGCATGTGACGAATGTCAGGAGCTCATTTTGCAAAGCTGATTATTTGGATGCAGTCACTTGTAAAATGAATTATGCCCATTCAAAAAGGAAGAACACAGCTTGTCAGTTCAGATTACCAATTGTGTAAGTGTAACAAGGCATTGCTAATCAATATTAACTTACTGTCCTGCATGTTTACAAACTACGGAGATGTCTATACTGACTCGAGTAAAACAATACCTCGAAGCATTTCATAGTGTTGCATGCTGGGGAATAAATTACTGTGATAAATGTCTTGAACAATAATGGGGCCGATGCAATACAGTGCACTAACCCGTGGTTAGACACGGGTTTTGGACGTTCATCCTCACCCCCTTATTCTATAAGGGGATTAGCGCATCCAAAGCATGCGACCAACGCCCCGCGAAGCTAATAGCGCTCAACACGTGAAAATGCATGTCGATGAGGCTGTTGGCTATTCTCCCCCCATTCAAAAAAAAAAATGTGCGCCCGACATGCACATTTTTACCCTCATAAATTAACACCTGCCCAGAGCAGACGTTAATTTCTGAGCAGCCCAAAAAGTGTACAGAAAAGCAGAAAATACTGCTTTTCTGTAGTTCCTCCAACTTAATATTGTGGTGACAGTAAATCAGAGTAACAAAAAGGACCAGAATGTTTAAAAAAAAAAAAAATTTAACAAAAAAGAAAAGTGTGCCGTGGTCAGGTTAGGCAAGTTGATGCTCAATTAAAGAGCGTCCGTTTTCCTAACCTGTGGCTGTGCACAGGTTAGGAAAATAGATGCTCATAAAACTGAGCATCGTCCATTCTCCTAACTTGCTGACAGCCCCCTCTCCCAGGCGACCGCTGCCAAAGAGGCACTAGGGGCACACATTTGTCCCTAGTGCCTCCTTTTTAGCGCGACCTCTTCACTTAAATATTCGATTGCACGCCCAGGAGAAGTGACTGGGCGCGCGTTAGGAAAGCGGGCGCTCAGCACCGAGTGCCCATTTTCCGCGCAGATTTAATGCATCGGCCCCAGTGAGTTTGAGAAAGATGTTAGCTCAGAATGTGCCATCCTGTGAGTTGTTACCTGGTGCTGAATGATGAGTTTAAAACTTCACTCTGATCTTGGCTGTGTATGCAACATCTGTTACTTCATTTCAAATCTAAACTCCGTCTATATTTAATCTTTTCTCTATAATCTTTTGCTAAGTGAGGCCCCATACCAAATTTTTGTATGTGATATAGCGAGCTCGAGAGAGAGAGACATGGGTGTGGCTCTTTGAAACATTGGTTAAACCTCTTCCACTGTAATATTTTTAAATCAGTATCAGACCGATGCAATACCATGCGCTCAGTCTAGGGCACAGGTTAACTCGTGGTTGGACGCATGTTTTGGACATGCGTCCATAACCCCTTATGCAATAAAGGGATTAGCACATCCAAAACGCGCGTCCAATCCAACGCGTAGCTAATAGAGCTCATCACATGTAAATGCCACGTTGATGAGACTAATAGCTAGTACCCCCTTATGTAAAAAATAAATGTCGGAGCTGGCGTTAAGCCTTGAGGAACCCAAATGTTTACAGTAAAGCAGAAAATATTGCTTTTCCGTGGTTCCTCCAACTTAATATTGTGGCAATATTAAGTCTGAGAAATCACAGAAAGCAGCAACATGAAAAAAACATTTTTTTTTTTTTTAAATGTCTTGCCGGCAGTCAGGTTAGGAAAACAGACTCTCAGTTTACAAGCGTCCATTGTCCTAACCCGTGACTGTGTATGGGTTAAGAAAACGGACGCTCATAAAATTGAGCGTCCGTTTTCCTAACCTGACCGCCATCAAGACATTTAAAAAAAAAAAATTTTAGCCTACTGCATCGCGCGCCCGGGAGAGGTGGATGGATGCGTGTTAGGAAAG
The DNA here is from genome assembly GCF_901001135.1 of Rhinatrema bivittatum. NCBI lineage: Eukaryota > Metazoa > Chordata > Amphibia > Gymnophiona > Rhinatrematidae > Rhinatrema > Rhinatrema bivittatum. The sequence continues at coordinate 218,307,121 of NC_042618.1, read as the reverse complement.
GAAATCATGAGCTCCCGTTTTTCCTGCGCATATAGGGACGGATTTTAAAAGGGTTACTTGCGTAACCCCTACAACCCGCTCCTGCGCGTGCCGAGCCCAAGCCATGGGACACGTGTAAGTCCCGGGGCTTGAAAAAATGGGCGGGGCATGGGCGGGGAGTGGGCATGGCCAGAGGCCTCCCCACTGCTGCTAGGCCTGGAGATCGCGAGCTGGCACTGGGCCCAGAGGCAGGCATAAATAAAAAATTAAAGGTAGGGGAGGGATTTAGGTAGGGCTGGGGGGCGGGTTAGAAAGGGGAAGGGAGGGGAAGGTGGGGGGGGCGGAGGGAACGGGGAAAGCCATCGGGGCTCCCCTAGGGCTTGGCACGTGCAAGGTGCACAAGTGTGCACCCCCTTGTGCGTGCCGACCCCAGATTTTATAACATGCGCGCGTCTGCACGCGCATGTTATAAAATCGGGCGTAGATTTGTGCGCGCCAGGTTGCGTGCACAAATCTACGCCCGCGTCTAATTCTTAAAATCCGGCCCATATTGCATCGGCCTGTATGTGTATTGGTTAATACTGGCTTCAATACTCTGCTTCTTTTGGTCTTCTTATTAAAAGATCTTTTCTCTAAGGAATGTCACTGTAATCACAGACATAGAAAATAACCTTTGTTAAACTGATTCAGAAGAGCTGAGTCGGTCTGAACAATGTCAGTTTCCTATTTTCTACTTTTTTTCCCCCACATTCTGTATGTGCTAAAGATTCTGATTTACTGTTTTGATCTGTTAGGATATTACATTGAAAGGAAAAAGAAGCAAAGCTCCAGGTGGATGAGACTGAACTTTGACCTCTGTAAAGAGACAACATTTGAACCCAAAAAGATGATTGAAGGTGTAGCCTATGAGGTCCGTGTATTTGCTGTTAATTCAATAGGAACTTCCAAACCAAGTTTACCCTCCAAGGCTTTTGTTCCCTTAGGTGAGTAAAGAGAAACATTGATTCTGCTGTTTAGAAAAATAAGTCCATGTGAAAAGATGTCCATTTCAGTTATGATTTTGTGTAATTGTTAAGAAGCGCCACTCAAGGGAAGGCCCCGTGAGTTGCCAGACTCACCCTTACACAGCTAGCGCTTTCCTGCGGCTGGGATGATGCGCTCCTCCCCAGCACTGCCAAGCATGGCACGGTAGGCCATTGCGTCCCAATGCTCTGGGCCCCTCTTCCTCTTGGGCTAGCGCACGCCCAACTCATCGCAGGTTAAAGGGCCCCACGACGGAAAAGTTGCCTCGGCACATCCTGATGACATCATCGCCTGCTCTCTATATTAAGTCTTCCTCTGATGAGCAGAAGACGCCTCAGCAACAGGTCTCCTGCATCCTGTGCAGTATGTGTTGCTTCTCCGTGGTTCCTTGTCCAACCTTGCCTTGCCTTCCAGTCCAGCCTGTCCATCATGTCTTCCTTGGCATCATCATCAGTGTCTCCTGGGTGTTCACGTCCACACTTGGCTTGTTGCTCCATCTGAACCTGACTACAATTGCCTGCCGCCTAGACCAGACTATCCTTGCTCACTGCCCTCCCTGTAGGCCTGCTGTTCACTATGCTTCTGGTGTACCTCTGGGCTCTAATAACCACCCTTGCCCTAGGGACCTGCCTAAGTCCTACCAGCCACCAGAATCCAAGCGCTCAACCTGCAGAGGAAGTGGCTGGTAATGGGAAAGGTAAAGCTGCAGACTGTCCCGATACAGGGCATGTTTGTCAGCAGCCGGCAGAGGCCTCAGGGGCTCGCCCTCGAGGCTGTGTCATCTGCGCCATAGCACAAAGAGTTCACACATCCCATACCCATCGCAGTAATGAAGCCAAACATCATATCTTGCGTTAGAAGCACTAAGGTCTATTATCAAAGTGTGATGCACATTAACATGCATTAACTCATGTTGTACCTTGATAAGTAAACCCCATTATCAAGAAGCACGATCATACTCCCAGTTTTGGGGGCAAGGCAAATAATTTTCCCAGATGCTGCTTTAATTTGTCATTGTGCTCCAATCTTTTCTATGCTTTTTTTATTTGGTCAACAGAGATTTTATTAAAAAGTAAATAAAGATCAGCCGCATCAAAAGAGTACTTTTGAAATATAAAATTGAATAGACATGCCGATATTTCAGTCTCCATAGACCATGTTCGTACCTTGAATAACATCCTGTTATGAAGCCAAAATGTTAGTTTATATGTTTAAATAAATATTAGTTTTCATAGTACTTTGTGTAGGGCAGTATTTCCTAACCACCGGTCCCTACCAGCATGTCTGCTGGTTCATGGAGCAATGGTGATCATGGCAGTTCTATTATGAGGCGAGGTAAAGCAGCCACCTCAGGAGGCAACATTTGGAGCAGCAACAAATGCCCCCAAAAACACTCCTCTGGCAGCTGCCTCACCTTGCCATCAAACAGATTTATCAATATGCCTGCGGAGTTCCCACCCTCGCAAGCTGGAAGAAGAGCCCCGCGGTGACACATAAAGATGATGTGCCCGCAGGGCTCCCTCCCCTACAGGCCAGAAGAGGAGCCTTGCGGCAGCGCAGGAAATTGATGTACCCATGAAGATAAAAAAAGAGAAAATGCCCAGAGGCCAGAAATGAGAAGAAGCCCCGCAGGCCATCGGTGGCAAAGAAGGAAGGAGGCCTGATGGCCACTGGCCGAGCCCAACCTGCTGCCGATGAAGAATGGGAAAAGGCCTGTTGGGCCGGCAGCAGAGCCCTTACCCTCCAGTGGTGAAGAATGAGAGGTGGCCCATCAGGCCAATGGCAGAGCCCAACCTGCTAGCGGCAAAGAATCAGAGGAGGCCTGTTGGGCTTCCGGTGGAGCCGAACCTGCCGGCAGCGAAGAATGGAAGTAAGCCTTTTGGGTGGCCGAAGAATGGGAGGACATCCAGCAGCAGCTGGCAGCAGAAGAAAATGAGGCCGCCAACTGCCTGTGAGCTCATCCCTTGTGAGTGAGGTAGAAGGAGACTGTGTGTGTGTGTGTGTGTGTGTGTGTGTGTGTGTATGAGAGAGCATGTGTATAAAAGAGCATGTGTGTGAGAGCATACATTAATGAGAGCATCTATGTATGTGTGTGAAAACAAGTGAAAGCGTCTGTGTTTGAAAGAGCATATGAGAGCACATGTGTGAAAAAGCATTATGTGAGAGGATATGTGTGTGAGAGAGCATGTATGTGTGTCTATGTAAGATTCTATGTGTGTGAGTGAGAGCATACTTATATGAGAGCATCTATGTATGTGTGTGAAAGAGCATATATGAGAGCGTGTAAGTGTGTAAGAGCGTACATGTGCGTGAAAGAGCATGTGGAGGGCATATGTATGTGTGTGTGTGTGTGTGTGTTCGCATGAAAGAGAGAGAGAATGAACATGTGTGTTTCTGTATATGAAAGGCGAAAGATCCCCCTCCCTGTGTCCTGCACTAATCCACAGCAATCTCAGGGCAACTGGAAATCAAAAGTTCCCAGGTATAGAAAGCGGAGATTGTTTATCTTTATTAGTTTTAATTATTGGGTGTTATTTGATTTTGCTATTTTAAAATATTATCTTGATGTTTGGGAAATTTTTTTTATAATTTTTATATGAGTTTTTAATTATTGGCTATTATTCTATTCATCAGCTGTTTTTTGAAATACTTTTTATAAGTATGTTTTTATTATGATGTTTTATATTCCTTCATTTTATTTTTTTAAGAATGTTATTTCTATTTTTCCATTTTTGCACTGCATACAGTCTGGCTTGTTGTGGTTTCCAGTTCGGTTTTTGTCAATGCATTTCTATTTATACTTTATGGTCTTTATATTCTGTATTTGATGAGGTCTTGTCTGTGCTCTGCATGTGCGACCAAGGTGAGATATTCCACTAGTGTGTAGTTTCTGTCTAGGGATCTATAGCAGACTGGCTTGTTCTGTTTTCCTCATAGGAGGTGTATTGGTGTTTACTGTCTAGTGTAAAATATGCAGTGTTGCCTTTACATAGGTAGTATTTTTACTGTTTTAGAGCTGGCAGTTAGTGTTCTTTTAGTATGGGAGGTCTGCTACATTGTATTGTAATTCAGTTTACTCTGGGCTTTCTGAGGGCAAAGCCTACACCAAACCTTATGCATTCCAAGGGGCCGATGCAATAATTATGCGCAGAAAGTGGGCACTGAACAGTCAGCGCCCGCTTTCTTAACGCGCCCCCAGGCGCCCTTACTGGGGGCGCCATGCAATATTAAATTAGGAGGTCACGTTAGCAAGGAGGCACTAGGGTCACTTGCGCACACCTAGCATCTCCTTGCTAAAGAGAGCCCGATCCGCGTCGGCCATCCGCCAGTTAGGAGAACCAAGTTTGTTGGCGTCGGTTTTCCTAAACGCCACACAGCCAGGGGTTCAGGAAACGGATGCTTCTCAATTGAGCATCCGTTTCCTGCAGCCGACTGCCGGCGCTTTTTTTTTTTAATTGCATCGGCCCCCCCAAGTGTGTATAATGCAGGGTTGTGATATTTTTACCTAAAGACTTTCAATATCCTTTTTCATGTAAAACTGGTTATTATAAATGGGGAATTTTTAATTGTGTTGGTGAGAGTTGGAGGGGGGTGAGGGGCACAGGGATATGGCTGTAATGTTCGCCTATGATGGCTTAATGCCCTTGCACTGACCCAGAGAAAATGTGCCCCACACAAACCCCCACCATTCACCCATCTCCCACTTATGCTGGGGAAAAGGTGGGAGTCAGGTCTTAGGTTCCTGGATGTGTAGCAGGTTGCCAACTTCCTAGAAGAATCACTGCCACTCTTCTGGGAACTCTTGACCCCTGCTTGCCCCCTGCTACAGCATTTGAAATCACTGAAAGGGCGAGATTAAAGAGACACCCCACCCCTTGCCCTCTTGATGACTCAACCTATGCCATGGTATAATCATACAGAAGGAATATGCCATGCCTTGGGGGGGGGGGGGGGGGGGAGGAAGGTGGGGAGGAGGCGCCATCTCGTCCCTCGCCTCAGGCAGCAGATTGCCTTGAGCACCTCCCCCCCCCCCCCCCCCCCCCCGATAGTGATAGCAGGAGGATGAGGAAGAAGAAGCAAAACCTGCCCTGCCGCTGCATGCACTGCATAGCACCCTGCACCACAGCAGCGGGGGCTTTTCCTATTGCTCCACCATGCCCTGCAGACTTTTATTTTTTTCCAGTTGGGACTGGTCCTGAGACCCCATGTCTGGGAGAGGAGCAGCTAGATAAAAGGGAGTTTCTTTTTCTCAAGATATGAACCCGGTTTTTTTGAAAACAGGATCTGGGTTCAAAAAAGATTTGGATAGGTTCTTGGAGGAGAAGTCCATTAATGGCTATTAATCAATTTTACTTAGGGAATAGCCACTGCTATTAATTGCATCAGTGGTATGAAATCTTCTTAGTGTTTGGGTACTTGTCAGGTTCTTATGGCCAGGTTTGGCCACTGTTGGAAACAGGATGCTGGGCTTGATGGACCCTTGGTCTGACCCAGCATGGCAAGTTGTTATGTTCTTATGTTCTTATTTTCCAATTTGGCAAACATCTTATAGACTGAAGGTCAGAAGCTGTAGAGGGCAGAGAGGCTGCAACCAGATCCAAAAAGTTACAGACAAAGAAAACTGCAGGAAAGAAAGAACAGCAAAATCGAAAAGATGAACTCCATAGAGTACACAAAAACTCCAGAGATGTTCTTGACGCTGAGTGCTAATTTTTCAAAATGTGTTTGTATATATCCATGTCCTTTTTCAATGTGCAGGTTTAATTTTTATAGCTATATGCACATCTCTCAGCGGGTGATTCACCAAGCTGTGTTAGGGCTCTAATACGCATTATTTCACGCGATAACATGTGATATACGCGATATTTTGTATCTCCCTGCCCAGATAACTTCCCCTATTACAATGATCTTCTTTGCATGTGATTTGTATGCATGAATAATGCAAATACATGCAAAAAAGGCCATGACTTGTCAATTATATGTAAATATTTTATCACAGCCAACCGAGAAGGTGGTCAGCTGCGATAAAATATCTACACCTATTCGAAATGCATTAGATATGCGGCGGGAGGCCCAGGACCCTAAACACAGATCCTGAGGCTCCCGCCACACATTTAAAGTGGCAGAAAATAATAGCGGCAAATGGGGAGATTGAGCAGGGGTCAGTGCTGACCCCCATCTCAACCTGAGACTGCTAGTCGAGGCGGCCCCAATTCCCCCAAAAAGTAAAAAATAGAAAACTGTAGGCACATAGCATCAGAACCCACTACCTTCCCCCATATCCATGTAGAAGCCCTCTCCAGTCCATAAAATTAACTTTAGTCACTGGCTCCCCCTTCCTACCCTCTTCCCCCTGAAATCCAGTGATCAAACCCCCTACCCCCTGGCCCTGCAAAGTCCAGCAATCAAACCATCCACCCCCGAAAGTCAATAGATCAAACCCCTACCTCCCCAGGCCCCTGACGTCCAACAGCCAAACACCCCACATACACCTCCAAAAACAAAAGATGTTGGACCCTACCCATTACCTCAATCCCCCTCCAGAACCCCTCTGTACCTTAAATTGGATCCAGCGTAGGAGTTGGGTGCACCATCGCACCCGGCCCGGTCAGTGCTATTTTCCAAAATGGCGTCAACCTAACCTTGCCCCAGCCAATTGACTGGGGTATGGGCTGGGGATCAGACCCACGTGCCCTATGTCCGATCCCCAGTCCTTACCCCAGTCAGATGGCTGGGACAAGGTAGGGTCAGCACCATTTTGGAAAATGGCGCTGACCGTGCTGGTTGCAAGGTCAACCAGCACGGTCAGCACCGATGTGCAACCACCTTGCACATCCGATGTGTAATCAGATTTAAGATATATTTATTTATTTATTTATTTTTGGTTTTTATATACCGATCTTCCTGCATTAAATACAAATCAAACCGGTTTACAAGGAACAGGAAACTGCCTGAATGGCGATACATAGAACTAAGAACAAATGGTACATGGCAAACATAGATAAAATTTAAAATTTAACTGAACAGAGAGAAAAATAATTACAATGCATAGTAATAAATGTCCTAAAGCATTCCAAGAGAAATAAGTGATTAGTTAAATGCAGAATCTGGAAATGCAAGGTTGAATAACCATGTTTTTAATTTTTTCTTAAAGGATATTGGGCAAGGATTATAGGGGGATTCTGGAGGGGGTGGGGGTCCAGCAACTTTTCTTTTTTTGTGGGGTGGAGGGTTTGATGTTGACCTTCGGAGGGCTGGGGAGTTAGGAAAGTAAGTTGAAAGTTAGGCACATGACTTTCTGTTCATGGGTAGATGAAAAATGACATGAGTGGATATGGTCAGACACAGGGTATACATACTGCAAAGAATGCAGAAAAGGCAAGAAACTAGTGGTGGGAAGGGGGAAAATTTTGTTTTGTTTTTCATTTCGTTTTTGGGGTTTATTCCTCATGATTTTCATTCTGGATATTTTTATTTCTTTTCTTTAGTTAAAAAAAACAAAATAAGAACTGAACCCCCCCCCCCCCCCCCCCCCCAAAATGCAGAAAAAAAAGATTCAGGGCCTCCATGGCCTCCCACCCATCCCTTCCACCTGTAAAATGCTGGGGACATGATCCCACTTACCTGGTCCAGGGGAGATCTGCACACAAGGCCTAGTCCCCGGCCCAATTTGGGGCCTTGAGTGGGGCATAGGTAGATGACCTACAGCAGCCTAGACCCTATGCAAGGCCCAGGTTTGGAGACCTGGACCTGATGCCTAGGCCTCGTCTAGGCCAGGACCCGGGCCCAGGCCCAGTGCTATGGCCCGGCCCAGAGACCAGGTCCCAATGTCAGGGCCTCAACCTGGGATCAAGCCCAGGCCCGGAATTCAGGCCTTGGAGCTTCTCTTCAGCATTTTCTTTCTTCAGCTCTTCTTCGCCAACTGACGCCATTCACTGGGGTTTGTTATACCAGAGTTAATGAATTCTGGCACATCCTTCCCAATGGTAGGTGCCATTTTGATGTACTGCAGTTGAAATAGCTGCTGTACATCAAAATGTCACCCTCCGCTGGGAAGAATGTGCTGAAGTTCATTAACTCTGGTTCAACAACCCCAGTGGATGATATCAGTTGGCGAAGAAAAGACAAAGAAAGAAGACATCGAAGAGGAGCTCGAGACCTGGGTTCTGGGCCTGCACCTGATCCTGGGCTGAGGCCCAGCATTGGGACCTGGGCTCCAGGCCGGGCCCAACATCAGGCCTGGGTCCAAGCCATGGCCTCAGTGTTGGGACCAGGCCAGGACACAGTGTCAGATTTGGTAAGTATGGGGGGGGGGGTCATCTGAAGATTTCCCAGATCTGGACCTTTGTTCAGGTCTGAGCCTAGGCCCCAGCACTGGCCTAGGGCTTAGCCAGACCCCAGCATCATGCTTGGGCATAGTCTGCGGCCCCTTTGCAGATTGTGGCCTATGCATAAGCAAGGCTCAGGCCTTGGCCTAGGCCGAGGCGCCAGATTTGTACTCGGGCACAGGCCAGGATCACTGCTTTGGGTCTCTTCCTACTCTCCCAGGTGAGGGCCCGACCGCAATGTTTTGTTTTTTTTAATAAAACGAGATTCTGACAAAATTTCATCAGAATTTAACTAGTTACATTATGAAAACAATCGAAAACGAAAGAAGAAATTATGTCTCATTTACTGTTTTGTTTCCTCCGAATGCAGATCCCTAAAGAAAACTAGAAAATGTGGAAAACTGCAGAATTTTCATATTTTGTTTTTGGTATTGTGGGGGCGGGAAGCGAGGTGGATGTTTTTTTGTAGTTGCAGTTTGCCAGTGTTAATGGCCATGAACAGATCCTGTAGCATAAATGCAGATAAAATCATCTGTAATATCATTACAGACGCTGGAACCATTTGTAATGGGTCATAGTGAGCTTCTACTGTTGCTGATGATTGTGATGATGTATTAAAAACTGTAGTAATGCATCATTGGCATGCAGTTCATTTACCTAAGTATTCCAGACTCTGTTTCTACCATAAGAAAATTTAGAAGTTGGAGTAAACAAAATGTGGTTTTATGCAACACAGTAAACTACATTAAAAGCTGCAACCATACATAGGGGCGGAAATGGATATTTAGAGAAAACAAAACCATAATAATTATCCATTTCTGCCAGCTTGGACTTCGCAGCTGCCAGCTTTGTAAGAAGAGCACAACTCCACGCTAATTATTTTGTGTCATGTCTTTGCTTTTAGCTGTAACTAGTCCTCCCACAATGTTGGTAGTTGATGAAGTCACCGATTCTTCAGTTACAATGAAATGGAGGCCACCGGACCACATTGGAGCCGCAGGCTTAGATGGATACGTAGTGGAGTACTGCTTTGAAGGAGGTAAGTCCCCACAGTTTCAGCGCAGTATCTGCTAGTCCTTCACCAATGAAACTGTCCTAAACATGTGTCATTACTGGAGCTAGGAGGCACAATATATTTTAATAAAGTGGATAATGCCCTGCATTTTGAGGCAAAGGTTGGCTCGCAACACAGTGTTCCAGAGTTAGATTACACTTAACGTTGCTGTGCAGGATCATAGTTTAATCCCATATAACAGAACTGCCCAAAAAATGCCTGACTATCGGGCAGTCCTTGATCCAGTCTTATTTTTTTTTTCATTTCTAAACTGTCTTTGCTCCTCCCCCCACCCCAAAGAAAAACCTAATGTTGTTGCAAAACTCAAGCTCAGAATATTTAGAGATAGGAGTTATAAAATAGAAATGGTTCGGTGTCCTGGATAGTTAGGAATTGGTTGGCAGTTCTGCATTTCTTTCAGATTCTTTTCTCTCCCTGCCGCTGAAGTGGTAGCACACTTTCTGCTAGTGTCTCTTGGGGGAACACAAAGTTTGGCATTCTGAGTGGCACCTGTCTACTACAGAAGACGCAGCTTGGATTACTCTGCTGGAAAGCTGCTCTTTTTCACCTTTCCCTGCCAGCAAGTTAAGACCTCAAGCTTTTCCCATGGTTTCATGGAAGAGGCTTGCCATCATCCCAGAGTATGCAAACGTGGTAGAGCTTGTATTATTATTATGATTTCTAATGGTTCTGATACAGTGGGAAAGCAAGAAACACACAATAATGGGTTTTATATGTGGCTCCCAATAACTCCTGCTCTTGACTACTTCATAAGTAATGTGAATAAACAAATAAATAAAAAAAAGTAAGTGGCATTTGCAGTCAGATGAATAAACAATAATGGATATTAAAGTTCTCAAAATGAAGAGCAGATGAAAAACTTGAACATTCTACTTCTTGACCAAAGTATCATCGAGTGTATAATTGGATGGCTTGGTTGAGTTTGGGTAAAGAATACTTTGATTTGTCAGGGAGGACAGAAACAAAATGTAACAAATAAAAATAAAAAGTATATAAGGCAAAACCTTTTTACAGCATGGTATGGTACAAATAATGCCTATCTAATAAATGGGGTAGAAACATAATGAAGATATTAAAAATGATGAATTTATAAGAATGAATGAAAAGTAATTGAGAAGAAAGGCAAAAAAAATAAGAAATGGAGAAAAGGGTTGGCTGCAGAATGTGGTCCAATGACAAAAGGTTTATTTTTCACCCAGTAAGATATGTGTGCAGGGTCATTTGTATCTTCTGAGTGAAAGTGATATCCCTTCATTAACCTCAGGGGTGAATTCACTCAAGATAGCTCACTTAGGGGCCTATGCACTAAGCTGTGTTTAAAATGGCACATTAACGTGCCATTTTAAAGCAAGTAAATTCCCTTGGGATTTACTTGCAAGCCTTTGATGAATGGCAGGCCTTGTTGATCTGTTTTGTGAGTGACTAACCTTAAAGTAAAACCTTCACCCTTGGCTCAGTAATAAAATCCTAAACATTTCTCACAGAACTTTAGTTTCAGTTGCCCTAGAGATGTTACCTCTCTGTAGCCACTTCACTCCAGCATGTTTAAGATCATGATGTCACTGCAAGAATCCAAAAGTCACTTTCAGGACATGATTTCTAGCTACCAGAATTCTTTTAACTTTAATAAACATTTTATAATTACTGATAAAAAGATTCATATATGTGTGTGCTCTATTTTTCCAGTTTCTATAACTGTAGAGTTATGGACTTGCTAAATCAGATCCATAGAACTCTGTTTACTAAATGGCTTTTCCCCCTTGTAAAACTATGGCAAAATTCTTTTTGAATGTTGACGCATAATAATTATGTTTAATATATATATATTTTAACTGAGGTGGTTATGCATATCTGGGTATCTGATCCTGTCTCTAGCTTGATCTACTGACAAATGGGATTCAGTGTACTTTGTTAATCTTGAATTAGTTTGATATATATAAAAGGTCAGATACCTGGGGTAAGGTAGAGGTTGGAGCCATTTTCAAAATGGGGTGTTGCCTGGGGGTGTGGGAAATAACTCAAAATCTCTTTTTTGAATTTTTACCAATTTGGGGGTAGGGGGTAGGACCCTTGAACCCCCAATGAGGTTTATTGCAACACGTGAATGGGTGTGGGGGGGGGCCTTTACATTTATTATTTATGCACCTTTGGGGGGGGGCGTTGGGGACCCCGTAACTACAATGACTGCTTTTAACTTGGGGGAGCCATTGCCACATTTAACTTTTTGGGCAGTCATGGCCGCCTTGAGCTGCAGCCCCGAGTTGAACCCGGGGTCAGCCCTGTCCCCCCGTCCCCCCCCACTCTGCTTTTTCACCAGCTGCGGCAATTTTTTTTAGCAGCCAGCCCTTTAAGGCGATGGTGGTCCCTTGAGGTTGGGGGCCGCCGTTGCGTTAAAGGACCTCATGCCACGTTCTTTTGTCTCATGGTGTTTGGCCGTGAGACAAAAGAATGCAGCACAGAGCCACGATGTTTTTTCTCGGGAGGGGGTCCCACAATCACTGGGGGGGGGGATGGCTACCCCAATTCTGGGATCCCTCTCTCGAAAAAACATCATAGGCCTAGAGCTTAGAGGCTTTAGGCCTATGGTGGGATAGCAGCATATCAAACATTTTTAGGAGTAAATGTAAAACTGCATTTTGTGACACAAAGTCCGTGCATAATTTGTACACACTTGGACTTTGCTTCAAGCACAAAGTGAATGTATATGTGCATTTTAGCTTTGAAACTTCCCATGGTTAAAAAAAAAAAAAAAAGGATCCATGGACCTTTGAACCTGCTTTTTCTGGGTACTTTATAAATGGAAAGTGATGTGTGTAATGTTGAAAATGCAATCTATGCATGCTTTTTTTTTTCCTGCCCTGACCTAAAGCCACACCCGGGCAGGAATGCCTGGTCTCAATGTGGCTGTTTTCAGATGGGTCAGATGTTTTTTTTACCCACATAGATGCCTTTAAAAATGACCCTTATAATGAGTGTTAACTCATGGTCCTTCTGCTGACTTCTTGAAGATGAAACAGTGCCTCCTAGAAAGTATGCAGCTTACACAGTTCAGCAGCTTACAGATAATTTAACAGCAAAGCCATTGGATAAATTCATGTGAAAAAAAAAAAGTGAGATAATATATTTAAACAAAAAAATATAGCTCTTTTCCTTAAAAACCAGGGGACCCCTTCCCCCCCCCCCAAAAAAAAGAGGAACCCCCGTTCCTGGAGAATGAACTCTAGGTACCCCAATCTACATTTTGCTTCTAATTTATCTTGGTGTCTTTCCTGACCACAGAGTTACACTGCTGTACATCAGAGGTGTAGCCACAGATGGGTCTTGTGAACGTGTACCCTCCCTTACTTTTGGTTCAAGCTTCCACCCCCTTTACAGCAGGGTCATGTGCCATCTGAGACAGCCCCTTAAAGGTGCAGGAGTTAGAGGGTCCGAAGGCATTGGAATCACTGCCAGCCAATGATCCCCTGTGCCTTTAAGGAGGCTAACTTGAAGAAAAATAATCATTGCCCTTGGGCTAGACATGTAAAACTTTGAGGCTAGCTTTTTTTTAGCTGGTAATTATTTACCACCTCCCCTCAACCCCCCATCAAAGTTCAGGAATGCCTGGGCTGGGTGGAAACCTGTTTGCCTAAGTGATAAATTTAACACTTCTATAAAGAAGTTGCCTTAACCACAGGGGGAGAGTGAGAAACAGCAGACAGGGAGACGTTGATGAGACAGATACAGAGTGCTGCCAGAAATTAAAAAGGTTTTGTTGCCACTGCTAGGAAGAGCCACATCAGATAGGATAAGGGGTGGGGGCATGGCAGGGGGGGGAGGTGTGGCTGGTCACCTTGGTGACTTCCAGGAGTTCCCCCCACTTTTAACCCTCCCCCCCTCCTGAAAAATGTTATTCTGGCTCTGCCCTTGCCGTACATGACCTATGTGTGGAGAATTCAGAAAACATTTGAAAACATATTTGGAGGACATGCAGAATGGCTCCCTAATGAACACCATCTGTGTAGGAACAGAAAAGATTTGCAAGGGTTAATAAATATAAAAGTACATACATTTGGTTCCTCTGACATTTTCTTGCAGCGATGTCATCATCATCACTTGGGCTGGTACCTAGCATGCCGGATTCTGAAGGCACCCACCAATTTGGGCTTCCCCTCACTGCTGTCTGATTTCCAGGGAAAAATTCCCCTTCTCTGAACCCTTTGCCTATGGGCGCAATAATTTTAAATCCAGCCCTGATCATCTGCAAGAAGTAGATTTTAAAATCCGCGCGGCACACGCCACACTGAGTGACCCACATATCTCCCATTTTCGGCACACATAGGAATTTTAAAATCTACCATCAAGCAAAGTTGGGTTTCTATTGAAAAGAAATATCAGTTCTAATTTTTTAAAAATCTATAGAACAAAAGAGGCTTTTACTAAATGCATGAGCTGGTTTCAGACAATTCCAAAGATTATTTTATAACCTGAAAAATAGTTAACATTCTACTAAAATTAATGAACGTTTCCCTTTCCATGCAAACCTCATTGAGTAGCATCAATTTCTACTCCACTGAATTGGGTCATTTTAAATGATGTAATTTTTCATTAACGTACATTGCTTCCCTTTTGTAGAAGTTTGCTTCGGATTACCAGATGGGCTCCATGAACACCAGGATATTTTCCTTCAGTCACAATTTTTTTTAATTTTTTTTTTAATTCCCAGTGTTTAAGTAATGGTTGATTTAGAATTGTAGTCCCTCAATTGTAAACAGAAGGTCACAGCTTACAGAACGCTTTAGTGTGGGAGTTTTAAAAAAATGTACAGAAGTGTATCACTGTTCATGGAGTCTTCTGGCCACCGCAAGTCTTATCATGTGCAGGCCCCTACCCCCCCAATGATTTGTGGAGAAAAAAAAAAACATGTCTGAGGCTGGGTCCATCTTCGGCAGGCGCACCTGACAAGCAGAAAAAGCCAGACTTCTCAGAGAAGGAGTTGGATGTTCTGGTGGAGAACGTCACCCACTTTGGGCCCCAGCTGTGTGGCGCACTCTCTGCCAAAACCACAAAGGCAGAGAAAAATAAAATCTGGGCAGACATCCAGGCAAAAGTTAACGCTGAGGGGAACAATAACAGGTCCGTCGCAGACATCAAAAAGAAATGGCTTGAACTGAAGAAGCAGACCAAGGACAAGCTGTCTGTAATGGATGAGAAGGAGCCGGGAGCAGATGAAGCAGCTTCTGAGGAGCAAGGACTGAGTCCCCTGGAGAAGCGTGTAGAAACCATGTTAAAACTTGAGCAACTGGAGGGGTTCCCAGGACTGGACGATGACCTTGATGACCTATCTGAAGAAGGTAAACGAGATATTGAGGTATCTTAAATATTCTTTTTTGATCTGAATTCTTAGCTTCCAACTGAACTGTTCCATAGAGCTGGGTTTGGGTCCAGTCTTAGCTTTTTTTTTTAATTCAGCCACAATGTACTTCTGGGGAAGGCTTTTTTTTTGTTTTCTGAAGCATGTGATTGTAACAGATTGAATTAGGTCCCCAAATCTTATGGAAGAAGTTGTCAGTTGGGAAACGTGGGACATGTGAAACTTAGGATAAGTTCAGCTTCACTTTAAGATCTTCCTCTGCTAGCCCATTAACTTGCGAAGGGCAAACAAAATTCTCACTGCTCCCAAACTGTTAGCTGTACAGTGCTATAAATATTGTATGCCTAGAAAGTAATCCATATGAACTAACTTCTTGGAATCTATCACCATCAAATACATACACACATACATACATACATACATACATAAACTATATCTGTATGTATATAGGGGTCCAAGATGTTTTATTTATATTTGTTTGTATACATATTTTATCACCTAAAGGGGAACCATTTTTTACTAATCTGATGGAATGGGCATTGTGAAAGGCAATACTAATAACATCATCATCATCATCTATTTCCCATAGGTTTTAATATACACTCATAATGACAGAGATACTTATTTTACTTACTAATAACTACCTCACTTCGGCATAAGCCCTATTGAAATAGCAGGTGTTCCTTGTATGCTCTTGTGCAGGTCTGAGGTATCTATACCTATCTATAGGTATTCAGATAGAGAAATCTCAGAAAAAGAAGTAAGAATGGAAAGGCACACTGATATCTCAATGGACAGAAACTGAAATGGTACAGAATACGTGTCCTGAAATTATTCCCTCCAGTACCTCTCCTGATCAGCTGGATTACATACAATCTAATATAAAATGTTGATAATGGAAAACAATTGTGAAAGGATCGTAGGTAGTCATGCTGCCATAGTCTTAAATTAAGTATGTGATGGGGCCAGCCCAATGGCTCAGTGGCAGCGTCCCACATTGCCCCTTGGTAGGTATGGCATCAGTTCACAGAGCTTGGGACTGTGAGCCAGGACTGGGGGGGAGGGAGTTCCAGCCACGATGTAATGGTGACAGCGAGCGGTCAGTCTGCTTTGTGGCGCCTGGTTGAAGGCTGCTGGCCAGGCTAGATGACTGTTTTTGGGGGGGGGGGGGGAGAGGAGAGGGTTAAAAGTGGGGGGAACTCCTGGAAGTCACCAAAGGATGCTCATTGTTCATAGCCCCAGGAGGGGGGCTAGTGTCAAAGGAACGGGAAGCCCAAAGGAGCCGTAAGGAAAAAACACATACCTGTTTCTTCTATATAAATATTCCTTTATTATATTATTAGTGGAGTTGCTTTTAAGCTTAATGGGGAAAATGTTTATAACTACCAGTATTGGACTTTGCGCCATTTCTCAAAGGGAAAGGACGTGTGCACGCTCCCTTTGAAAATTTCCTGGGGAAAAAGACCTTGCAGAATATTCCACCTGCTTTTTTTCTACTAGTACTTTCTCTTTTCAAAACAACACGTATAGGGATATATTTTAAAAGGGTTACGCGCGCTGGGCCTATTTTAAAAAGGCTCGGCGACGCGCGTAAAGCCCAGTGACACGTGTAAGTCCCGGGGCTTGCAGAAATGGGTGGGGAGGGGGCAGGGTGCGGTGGTCCGGGGGCGGGGTCAGGCTCCCGGCACAGCAGCCATATTTGCCGCTGTGCCGGAGATCGCATGTCAGCGGTTGGCCAGCGCACGCAACTTACTTCAACCCCAGGGCTGAAGTAAGTTTTGAGATAAAAAGAAAACCAAGTAAAAGGTAGGGGGGAAAGGGCGGGGGAGGTAGGGGAAGGGAAGGTGGGGTTGGGAGGTAGGAAAGTTTCCTCCGAGGCCGCTCCGATTACCTCGGAGCGGCCTGGGAAGGAACGGGGAAAGGCAGCGCGGCTTGGCGCAGGCTCAGTGTGTGCAAGGTGCGCAATTGTGCACCCCCTTGCGCGTGCCAACCCCCGATTTTATAACCTGCTCGTGCAAGTTAATGGGGCGTATATGTGTGCGCACCAGGTAGCGAGCGCACATGTCCGCTGCATGCACTCCTTTTACAATCTACCCCATAATTTTGGGAATGTGAAACTATACACAGATTGTTGCACTTCCTGTCCTGTCTGTGCCCCAGGGAAGGCTCCATGCAGTGTGGGTGTTGTGGAATTTTTACCCACTGGCAAGGTGGGCAATTTTTTAAAAAGCCCTATTACCTCAGGAATTACCCATGAAAATAGCTTTTAAAGTTGCCTTTCAATGTAGAACAGATCATGTTACTACTATTTTAAAATTTCTGGCTTTTTCGGTAACATTGGCATAGCCCTTTCCTATTCCTAGTAAACCCAAATGCTATACACAAACATTTTTTTTCTGTGGTTTTTTTTTCCTTTATTTAAAATTTAAAAAAAAATCTCAAACTAAATTAAAAAAAAAAATCTCAAACTAAATTAAAAAAAAATCTCAAACTAAATTAAAAACAAAATTTAAAAATTCTGTTGTATTTTCTGGTAATGTCATTTTTTTTTTGCCTGAGGAAAGGGAGTGTGGGCTCCCAAAAGCTCACCAAGAAATGTATTAAGTTAGTCCAAGAAAAATGTACCACCTTATATTTTTTTTTTTTTTTTTTGGTTTGTTAACCTTTATTTCCATTAGCCCAACCTTGACAGACACAAGGAATGATCAAAGGTTTTCTTCATAGGCACAGGATAGAAGAAAGTCCTTGATACATTTAGCCCAGTTTATCCAATCTACAATTATCTAAAGTTAAAAAAACAAACCAAAAAACAATCAAAAGACAAACCAAAACAAAAAAAACACAGAAGAGGCAGAGGAAGATCTTTATGAGGAGGCATCTGATTTTTGTAATGAAAATGTTTCTGTTGTAGCACAGAATGAGTGAAATTGCATTAGGCTATAGTAAGGCAGACAGCATAGGTTTCCATTATGCTATATATAACGTCAGTCTGTGTTGCCTCAGATTGTGCCCCTTTTCTGGCCTTTAAAAGGCATTTTACTTGTCGGAAATAGTCCTTTGCAGGCCCCCCCAGAATGATTTGTGGAGAGCAAAATGTCTGAGGCTGGTCCATTTTTGGCAGGAGGTCCGAAGAAGCCATTCACGGAGGAGGAGCTGAGCGTTTTAGTGGAAAACATTGCTAAACACGGGGCCAAGCTGTTCGGTAATCTCGCCGCCGAAACCAGCAAAGAAGAGAAAGATAAGATCTGGAAGGAGATCCAGAGCAAAATCAATGCCGTGGGGGGCAATAATAGGTCCATTGGAGACATTAAAAAGGCCTGGAGAGACCTAAAAAAGCACACCAAGCAAAAACTGGCGAAGCTGCAACATGAAACACCGGAGAAAGATGAAATTATTCCTGCCTCTGATCAACTGTCAACCCTAGAGAAACGTGTAGAGGTCATATTGCATATAAAGGGGATGGATGCGGAAGACGTCGTTGAGGACGTGCCTGAAGAAGGTAAACAAGATACTATAATCTGTTAATATTATTACATAGTCAGATCATGCCATACTATTTCCTTAAGGAGAGATTCAGTCCAGGCCAGTCCTGACTATTTAAATCCCACTGCAAAGCATTCTGGGACCGGGGGGGGGGGGGGGGGGGGGGGGTTCCCAGATTTCCCATTAAGCATGGCAGACAGGGGCTTAGGAACCCCTACACCGGGCAGGGCACATCGTGGACTAACCGGCAGGAGGACAGCAGCACTTCTCACCTGCATCTGCCTCCTCTGTTAGCTTCAGTCTGAACCGGACCTGCCGGCATCACGTGTTCAGACTTCGGACTGAAGCCGGCAAAGGAGGAGGCGGATGCAGTTAAGAAGCGCTGGTGGCCACCTGCTGGCAGTAGGAAGGGAGGGAGGGAGGAAGAGGCTCATACTGAGTGGCACGTGAGATGTGAAGCTGGGACTGCATTTTCCAGAATACTTTCTGATGTAAATTTTAAAAGGCAAGGTGGTTCTCATACTTCCATAGACTCCAGTATGTTCGCTGTGATCTTCAACAGCAGTCTTACTGGCAGTTTTCCCCATTGTCAAGGGCGAGGTTAACTGGTACTAGAACACAAACCTTTTTCTACCAGGATACAACCATTTGAGATGCTGTCCCTGAAGACATCCACCTTGTGGGCAATTACCATATTTTTCACAAGGCCTGGTTGTTTGACCAGTCCTTTAATTACATGCTCTGAATGAGCTTTCAGCTTTTGCTTTGTTCAAGCCAAAGCATGGGCTTGTTATCTTAGGCTGCCTGTGGTTACGTGCGTTTGGATGCTGGTGTTTGGTGGTTCCACTGCTTTGGGCATCGCTGCTAGCTTAATATCTATTTGTTTTAAGTCTGTATTTGTTACCCATTTTATTATTATTTTATGAGGGTTAGTTGTCTTATTGGTTTGATGTCTTTAGTGTGCTACTCGTCTTGTCCGTCTCTTGTCGTAGATACAGTAGATGTTCAGTGTTTATTGAGTATGCATAATGTGTTATAAAGAGATGTGAATGTCTATGTTGTTTAAAATGCCTGGCTAATTGCCTTCTTTAATTTTATTGCAGTGGATATATTGCATCGTAAAAGATTTTGCTTCATACTTCACTTTAAGCTTGTACGGAAAGGCACGTGAAGAAAATATAGGTGGCTTGACTTCCCTGACCAAAGAAGTCAGTTGGAAACAATGAGTGAAATAGTGACTGATTAAAAAATAAGCTTAAATAGATGGCAGCTGAGTCTGATGGCACTGCAGATGGACCTCACATTGCTTTTTTGCTATCAGAGTCTTTGCGTCTAAATGTTGCTTCTCTGGAGAAGCAGCTAACCTTATGCACCTGAAACTCACACATTGCCACTTAGGGGGCTGTATACCAAAGTATAGAATATTTACTGCACATGGTAAAGGCAGGGAATTTTACCTTGACCACACATGCAAATATTTAATTGGCATGCAGGTGGAGGATAATAAACTGTTTAGCCGTTATCCGAAATGAAGTAACCTGAGGCCATTACCGTGGAAACTACAGTGCCAGAAGGAGGCTGGTATTGCAACCTCCTCGTGCCATGACTGCCCTTCAGGGACCATGCTAGTCTCTTCTGGGAGGAAGTGGTGGTAAGCAGAGGTACACAGAAAATCGGAAACAGGGAGAATCCTCTCCTCCCCCTTCCTGATCCATGGCCCTCTGATCCTTCTTTCTCTCCTCCCCTCAGCCAGAGATCAGAGGGCCAAACAATTGCCACTTGCATGCCACTGTTCTTTGCTTTATGGTTTGAACAGTTGATGCTTCAGAGTGAAAGGGGCCAGTTAAAGCTGGGGCTCTGCAATCTACTGCAGCAAATGCAAGCATGGGCAAGGCAACTAGTCCTATGGGAAATTTTCCACGGCCTTCGTTTACCTATACCACTGCTTGTACAGAGCACGGTAAACCTAGTTACCAAATGTGGCGAATTTGAAAGGTTGGCACAGGTAGCTGCACTTTTGAAACAGATAGAACACACCTTTCTCTCATGTTGCTGTCTGCAAGAAATAATCCATGGAAAATCATTATTAGTGACATTCTCAAGCCTAATAGATGTAGTATTTTAGTAGTTAGGACTTATATGTCCTAAGTGTACACCAGAAGTGAAAAAATAATTATAGTTGATGCTTGATCTGAGAAGTCAGATGTTCCTGTTAATACGAGGAGATAGCTGACTAAACCACTTAGAGCATATCAGATTTTCCCAACCCTACCTATCCTTTTTTACCCTCCTACCTTAAGGGTACGATTGTCACAGATATCAAAAACACCACCGAGGACTCAGATTAACCAGGAAGGGAGCCTTGGTGAGAATGTAGTTCTCTCTCCTTTTTGTTAGCTTGGATGAGATTTAGTATGGCATTTCTTATGTTCTCATATATTTCATTAGTGAAGTCATTCGGTGGGCCATTTTAACCCCAAAAGTGAAGTCTCTTTCAAACATTCTCTGCCTTTTAATCTTTAAATCTCAGCATTAGCACTATTTTGTTCTGTGAGGTTTCTTAGCTGAAGAGGCACAAATGGGTCAGATCGACAGCCCTGAGGAGCCGCATATAGCAATGGAGCCACAGGTCAATACCGTTGCTTTAGTGAATTCCCCAAGTCCAACAGCATCATTCCTGTTTGTGGAAAAGGAGGAGATGGCAGTCTTCATTGAGACAGTCACCTCTTACAGAGGAGCCTAGTCTAGATGAGAACTTCAAGGGTCTAATTAATCCCAAAAGATGGCCCAGTGTCTCCTGGGATGCACTTACACACAAAGCTAATTTTTCTGATCAACTTCTGCATGCAGCAATTAACAGGGGTGTAGATTTTATGGCCCTTGGTTCATTCTCTTAATTGGGTCCAGTTAATGAAAATTCCTAGCAATCCCCCACCCCCTTGGCTACACTGAAGGCCATATCACATTTCTCATACAGCGACTCACAGCCAAATTTGAATCCTTCAGAAAGAATGCATCTAGAAATGGTATTTTCAGTATTTCTACCTCCTTTGATCAAGATGAAACAAATTATAATGTTTCAAGAGGGTCTTTCATGTGCAAACTTCAGTACAGCTTTTTCTCCAGCCAGGTGAAAGTGTTTACTTGACAAAAACAATATGTCCTGGACTCAAGTAGGCCGCAAATTGTATAACTTTGCCGAGAGTTTTCAGATTTTCTGGTTACATTCAGCATGGGGAAGTAGAAAGAGCAATAACAGAGCTGCCAGTGATGTTACTATCTCTCTTCTCATAACAGGAAAAGCTTGCTGAAGCTAGTGTTCTGCATTAATATAAAATGGATGTTGCCAGCAGCTTCCAGGAGTTCTCTTTGCGGTCAACCAACTCACAAAGAACTGGTTAGTAAGGACATGCACACAAAAAGAAAATGTTGGCTTTGTTCATTTGTTTTAGCACAAAATATTTTCTGTTCAGGTTGTTCATTCATTTTGACTCTTTTTTTTTTTTGGTTCATTTCATTTGCTTTGGTAGTTTATGTGCGTAAAATAGCATTCACATACATAAATTATCCAAACAAATGAAAGAAACCAAAAAAGATGCTCCCAAAAAAAAAAAACCCAAAATGAATGAACAGAACCACAAGCTTTTTTATGCTGAAACAAATAAACAAAATGAACCAAAAATCCTTTGTATGCCCATCCCTACTACTGGTTAGACAAATGAACCAACTTGAATTTTGAGGAAGGGAGATTTCCTTTTGAGCTGGCACATTCAATTTTATATTTTAGTTTTTTAAATACCTTTGATTACTTGTATTAGTAGGTCCCTTTTAAGTTAGCTTATTGTGGCTTGAGGCATTCTGTAAGCACCTTTGAAGATGAGTTTATAGTTTAGAGAACATGAGGACGTATCCTTCAACTTGTATGTAACAATATCTATAATTAAATATTGTTAACAACAAACTTTGGTTTTTGTGTTTTTCTTCCTGGATTTTCCCCACCTGGTGAGCAGGTTGGGTAGGCAGAGCTATAGCTCATGCTGTCTATTTATGAAATCTACACATTTCTCTAATTTAGTATGAATACAGCAAGTCACAAGAACTCTGCTGTTTCCATCCGTCATACCACTCCCATACTAAGTCCATAACAACTTACAGTGGAGTTTCATATTAAGTTTTTCAAAGATGCATCTTGCTGCTTGCTTTGTTTTGAATTGTCTTTGCTATTAATTCATTAAGGACTTTCATTTGGAACATTACACTGTCTTGTGTTATGTCTCAACAGTGGTGCTTGTCAGAGCATGTCTTTCATCTCTGTCTCGCAGCCTTTCCTTTAAGATTAACTTTACTCACTCTGTTTGTTGTTCATGTATGTTGTGTTTTGTCACCAGATACGGTTTTAGCTATAACCAATGAATTATCACTAAACAGAAATAACTATACACCTATTAGCAAAAGAAAGATGAGGGACCTGGCCGGATAAAAGACATAGTTCTCATGAATGTGACGTGTTCATTAAAACCATAGCATTGGTTAATAGGGGAAAATCTGTCATTTATTCTGCAAATATCTGATAAACACCAATTTGTACCCGGCAAGAGTTAGCTTTTACCAGATGCCATTATAGGGAATATCTGGTGAATATAGTTTGCTTTTAATGGCTGTGTTAGTTGGCCATCTAATTCAAAAGAACAGTTTTAAATACATTTACAAAATGCAATCAATTAGATTTCTTACTTGAGAATACTGTGCCTTTTTTTTGTGGGAGGACTTTATTTTCTGCTCATAGAGATTAGTGCCTTGGCCTTTGCCCTCAGTTCTGTAAAATTCCCAAGTTGTGTAAATGACTAAGTATTTGCAGCATTTTTCCCCATGCTAGCTCAATGTTATTCTGCATAAATGTCTACCCAGCTCTGAATTTTGCTGAATAGATGCCTTAGGGAAGAGCATATAATCATTATAAGGTTTCCAAGCTGAGCATAATGGTATAACAATGAAGTACCATGGAGAAGAGTGAATTTCTTTCTCTGTCCATTTAACCTTCTTTAATTCTTTCTGTTTACCATTAGCGGAAGAGTGGATAGTGGCCAACCCAGAACTGACCGATAAAACTAGGTACACGATTGCAGGCTTGCCAACTGGTGCGAAAATCTTTGTGAGAGTCAAAGCAGTGAATGCTGCTGGTGCAAGTGATCCTAGATTGCATCCTCAACCTATTTTAATCAAGGAAGTTATAGGTAAGAAATTCTTGCCTTGTTGTTGTCACCCCTTTATGTGTGTTCACTCACCCGCCAATTGTATCTTCTTAAAAATGAAGACTTTGCCAAGCCTTGATGATGGTCAAACATTGAAATGGCATTGGTGGTATATACACAGAAGAGGCTGGTCAATTACGAACACTCATGACGCACACAAACAGCAAAACTCAATCTTATTCTTCCTTTTAGCTGGATTTTCTATAATCCTTTTTATTATTTTAATTATGACTTATGTTTGACTTGAAGATTAATTCTTTCTGTCCTCGGGAATGTCATCTGAGATACTCACAACTTACCTGGACTGTGTTCTACATTACTTATTTATTTTAAAAATGTGTATACCACCTAGGTATACACATCAAGTTCAAAGCAGTTAACATAAGTGCAAACATAAAAATTCTTGAACGAACGAAACAATCAAACTCTGTGAGGGCTCTAAAAATAAATCTAAGTTCCATGAAATCAACAATATAAAAAATATCATAAAAACAGCCAAAAAGGAAAGAAACACCTGACCAACCCTGTATATCAGCTTGATGTATCTGGGGTTGAATGCCAGCTGAAATAAGTACGTTTTAAGTAATTTAGTGCACGCTGTTAATCTCAATTGTTCGGGTCAGGTGTTCCAAAATATTGGGCCACCTGTGCAAAACATTTGTTCCCTGGTTATCTCTGCCAGACTGAAAAGCGTAATGGATGCTTTCTGTGGTAATTCATTTAAACACATAGATACAAGTTAGCAAGTGAATTGCAGATGACAAATGTTGTAATGGTCTAATCTAAAAAAAGTGTTTGCTGATCTTAATCTCTCTGTCTCACAAATTTGAGCCCTCATTGTACAGACCAGTGAGGCTGTGGGCATTGCAGAGAGAATGCTGTCAAGTCTCAAAAGGGTAGTGTACAGTCAGTACCTCACTTCTTCACCCTGTAATGGCCAGAAACTCCCGGTTTGATCGTCTGCACGCACACCCCCCACTTACCTCTTTTTTTTTTTCTTTTTAAACGTACGCCTCTTCCGCAGCAGAAATAAACGTACGCAGCAAGAGATCTGGGCGCGCACCCAAGCGCATAAGTATTAACGCGCGTATCTCTTTGCCATGCCCTGAAAGGCCCTGTGCCACCCAGGCCATGCCCACACCCTGCACCTTTTTTAAAAACTTATGAGATGTGTGTGCAGCGGGGAGGTACATGTGCATCTGGGCGGCTTTTAAAATTTGGTGGCTGCGTGCGAGCCCAACTTGTGTGCATATCTCCCGATTTTGGTGCACCCCGGGCTTTTAAAATTCACCTCTTTGTGTTACTGATTGGTACAAAGGAATCTTAGCAATTTATGAGGGCTGAGGGAAATGCTCCGCATGTTCCATCTCACAAAAGCCAGTTATTTCTAGAGCCAACAGACCGGTCAAATGCCACAGAGTAGAAAGGGTGCGCTCAAAAAGAGAAAATGAGCCAAAAAATGTTCATATTAAACTAAAGGACCCGCTTCTCTTATTATTAATCTAACTCGCCTGCTTCGTACCTAGACAAAGCGGTCATCAATTTTGCCTTTATGCTTTTATTCAATGTTGAACTCCTTTATCAAACTGTATTGTCTCCTCTTGAAATTTCGCCAAATACTAGTGGGGAGGATAGACTTTATCCTGAACTTTGAAAACAGATGTATGTGCATACGTCCGCTTTGAAAGTTTGCCAGTTGTCCTGGTTTACGCGCGCACACATACGCACAAAGGGGTAGATTTTCAAAGGGGTACGCGCGTACCCCCCGAAAACCTACCCCAAGCCTCCGCCTGCGCGCGCTGAGCCTATTTTGCATAGGCTCGGCGGCGCGCACAAGCCCCGGGACGCGCGTAAGTCCCGGGGCTTGCAAAAAGGGGCAGTCGGGGGCGTGGCCAGGGGGTGCGGTTAGGGATCGGGGCGTGGCCGGGGGCATGTGGGCAGTCCGGGGGCGTGGCCAAGTGCCCCGACACAGCAGCCTGTGTCGGGGCCTGCCGCGCCGGCGCGCGTAAGTTACTACTGCCCGGAGGCAGTAGTAACTTCTCCGATAAAGGTAGGGGGGGTTCTAGATAGGGCCGGGGGGGGGGGGGTGGGTTAGGTAGGGGAAGGGAAGGGAAGGTGCGGGGGGTAGAAAAAAAGTTCCCTCCGAGGTCACTCCGATTTCAGAGCGGCCTCGGAGGGAACGGGCAGCGCGCACAAGTTGCACAAATGTGCAACCCCTTGCGCGCACCAACCCCAGATTTTATAAGATACGCGCGGCTACGCGCGTATCTTATAAAATCCAGCATACTTTTGTTCACGCCTGGTGCGCGAACAAAAGTACACGCGCACTTATGTTTTTAAAATCTACCTCAAAGAGTTACATCTTCTCCTAAGCAGATGCAACTTTCTGCATGTACATTTACAGGCATGCTTTTCAAAATCTAAAGTGTGCACATAAATGCTTTTCCCTCCCCCAACTCCACCCCCTGGAATGCCTTTTCCTAATGCATGTAAAAATACATACTTTTACCCCACAACCCATAATTGATTTTCAAAATGCCAGTTATGGGGTAGATTTTTAAAAATGCGCCTTCGCGTACTTTTGTTGGCGCACCAGGCGCAAAAAAAAATACGCTGGATTTTAGTAGATACGCACGGCGCACGTATCTGCTAAAATCCAGGATTGGCGCGCGCAAGGCTGCCGATTTTGTGCAGCCGGTGCACGCCAAGCCGCACAGCCTGCCTCCGTTCCCTCCAAGGCTGCTCCGAAATCGGAGCGGCCTCGGAGGGAACTCGCTTTCGCCCTCCCCTCACCTTCCCCTCCCTTCCTCTATCTAACCCACCCCCCCCCCCCGGCCCTATCTAAACCCCCCCCTACCTTTGTCGGTAGATCTACGCCTCCCGGAGGGAGGCGTAGATCTACCGGGAGGCGTCTAAGGTAGATCTACGCCTCCCGGAGGGAGAAGTAAATCCCCGCGCGCCAGCAGGGGATTTACCGCCCCCAGGTCGCGCCGAGACGTGACCTGGGGGCGGTTCCGGAGAGCACGGCCACGCCCCCGGACTGCCCCGGGCCAAAACCACGCCCTCGGGCCCGCCCCCAAAACGCCGCACAGATCGGCCCCGCCCCGACACGCCCCCCCTCGAAAAACCCCGGGACTTATGCGATTCCCGGGGCTCTGCGCGCGCCGGCAGGCCTATGGAAAATAGGCCTGCCGGCGCGCAAGGCCCTGCTCGCGTAAATACGGGCGGATTTACGCGAGCAGGGCTCTTAAAATCCGCCCCTATATGTATAAAAGAAGGTTTTATGTGCATAAATTGCTTTGAAAATCAAGCCCTTAGAGTGAAAACACACCCGTTTCAAAGAAGAGGACAACAGAGATATTCATTGATAAGATCTTGGGGCTGCACATTTTACTTTCTGTATCATGCGGGAATGACTAATAGGCCCATCAACATGTATTTGCAAGTTGCAGGCGCTATTAGTTTCGGCGGGGGGGGGGGTTGGCCGCACGTTTTCCACACGCTTTTACCCATTACTGTATAAGGGGTAAAAATAGCGCGTGGAAAACGCGCGGCCAAACGGGGGCTAACAGTGCACTCAGCCTGCATCGGCCCGTAAGTGAAGGAGGTAAATGCAGGCCTTGCTATCCAGCACCTTATAAATGTCTTCACACCCTTGTACATTTTTCACATTCTGCTGTCTAAAAAATACAAATAAAAAATGTAAGGAAGTAGGAGTTTGTTTCACTGATCTGCATAACATGCTGTACACTTTCATCTTGAAAGAGCAATTATAGAAATATTCCAGAATTAACTACTGTGAGGTCGATGTTCAAAAGCCATTTAGACAGATAACTGAAAAGTTATCAGTCTGAATGGCAAAGCTGGCAAATTGAAAGTCTTATCCAGCTAGAATTTAGCTGCATATGTTGGGGGTGTTCCAGGGGCGGGTGGGAGGAGCAGAGTTAACCAGATGAGTTAACTGGCTAACTCCGATATTTGGAATTAGCCAGTTAACTTATGCAGCTAACTCTGGTCGTGCCGCTGATCTGTTCTAAAGTTAGCCATATAAACATACGTTTATCTGGCTGATTAGCTGAGCCGCTCAGTGGCTGAATATTGCCTCCTATCAGAATAAAAAAAAAACAACCCAAAAGTCTTGATTGCATATGTCTTCAAACATTTGGTCATACAAATCCAAATTTGTCCTGGTTCAAATTATTGCCTTAAGAAGGCCCATAGTAAGTTAAATAGAGGAGCCCACAGTAGCTGAGCTGATTTCAACACTCCCGGATTAAGAATCAAGCTGTTTCTGTTGTATGAAATAATTGTAATGGTCCTCACCCCCCTCCCCAGGCTCATTACCCTTATGGCCCTATGTGAATGCCTTTCAGCTAGAGTAGTATAATTGGTTAATTAGGGGGAGGCTCCTTCTGAGGGTGCTGGGATGGCAGCCCCCCCTTGGGATGTAATAAAAGCAGCTCACGCCTGAGAGCTCTGGGGGCGGTGAAGCTTTGGTTTTGAAGTTGTAGGAAGTGTGGGGATTTTTTTTTTCCTTCGTTGGATTTGCACCTACCCTGGGACTCAGGTACCCACCTGCCCGCAGTTCCTGGACAAAGGTCCCGGGATCCGCTCTCCCAGTCCATTCGCCGGCTGGCTGGGTTTGTGTCCCGGGTTGTTTGGGATTTCAGAGAGCTTTTTCTTTGCTAGGAACCTGCGAGACTCCTGTGTGGGTGCCGGGGGGGAGGGGCCTAAGATAGGGGAGATCGGCCCTTCTGCCACCTCAGTGAGGACAGGGGGATGGTGATGATCTGCTGCATGGAACCTTCTGGTGATTTTTGGACTCGGGTTTGGGGAAAGATCTGGGGGGGGGGAGTGTTTTGCTGCCCCTCTTCCTGCTCTGGAAAAAGGAACCACCGAGAGCTGTGCGTTCCAGCAGGGGCTCCCTTTCATCGTGGGATTCGAAAAGAGAGAGAGAGGGAGAGACTGGGACCTCTGGAGAACTGAGAGTAAAACCATCGTGAAATTTATTGAGGACCCTCATTTGGGAGAGAGAACATTGGGGACTGTACGCAGAGACTTTGTTCATTTTTTTTTCTGATCGGTTGGAAAGGGGCTTCCTGCCAAAACCAGGATATCCCCGCCCACTTAGGAACCTCATTTGTCCAAGTCCTGGATGGTGAGAGTTTCCCCTTGCCTTGGACCAAGGTAGAGAGACCCTTGTTACAGATACAGAGAATTAGAACTGTAAAAAAAACCCACCTAAGGATAAGAATGACGTAAACTGTGCAATTTACTATTCAGAACGTACCTTCAGTAAAGTTTAATTTTGGACACTCACTCAGAGTCTCCGCGTTGTTTGTTGATACTTAGCATACGTACTGGTGAAGGGAAAGGTACCCCTCTCCCAGGGAAAAGTAATAGTGTCACCCCTGCCACCTATGCCCCTGGAGGAGCCATCCTCCCAGTCAGTGAAAGAATCCAGCCCCGAGGTGAAAGAGAGAATGTAAGGGAAATAAAGATCCAAGCCAGGCCCAGAAGAGGTAAAAAATACTTTTTGGCCCATCGGTTACCCAAAGATTGGGTTGCATGATTTTTTTTTAAATATCTTTTCACTTTGTTGCAGGTGTGAACAAATTGACACTATAAATAATAGCAAAACAGAAAATAAACCAATCAGTACCTCAGCATATAGTACAATTGCAGTATCTTACATTAAGAAATGGCAGTTTTTACACAAAACATTGTCATCATCCGATATGGCGAGGAAAAGAACCCAAATTTCTAATGCCCCAAGTTGTAGAAGCTCAGAAATGGGTCCCAGGTGTGCTCATACTTTGACATCTGCCGCTTCCAACATGCAAATAGGAGTAGACACAGGCTGGGAAGGTGAGAGGAGCTGAGAGGGCTGAAAGAGGGTACATGGGCTGTGAGACGATAACTGAGAAAAGGGGATCCTGCCAGGTACTTGTGACCTGAATTGATCACTGTTAGAAACGAGATACTGGGCTTGATGGGCCTTTGGTCTGACCCAGTAGGGCAACTCTTATGTAATTATGTACTTCAGTGAGAGCTACTTCTCAATACTGGCAGTGTGCAAATTCCCGATGAAGAGCTATTCTAAAGCAGGCAGATAATAACAGTTGGGATTCCAAGGGTTTATTTATTTATTGAAACATTTTATATACCGTCGTTCCTTGTTTACAAAATAACATTCATAGTTATAACTCAGCAAACAAACAATAATTGGTTACAAAGTGGTATTATTGACAGGCATTAATATTTATCAAGTGAAATTTTCTAGTTCATATTCATAATTGATCTAGCACTTAAGGCAAAGAGTACTGAAAATTAAAACAAGATGATAGTTTTCACTTCTTAGTCAGTGGGTTGTTTTGAGATTCTTACATTCACTTGTTTGATTTATTCTTCATGATTAGATTATTATCTTTTGTCTTTCTTGTCTCTGTCTTTCCTGTGGCTCTGTTTTTCGGCCAGAGTCGGGCATTTTAATAAAGGGCTTGTTTTCATCCGATTCCCATTGTCGTCACTGTTACACAGCTCACTGGATCGGCTACCGCTTTGTTTTTTGGGTCTGTTTTTCTTGTGCCTTTAAGTTAATTTATAAGCGTTTTTGAATAGCCATGTTTTTAGCTCACATTTAAATTTCTTACTATCTGGTAAAATACATAACGTCTCTGGCATAGAATTCCAGAGCTTTGGACCCATTATGGAGAACATACAATATCTTATTTGCATCAGATGTGTACTCTGTTTTGTGGGAATAGTCCCCTAACAGGCCAGTATTATTGTGTTATGGTATGTGTAATGTACCGCACGCATGTTATAAAATCCAGGGTCAGCGCGCGCAAGGTGCACACATGTGCACCTTGCGCGCGCCGAGCCCGAGGGGAGCCCCGATGGCTTTCCCCGTTCCCTCCAAGGCCACTCTGAAATCGAAGCGGCCTTGGAGGGAACATTTTTTCGGCCCCCCCACCTTCCCCTCCCTTCCTCTATCTAATCCACTTCCAAGCCTTAACTAAATCCCCCCCCCACACCTTTGTTCCAAAAGTTACTTTGATTGATGTTTTATATTTCTTGATTTTATTATTTAATGTATTATGAAAAATGGTAATGTTCCTGTTTTTCCATTGTTGCTCTGCATATAGAGGCCGGCTTGTTGTGGTTCCAGTTCAGTTCCTCTCATTATGTTTCTGTTTATACTTTCTGATCTCTTTATTCTGTATTTGGTGAGGTTCTGTCTGTGTTCTGCATTTGTGATGGAGGTGATGGGGTGGGGGCGTGTCAGTTTTTTAAAATATAGATTGCAGGAGGAAGCTGGGCTTTATCTGAGTGAATGTCCTCAGGTGGCCCAGTCAGAGTGCAGACCTGAATTGAACAGAACATCTGTGGCAAGACTTGAAGACTGCAGTCCACAGGTGATCCCCAGCTAACTTGAAAGAGCTTGAGCTTTTCTGCCAAGAAGAATGGGCAAAAACTGTAACTTCCTGCTAGGCAAAGTTGGGAGATACTTATTTAATTTTTTATTTAAACCATTTATATTCCGCTAATCCACAAATCTCAGTGGATAACAATAAACATATATAATAAAATCAAACTACTTATCTTAAGTGGCTCAAGACTGTTATTGCTGCAAAAGGAGCTACCATCAAGAATTGAATTAAGGAGTGTGAAGACTTATGCAATTATTTTTGTATTTTTATTCTTATTTACTTTTGGAATGTTTCTAAAATTCTTCTTTAATGATGAATGTGTAAAGCATGTTTAGGGCTTTGGATTTTTTGTTTTAACTGATAAAACACCATTAAAACACTCCTGATGCAAAAATAATAAAATAGGTATTTATTGGCTAAACACAGGAAAAACTCAAATTTTCCTAATATTCTTTCATCCCTTTGCCTGTCTTGATCCACTCTGTTTTGTGTGTCTTTTACACACTTATGACTCCTCAGGTGCACAATGCATGTATTTAATTCAACCAGAAAATGTACCCAGCAACCGTAATTGCACTGCGAAAACACAGATAAACACTGATTTTTTTGTACTCTCAACCCCTAATTAGCTAGAAAATGAACTCCTGAATTTAGAATTTATAAACCCTTATGAATAGAAGCCCAAAGTATGTTGTATAGATCAGTGAAACAAACTCTGTCTTTAATGCATTTTGATTTGTATTTTTTGGATAGCAGAATGTGAAAAATGCACATGGGTGTGAAGACTTTTACAAGGCACTAAAAAATATGGCAAAGATATCAAGAAACCTTTATAATCAGGATAGTTTCCTTGCCTGGAGGCAACCGTAACCAATTTCCTAATAGGACCCGAGAAGGACTAGGAGTCCAAAACTCTCACATGGCCCTAAAATGATTTTGAAAGTGTGTATCTTCTCTTAAGGATTAGCACTGTGCTGTGTTTACAGTATATTCCTGGACAGCATTATAGCCTATCTGACGTTTGGTTGTCTGAGTTGGAAATGCTACTGGAGAGGCAAATTTTTAAAGCAATTTACACAGGTAAGAGGCATTTTCCCAAATTGGCTGTCTGGATATTTTCCACCCTCCCTACAGCGAAAGGTCTACGTGTCATTGGACAACGCACATGCCTTCAGCTGCGTTGAAAGGAGGCATGCCCAGGGAGCGTGTTCAGGTAAAGTCAAGTATGTGGACGCCTTCTTCAGATCTTTGCATTTTATTTTTTAAATAAGTGCAAGTGACTGTGTACTTTATATCCGTGGTAATAGCTAAAGTTATGCAACCAGCATGCTTTGGCTTTGAACATTGGTGAACCAATGCAAAGAAATTGGACCCCCTTAATGGCATATTGTAGCAACAGATAGCCTTTGTTTAAATTCTTTATTTTGCTTTATAGAACCTCCAAAGATTCGTCTTCCCCGCCACTTGAAACAAACCTATATTAAAAGAGTTGGAGAAGCTGTGAATCTGGTCATACCTTTCCAGGTAAGGATATTCGCCCACTTTTGTCCATGCGTAACTTCAGTGAATTTTCAAGGAGAAACCAAACAGGTAGTTCCCCTTTGAAAACGTGCTCAAGTTCTGCACGTGCAAAAGTTGTCTGGCTATTTGTGTGGCTTGAGTTAGGGTGACAGAAAATACATATATATGTTTGAGAGTTGAATTAATTTGGGTAGATGAGACTGCCCATCTCTCTGCCCCTCTTGCTTTGCTGCCAGCTTTTGTAAGTAACAGGCAGCAACTCTATTTTCAATGAACGTTTACTCGTGAATACCCCAGTTGCCACTGACCCTAGACTGCCCTCCATGTCAGCTGGGCCAGCTTGTGTAGTCACCAGGCTCCCCCATATGTCCAAGCTAGATGCCCTATACCAGGGGTAAGCATCATCAGTCCTGGAGTGTCATCAGGTCTTGTTTTCAGGATATCCACAATGAATATGCATAAGGTATATTTGCATACATTGCCTCCATTGTATGCAAATATATCTCTTGCATATTCATTCTGATGTCTTGAAAACTAGACCTGTTTGTGGTACTCCAGGATCAAAGCTGCCTACTCCTGCCCTGTGAATGCATCCAGTGCATGCCCCTCAAAGCTTGTGCCAAGCTCCCAAGCTGGGATGTCCTCTAGCAATCATGAATCTGAGGGCAGCACATGTCTGTCAGACCTCCACTGATGTTTAAACAAGGATGCCCCCGACAGGTATGGCTGCATCCAGCACTGCCCTCCCCTCTCTCTCCCCCCCCCCCCCCGGCTCCTGCTGTACCTGCCAACCTGACTGTACCCAGTCTATATCCCTCCAGACTCTTGCCGCAATACTAAGCTGGGATATCCTCTTGCAGTTATTGCTGTGTCCACTGCTTGCCCATCAGACACCTACCAAGCTCAAAGCAAGGATGCCTTTTACCAGTGCATGCCCCCAGCAGTCTGTCTAGGCCCCTGACTGGTAGCATGCAACTGCTTGCCTAACACCTCCTACACATCAGGTTGCCTTCTGAGGCACCACCCACTAAGACAGTGTCCCCATTATTGGACTAGGAACCACACCCTCAGTGATAAGTTTACATGTCACCTCCAATTTTGACTCAGGTATCCTACTACAGGCCTGTAGAAATTGCAAACTTACCACAGAAAATATGCTGCAGCCTATCTTATGAAAGAATTTGTATGTTTCTTGTAGATTGTTGTTAATAGGTCCTGTCAAGTGTCCTATGGATTTATCATGTTCACTGAAAACAATCCTGTGCTCTTTGTTGAAGCTCAGTATTGAATTTGACATATGGCTTTTCGCCAATTTGTGTGAACTGCATGCTAGGGTTACTCAATCTTCTCAACCTGTTACTCCTTCAAGTGGTTGGGTCAAGTGGTAGTGAAGCCTGTCCATCTCTGGGGTACTTTGAGGACTGTGAACAGCAGATAAGGTAGTAGCAAGTCCCAATTTATGCCAACTTCATCTATGAACTTCCATAATATTTGTTTCAACATTTGTTTAAATATTTCCGCAATATTTGTTGAAGCGTTCCATGAGGGCATCGGTCTGTGGATGGTACACTGATGAACATAGAGCTTTCAGCTTCAGTAGGCTAGAGTTGCTTCATTACTTTTGAGATGATTGGGGTCCTTTGGTCTGACAGGATCGCTTTGGGTAGTCCTACACGAGAGAAAACCTCCGTTAAGGCAGTCGTCACTGTCAG
The DNA here is from genome assembly GCF_901001135.1 of Rhinatrema bivittatum. Classification (NCBI taxonomy): domain Eukaryota; kingdom Metazoa; phylum Chordata; class Amphibia; order Gymnophiona; family Rhinatrematidae; genus Rhinatrema; species Rhinatrema bivittatum. The sequence goes on along the minus strand of NC_042618.1, from coordinate 218,272,962 downwards.
GGTTTTCATGCTTTTCAGTGGAAAGACCTCAGGGTATATTGTGGCATATTCCAGGATCATGAGAATACATTTGTTACCTCACGTGGTTCTCTCCTGCAGCCCCACAAGGTCCATAGCCACAGTTTCAAAATAGGTTTCAATTATGGGTATGGGAATAAGAGATTCCACCTGAACACCGGCAGGCTTAGTGGGTTGGCAGGTAGGACAGGACTGGCAATATCATAGATCCCTGGCCAAAAAGAATTGGGCCAAGATTTTCTCTTGGGTTTTTTCCTCACCCAGGTGACCCCACCACCCCAGCAGGTGATTATGTGCTAGCTGCATGTCTTTCTAGTGATAAGACTTGGGAATTAGGAGTTGCTCTATCAGTTCTCCCTCCACACTCCCCTTTATGACTCGGTATAGCAAGTCTCTTTTCATTAGGGATATGCATCGTTTTTTGAACGAATTAAAATATCGTATGATATTTCTTCATTTGTCATATATCGGGGGTCCCCAAAAATGATAGGAAAACCCCACGAAATATCGTATGGTTTTCTTAATGTTTTGGGGGGAGGAGAAAGGGCACACAGAAAAAAAAACCCCAAACCCTTCAGATCTAATTATTTACAATCCCTCACCCTCCCAACCCCCCCCCCCCCAAACTTGCCTAAAGTCCCTGGTGGTCCAGCAGGGGTCCCAGGAGCAATGTCCCCCTATCGAGCCGTTGGCTGCCACTAATCAAAATGGCGCTGGTGGCCTTTTGCCCTTACCATGTGACAAGGGCTATCAGGGCCATTGGCTAGCCCCTGTCACATGGTAGGAGCAATGGATGCCCCACGCCATTTTTTAAGAAGGGATATCTATAGAACTTTTCATAGAGAGGAGATCATTAGTTATACCCCTTTAAAAATTAAGGAAAGATTACTCAGTATTAAAAAATTGGAATCTGAAATTAATTTATTGGAAAAGGAGCATATCTCTACTAGTAGGAGGGACATAATACTACAATTACAAAAATTTAAATATCAATATAATACCACTGTACGTCAATGGGAAGGCTCTGCTATTTTTATGTCCAATGCTAATTATTATATAGGTCATAATTGTTCCAGTCGAGTCCTTGCCAATTACTTAAGGGCTAAAAAAGGTCTTTGAAAATACATGTGCTTTATGGGGATTCTACTTAGTTACAAAAAATGAGAATATCATTGCTCAGTTTTTGAAATACTGTTCTCAGTTATATCAGTCTGAGAGTACATCCTCTGACTTCTCGAACCTACGGTTCCTTGAGAAGCTTAAGCATCCAAGTTTGGATGCAGAGGATGCTGCTCAGTTGGATAAACCAATCATGCTGAAGGAGATGTTGTTGTCCATAGACTCTTAATGTACATAAAGCTCTGCGGCGCAATGGATTTACAGCTGAATTTTATGAAGCTTTCTCTGCAGAATTTTCTCTGGCTTTGTAAACTTTATCAAGAGTTTGTACAGGTGGGAATTTTCAGAGGCTATCATTATTCTTCTACAAAAACCAAGCAGAGATCCTCTGTTTTCACAGAACTACAGGCCCATTTCCCTTCTAAATTTTTTTTAAAACTTCTTATTTATAATATTTCATTTACATTACAAGAACAAGCTTGATTAGAAATACAAGCATAAAGATTACAAAGCCAAATGTACTTGAGGAAACACAGCATCAAGAATTAATAATATAACCATTATGCTCTAAAGAGACCATAATCTTAAAGAAGGGCCCAGGCAGGTTCAGAGAAAAAGCCAAACAATAATCAAGAAAACTCTGAGAGTGTTAAGCGGGATTACTAATATAGGATAAACCCCCAAGGATCATATTAATATTTCAAAGATTTCCTGGCATCAAGAAATACACATATTTCCGACCATTCAATTACAGAATACATTTACAAGGAAAATGTATTATAAACACTGCACCAAGATCTAATGCCTCCTCGCACAGTGCAAGAAGCTTTTCCTGCAAGCTTGGGTACTCTTGGAAACATCTGGAAAGAGCTACACCTTATAGCCGTAAAATAAAGCAGCTCTATTACAAAAAAAATTTTCATAACAAAATCTTTATCCTTGGGAAAGATAAAAGAAACCAAGGGTATTCCCCTTTGTTTGATCTCAGCAGAACTAGAACTTTCCAAATTATAAGTAAGATTCAAAATATTAGCTTAGGAAGAAACTGCATCTTGAGATGCTCCTGCATTCAACTCCACTGCTGATCTTGCATCTTGGGAGAAAGAAGATCTTACTAATCGGTGGAATAACCTCAGATGAAATACCCAGTATGTGAGTCAAATATTCTTTGAAAGTCTCAGTTAGAGCAACTAAGGGAACTTTAGAAAAATTAATCACATGGATATTCAAAGGCCAAAAATAGTTTTCCAAGTTCTCAGCTTTATATAGAATCACCATATTATTAGATCAAATATCAAACTGCACTTCAGAGACTTGTTCAAAACCTTCCAATTTTACCGCCTGGGTACTAAAGGAAGACTCGCTGGATTGGATTTAGTTATGTATAATCCACTGTTACAAGGGTCAAAGAAGAAATTACCTTTTCCATAGGTGTCAGGGTGTCCCATAAGTAGTCCATTGTAATAATATCTGGTTTGGCCAGAGGAGATCTTACCAGAAAATTGGCCAGAGGAGGAGCAGGTGACATGCTGGTACTACTCTGCAGAGCCTGTGGAAGGCCCTCAAACAGGAAACTCCCTAACATCTGTACCAAAGTTCAAACCACAGCCAACTGCCCTCCCAGTACACTCCACAGTGTCATCAACTCTGCCCCAGCTTGAACCGCAGCAGTTATATCCACCAACGTCATCAGAGGCAGCCAAATTCTGCAGCAAGGAGAGTTTGGGGTTGTCACTGCACCGGGACTGAGAGAGACCTCTTGCTCTGACTGCGGGCTACCTCGACGCCCCGCAGCTAAGGAAGAGCTCACCGGTGAAAGACCCACAAATTGCGCAGGGTAAAGATCTTCTGTAGACTGTGACAGACCCTCGAGAGGCATGGGGGTGGTCCTCTAAGTTTCTCTTTGTGCTTACCCTTTTCAGGGCAAAGAAAATTGAATAAAGGGAATAAGACTCTGCACAGCCCAGAAACACAACCCGGCACGTCCTCACTTCATGCTGCTTTCTTGGACCCATCCCTTTTCAATTTTGATTACAAAATGTATGCCAAAGTTCTTGGTATGAGACTTTCTAAAGTACTGAATCTGCTTAATCATCCAACTCAAACTGATTTTTTAAAAGAGAGACTGTCAGCTAGGGGTGCACAGGAGTAGAAATTTTGTTTCATTTTTTGTTTCTTTTTTTGGGGGGGGGGGGTTCCCCACATATTTTGTTATGTTTAACATTTCATTTATTTAGTTTAAAAAAAACATGAAATAAACATTAAACTCCCCCCTAAAAAAAAGGAAACAAAAAGAAACAGAGCCTCCTGAGGCCTCCCATCCCTTGGGCCCTGGCCCAGGCTCAAAGCAGCAGCCCGGCCCAGAGGCCGAGACTCGATACTTGGGCCTGGGACCAAGATCAGGCCTTCTTTCTTAAAATGACTGTTTCCACTTGGTCTAGGCCAAGACTCAGGCATCGGGACCCGACCTCCGAACCAAGCCCTGGTGTTGGGCCTGGCCTTGGTTGTGGCGTTAGATCCCCAGTGGTTAAAGTAAGTGAGGATCAAGAAATTTCCTGGCCTGGGCCTTTGTCGGGTCTTGACCGAGGCCACAGTATTGAGCCAGAGCCTGGGCTTACGATAGGATTATAGACAGTGCTGGGGAGGAGCCGGCTGTCGTGGTACATGTGGGCACCAACGACATAGGAAAATGTGGGAAGGAGGTTCTGGAAGCCAAATTTAGGCTCTTAGGTAGAAAGCTGAAATCCAGAACCTCCAGGGTAGCATTCTCTGAAATGCTCCCTGTTCCACGCGCAGGTCACCAGAGGCAGGCAGAGCTCCGGAGTCTCAATGCGTGGATGAGACGATAGTGCAAGGAAGAGGGATTCAGTTTTGTTAGGAACTGGGGAACCTTTTGGGGAAGGGGGAGTCTCTTCCAAAGGGATGGGCTCCACCTTAACCAGGGTGGAACCAGACTGCTGGCGCTAACCTTTAAAAAGGAGATAGAGCAGCTTTTAAACTAGAACAAAGGGGAAAGCCGACAGTCGCTCAGCAGCGCATGGTTCGGAGGGAGGTATCTTCAAAGGATACTAATGATGCATTAGAATTAGGGCATCCCGACAGTGAGGTTCCAATAATAAGAAAAATAGTCCAAGTGCTTATAATTAAAATCTCACCTGAGCTAAAAGATTCCAATTTATCATTGTCAACTGAAAAGCAGAATGTAAATACAAACAAAAAACACACTTTGAAATGTTTGTATGCTAATGCCAGAAGTCTAAGAAGTAAGATGGGAGAATTAGAGTGTATAGCAGTGAATGATGACATAGACTTAATTAGCATCTCAGATACATGGTGGAAAGAGGATAACCAATGGGACAGTGCTATACCAAGGTACAAATTATATTGCAATGACAGCGAGGAGCATCTTGGTGGTGGGGTGGCACTTTATGTCTGGGATGACATAGAGTAGAAGACTAAAACTCCTGCATGAGACTAAATGCACAATCAAATCTTTATGGGTAGAAATCCCTTGTGTGTTGGGAAGCAAACCAAACTGGTAGTGCAATAAAAATGGGAGATTTCAATTACCTAATCAAAAAAGAGTCAGTGGTAAACCACACAGAATATAATCATCAAAAAATTAGTGGACACCAAAAATATTTTTTAGTATAGCCTAAAAGGTGTCAGCAAGCCTGACGTTGTGACACTTAAAAAGTGACCAACCGGTCTACACATCATCCACCTTTAAAAATTCTTTTTAATGAAAATATATATTTTTCTAATTTTTTGATTTTTTGTAAAAATGTCCTCAAATTTGCCCTAGTGAGAGAATCTTCACATTCTTTTTCAACAAACCCAACATGGCCCGTGTTTTGCTTTATAGCTTCTTCAGGGGCATGCAGGTAATATCAAAAATAGCGAGTCACATCACTTCTACCATTTTGAAATGGACACAGCGTCTCAATGTCTCTTCGCCGGGAAGCAAACCTTCCCGGCGAAGAGATTTCAATTACCCCAATATTGACTGGGTAAGTAAAAGATCAGGGCCTGCTAGAGAGATAAAGTTCCTGAATGGAATAAATGTCAGTTTTATGGAGCAATTGGTTCAGGAACCAAAGAGAGAAGGAGCAATTTTAGATCTAATTCTCAGTGGAGCACATGATTTGGTGAGAGAGGTAACGGTGGTGGGGCCGCTTGGCATTAGTGATCATAATATGATCAAATCTGAATTAATGACTGGAAAGGGACAGTAAGTAAACCCACGGCTCTAGTGCTAAACTTTCAAAAGAGAAAATTTGAGCAAATGAGAAAAATAGAAAAAAACTGAAAGGTACAGCTAGAAAGTTAAAAAGTGTGCAACAGGTGTGGACATTAAGAAAGGTGGAAGGAAGGCAATATGATTTACAGCATGGTTAAAAGGTGAGGTGAAAGAGGCTATTTTAGCCAAAAGATCTTCATTCAAAAATTGGAAAAAGGATCCATCGGAAGAAAATAGGATAAATCATAAGCACTAGCAAGTTAAATGTAAGACATTGATAAGACAGGCTAAGAGAGAATTTGAAATGAAGTTGGCCCTAGAGGCAAAAGCTCACAATAAAAACTTTAAAAAATATATCCGAAGCAGAAAGCCTGCGAGGGAGTCGGTTAGACCGCTGGATGATCAAGGGATTAAAGGGGCACTTAGAGAAGATAAGGCCATCGCGGAAAGATTAAACGATTCCTTTGCTTCGGTGTTTACTTAAGAGGATGTTGCAGAGATACCCGTTCAGGAGAAGGTTTTCATGGGTGATGATTCAGATCAACTGAACCAAATCATGGTGAATCTGGAAGATGTGTATGCCTAATTGACAAATGGAAGAGTAGTGAATTAACTAGACCAGATGGTATACACCCCACTGTTCTGAAATAACTAAAAAAATGAAATTTCAAACCTATTTCAATTAATTTGTAACCTATCATTAAAATCATCTGATGTACCTGAAGACTGGAAGATGGCCCATGTAACACCTATATTTAAAAAGGGATCCAGGGGTGATCCAAGAAACTATAGACCGGTGAGCCTGACTTCAGTGACGGGAAAAATAGTGGAAACTGTTATAAAAAATAAACACAAAACATTTAGATAGACATGGTTTGATGGGACACAGCCAACATGGATTTACCCAAGGGAAGTCTTGCCTCACAAATCTACATGTTTTGAAGGGGTGAATAAACATGTGGACAAAGGTGAACCAGTAGATGTGGTGTATTTGGATTTTCAGAAGGCGTTCGACAAAGTCCTGTAAGAGAGGCTTCCAAGAAAACTAAAAAGTCATAGGATAGGAGGCGATGTCCCTTTTGAATTGCAAGCTGGATAAAAGACAGGAAACAGAGAGTATGATTAAATGGTCAGTTTTCTCAGTGGAAAAAGGTAAACAGTGGAGTGCCTCAGGGATCTGTACTTGGACCGGTGCTTTTTAATATATTTATAAATGATCTGGAAAGGGGTACAACAAGTGAGGTGATCAAATTTGTGGATGACACAAAATTATGCAGAGTAGTTAAATCTCAAACGAATTGTGATGAATTGCAGGAGGACCTTGCGAAACTGGAAGATTGGGCTTCCAAATTGCAGATGAAATGTAACGTGGACAAGTGCAAAGTGATGCAAAGGGAAAAATAACCCTTGCTGTACTTACACAATGTTAGGTTCTGTCTTAGGAGTGTGGCCATCAAAAAAGCAAACAGAATGTTAGGAATTATTAGGAAGGGAATGGCAAATATTTATTTTATTTTATTTTATAAACTTTTCTATACCGATATTCGTAGCGACATCATATCGGTTTACAGTATAACAGCAGGTGTAAATTACATTGAACAGGTAGGGGGGCTATATGGGATACATGTCATAATGCCTCTGTATCACTCCATGGTGAGATCACACCTTGAATACTGTGTGCAATTCAGGTCACTGCATCTCAAAAGGATATAGTTGTACTGGAGAAAGTGCAGAGAAGGGCGACCAAAATGATAAGGGGCATGGAATATGAGAAAAGGCTAAAGAAGTTAGGGCTGTTCAGTTTGGAGAAGAGACAACTGAGGGGGGATATGATAGAAGTCTTTAAAATCATAAAAGGACTTGAACAAGTTAATGTAAATTGGTTATTTACTCTCTCAGATAATAGAAGGACCAGGGGGCACTCCATGAAGTTAGCAAGTACTTCATTTAAAACAAATCGAAGAAAATTCTTTTTCACTCCGTGCATAATTAAGCTCTAAATTTCATTGCCGTAGGATGTGGTTACAGCAGTTAGTGTAACTGGGTTTAAAAAAGATTTGGATAAGTTCCTAGAGGAAAAATCCATAAACTGCTATTACAGTAATTAATAAGAAATAATAGCTTGTGAATTATCTAATGTTTGGGTACTTGCCAGGTACTTGTGACTTGGATTGGCCTTTATTGGAAACAGGATACTGGGCTTAATGGACCTTTGGTCTGACCCAGTATGGCATATCTTATGTTCTTATGTTCTAATGGTTCCTCCGGCCCTGGACCCCAGCATCCTGCTCAGACATAGAGCCAGGGTCCAAGTGAGCCCCTAGGCTCAGGCATAGGCCGGAGCCCCTCCTTTGAGTCTCGGCCTATTCTCTGTGTGAGGCCCTGGCTTCGGGCCTAGGACTAGGCCCAACCAGTAACTTTTTTTTATATTTTCAAAATGAAATGAAATTCTGACAAAATTTTATCAGAATTTAAATTGTTTTGTTTTGAAAATGTCTTGAAACAAAATAGGAAATTTTGTTGTCATTTCCTGTTTTGTTTCTCCTGAGTATACATCCCTACTGTCAGCTGATTATACTAGGCTATTGTGTCATCTTATTGAATTGGACAGTCGTTCTAAGTCCCTTACAGTGATGTTATCCTTTGATGCTGAAAAAGCATTTGATCTCATTTTTTGTTTAATACTTTGGAAGGATTTGGGTGACAGGACGGGATTATTGACATGGTTAAGATGTTATATTCTTCTCCTATGTTTAGACTAAAGCGAATTTTAAAAGGATTGTGCGCACAAAAATTAGCATGAATACACATAAGTAGACACTATGGGGTAGATTTTCAGACGAGCGCGAACAGCCTACTTTTGTTTGCGCTCCAGGCGCAAACAAAAGTACGCTGGATTTTAGTAGATACGCGCGTAGTCGCGCGTATCGGCTAAAATCCTGGATCGGCGCGCGCAAGGCTATCGATTTCGTATAGCCTGCGCGCGCTGAGCCGCGCAGCCTACCCCCGTTCCCTCCTAGGCCGCTCCGAAATCGGAGCGGCCTAGAAGGGAACTTTCCTTTGCCCTCCCCTCACCTTCCCCTCCCTTCCCCTACCTAACCCACCCGCCCGGCCCTGTCTAAACCCCCATCCTACCTTTGTTGGGGGATTTACGCCTCCCAGAGGGAGGCGTAAATCCCCGCACGCCAGCGGGCCTCCTGCGCGCCGGGCTGCGACCTGGGGGCGGGTACGGAGGGCGCGGCCACGCCCCCGGGCCGTAGCCACGCCCCGGTACCCGCCCCCAAAATGCTGCCGACACGCCCCCGAAACGCCGCGACGACCGGGCCCGCCCCCGACACGCCCCCCTCCGAGAACTTACGCGAGTCCCGGGGCTCTGCGCGCGCCGGGAGGCCTATGTAAAATAGGCTTCCCGGCGCGCAGGGCCCTGCTCGCGTAAATCCGCCCGGTTTTGGGCGGATTTACGCGAGCAGGGCTCTGAAAATCCGCCCCTATGCGCTTATTCCATATTTTATAACAGACACAAGTATGTGTATATATTCACTTTCGTTCGCAAATATATATCTGTAAAAAAGGGGTGGTCTAGGGGCATAAGTTGCTTTTTTAAAAGACACATACGTGGATATCTTTTACAACTTACTAGGGTATTTTTATACCTGCTAATTATCTGGCATAAGTGATAATAAACGTGTTTATTGTGTGGTACTGACTGGGGGCCAGGTCTCGGTAAACTGGGAGAATTCATGCTGAAGAACCAGGAAGGTTTTGACAGCCTGGAGAAGGACTGGGTGAACTGGTGGGCTAATTGGTAAAGCTGGTCATTTTCTTGATGCCTGCTTGTTATAAAATTAGCCGAGTTACATGTGCAAATCAGGACTTACATAAGTCCTCTTTTATTTTATATGTTTACTTTGTATGTTTACTGTATATGTTTAAAATAGGTGGGTAAATTATGCACGCATTCAATGTATTGAAATACATGGTTTCAGTGTATCATATGTATTCATGTGAATGTTCTGAGGCAAACATATGCATATTTTATAATATGCTTGTATGTGAAATATTATAAATGTACATGTTATAAAATCGTATGATAAAATTGTGCGTGCCTATTTAAATGTGTATGTGGGCGCATGCGCACATGTTTCAAAGTTATCCTTCTTGTACATAATGTACTCTTGGACTTGTTTTTCATTATACAGGGGTACCCATAGGGTTGTCCTTGTCATGATTTTGGCTGCTGGGCAGCTCCACCCCCCTGCCAGCAGGGGCCCTCACTGAGCCATGCTCTGCCCTGCTCTAGCCACCACCTTGAAGGCTGCATAATGCAGCAAGGTCAGCCCTATAAGAACATCCCTCACAAGTGCTTCGGTACCTTATCATGAAGACACCTTGGCTCCTTACTTCGGCCAACTTTGCCTTGCCTTGCCTCCTTGTGACCTTAACGGCCTTCTTGCCTTGTCTTATTACTGTGTGGCCTTCATTGTCTTCTTGCCTTGCTTCCATATGGCCTTAGTGGCCTTCTTGCCTTGTCTTATTACTGTGTGGCCTTCTTTGTCTTCTTGCCTTGCCTTGCTTCCATATGGCCTTAGAGTCCTTCTTGCCTCTCCTCCAGTATGGCCTGTTTAGGCCACCTTGTCTGGACCTGTCTTGTCCTTGTTTGTTTCCCTAGTTCCTATCTGGGTCTCCTGGTGGCCCTCTTTGTCTATTGCCTGTTTTGCCTTATCTTGTATTTACCTTGTCATGCCATTGGTTCCTGTATGCCTGTATCTGGGTATTCCTTGCCCTGTCCTTGTATTCCTGCCTTGTCCTTTCTGGGCCTCCCTGTGGCCCTTCTGCTTCCCTTGGTTTTCCCACGGGCCCTTTTTGCCAGTGGGTCTAGGCGGCCTAGCCTGTCTGTATATCTTTGCCTTGTCCATGTTATAGTGTGACCTGTTCAGGCCTTCTTGTATTTTTTGTTTGTTCCTGTGTTCCTTGCCTGTCTGTCTGTTTTCTGGTTCCCTGTGGATGTCTCAGTGGTTTCGTATTGATAATATTGGTACTTTTGAGCATATATTTTCTTGTGATAAACTTAGTGATCTGGTACTCCCTATAGCAGAATATCAATTATCTTGAACTTGAATGAAAATATTTCATTTAAGCTTAATTTTTTGATCCCTGTTTTTGCCAAATTGCTATTCTTCATAAGCCAAACGATTGATATTTTAATTTCATTGGCCTTGAAAATTATACTAAGCACCTGAAAAAAGCAGACAATCAATTTTCACTTTTGGTGGAATACCGTATGCATAACAGCTGAGTATGAAACCATTACATCTCAAAGGTTGGGGACTAGAATGGTATCCAAATGTATCTGGGCACCAGTGTTAAATTTTTGTTCCTTGAACTTATTATAGCAGAAACTCGAATTTTTGTATCCTGAAATATATTTTCTTTCTTGCCTGTGTTTATGTTTTGGGTTTTTTTTCTATTATTTTGTGCTTTATTGTATTGATTTTTTTTTAATGTACCTTTTCTTGTTCAATAAAGTCAAAGATTAAACTGAAAAAAAAAAAAGAAAATAATTACAGGATGCTCACCAAGTTTATCATGGGGACATATTTATCTGGCTAACCCAGACACACTTGGACCAGATGACTCGGAGATTTTGTTCGGCCCTTTTCTCTTTTACCATACTTGGTTGTATATGGGTGGGTGCCCCTGCCAACTCCAGATTCTAGTACAGCTGTACTAGATGGATGTTTTCTATACACTTGATGATTAAACTAGTAACTGGCTTTGATCTGCTACTTGTGAAATATGAGAATGGCACCCATGTTACACGTCACCAAACAAACTCTTAGCAAAACCTGTTCCCCTTTTCTAGATGGTATTTATCTCAGTCATGACTGAATGTCCACACTTCTCTTTTCAGGGGAAACCAAGGGCAAAGGTATCCTGGAAGAAGGATGGCGTGCACATAGACAAGAATGAAATTAACATCCGCAACACTGAAAGCGACACCATCCTTTTTATCCGAAAGGCAGAGAGGAGCCATTCCGGAAAATATGACTTAAAAGTGAAAGTAGAAAAACTGCAAGACAAAGCCTCCATATACATTCAAATAGTTGGTATGTTGGGAAAATCCAAATTTTTGTCTGCAGTTTATCATTTCTGTTATGGCTTAGCAGAGATCTTTCCTGACACAGAGTCGGTCCAGCCCAGGGCAGTGCAAAATATCGCCAGCACCAGGCTAAGCTGCTCTGGGATCATACAATGGTCCCATTGTATCATAGAAGCAAAGATGCAGCTAAACACTTGCTAATGGTGAAAGTGAGAGACAGGGCCAAATGTAAGTTTTGGACAAAGCAGCTGAAGGTCAGTTTATGCACATTTTATAATATAAAACACACTTTGGTCCCAGATTTAATTTTCAGAAGCTTCTAGAAGGGAAAAATAAATATAAGAAAAAAAATTGTGCAAGCAAAATCTTTTGCCAGATGCGCTCTGGAACTTTTGCCCAATTTCTGTAATGACTCGGTCATGGAGATCTGTGTAACTGTGAACAAAATAGCCCCTTCCTCTTAATAGCTGGATAACCAGGATGACAGCTCTGTTTGTTGTTGTAAGAACATGCAGAGTTCTCCCAAATAGTCTCAGCACTTCCATGTATACTGGAAGGATGCATCAGAAAGGCAGGTAAGCAAGGAATCAGGCTTGCACACAGTGCTGCAACACATTCTCACATATGGCATTCTCAGCTGGAGTGAAGGACTACTGTTTCTGTGTTAATCCTCTTGCATATTTAGAAATATCGGTCCACAAACAAGTTGTAGGTGATAACCACCTAGGGCCTTATCTTAGATAAGCGGTACATACAGTAAGCTGCAATTAATAACTAACTCAATACATCTGCGACTACCTTTTGAGAGCTAGGCTGAGGCTCCCTTTATTAGATCACTTGGAAAGAACACTCTGATATACCGAATCTCTACTAGAATAAGAATAAAAATGCCAGCGCTGTGATTTATACCCCAAAAATATAATCTTTTTGATAAGAATTTCTACTTGCTTATATTTATAGAAGAGTCACAAGTTCATTGTCAAGTTAACCTGATGCATTGCAGTGGTTGTTTTTTTACATTGTTTAAACTTAAGTTAATTCTCATAGGGCACAGTGACTTCTTGGCATATCAAATTATATTTTACCAGAGTAACCTGTAATGATCCTGGCTGCTAGGCAGCCCCCCTGCAAGGCCTATTTAACCCTGCTTTCCACAACTCAAGAGCCTCATCATCGAGTCTCTTTGGCTCTTTCCTTTCGACTTCCTGCCTTGTTTCAGCGTGGCCCTTGTGTACTATCTTGTCTTGTGGCCTCTTTGGACTTACTGTCTTGCCCTGTGGCCTTCTTGCCTTGCCCTGTGGCATCTTTGGTCCTCTTGCTTTGTTCTGCAGCCTCCATGCCTTCTTGTCCTGCCTTTTGGCCTGCTTGCCTTCCTTTCTGTTGCTTCCTTGTCTTGCCTTATATGTACCTTGCTTTGAATTATTAGTTCCTTGTTTACCTGCGTTTGTTTATTCATTGCCCTGTTTTTATCCTGACCAGTCCTTGTCTTGTCCTGTCCAGTCCACCCTGTGGCCCCCTGCTCCCTGTGGGCCTCCTGTTCCAGCCTTTGTTTCTTGCTCCTATCTTGCCCCTTGTTCCAGCCTTTGTCTCCAGCAACTGCCTGTTTCCAGCTCCTGCCTGGCTCCAGTTCCAGTCCCTGTCTCCAGTTCCTGTCCTGACTAACCGCTGTCATGTTCCATGCCAGGGAAGTTCTGATGGCCCCCAGAACCTGAGGGCTCAACCCAAGCAAAAGGAGGATGGCCAGGCAGAAGACCTTGTCCTGCTCTGTCTTGAAGCCCTGTACTTCTCCTGTAGGGGGTATCCCTGACCCAGCTGTCCAGTCCATTTATTTTATTTTATTTATTTAAAGCTTTTCTATACCGGCATTCATGATACAATCATATCATGCCGGTTTACATATAACAAGGGGTGCAATAACTTTCTTTTAACCAGTGTCGAGGAAGTAAAAAGTTACAATATAACAAGGTTGTTGAAACTGGGAAGGAAAGAGACAGGGAAAGACAAGAATTATATAATCTTTACAGAGGTAGCTTATTTACATTGTGCCGTAATGTCCCTTAATGGGAATTATTTACATTGTGCAGAAGTGTCTCTCAGTTGTGCAGTAAGGTCTCTCCATGGGTATTACCGTAGGTTCTCTCCCTGCCGTAGGATCTCCCCCTGGCTATTAGACTCGGGAAAGGCTTGTTTAAATAGCCAAGTCTTGAGCCTTTTTCTAAAGGTTAATAGGCAAGGTTCAAGTCTAAGATCCGGTGGTAGGGTATTCCAAAGAGCGGGGCCCGCTGTAGAGAAGGCCCGGTCTCTGAGAGCAATATGGTGTGTGGATTTAGATGGTGGAACAGTCAGTGAACCTTTGTAGACTTCTCTGATGGGTCTGGATGATGTGTGTAGTCTGAGGGGGATTTGGAGGTTGAGCGGGGCTTGGGAGTGGATTGATTTATGGATGATGGTGAAGGACTTGTAGAGGATTCTGTAGTGTATTGGCAGCCAGTGTAGATTTATTAGAATGGGAGAGATGTGGTCTCTTCTTCTGGTATTAGTTAGGATTCTGGCAGCCGAATTCTGAAGTATCTGAAGTGGTTTGATGTAAGAAGATGGGAGACCTAGCAAGATAGAGTTGCAATAGTCTATCTTGGAGAATATTACGGATTGTAGGACTGTTCTGAAGTCCTGAAAGTGTAGGAGTGGTTTCATTCTTTTGATTACTTGCAGCTTGTAAAAGCAGTTCTTGGTTGTATTGTTAATGAATGTTTTTAGCTTCAAGTGTTTGTCTATTATTACCCCTAGGTCCCTTGCTTGTGTTACCATGGTGTTAGTTAGAGCAATTTGTGGGGGGTTGCTGTTGTCTGGGGTGATGAGGAGGAGTTCTGTTTTAGCCGAGTTTAGAATCAGGTTTAAGTTTGCGAGGAGTCCGTTGATCTCTTGGAGGCAGTTATCCCAGAATTTGAGTGTTTTTGTGATAGATTCTTTGACGGGTATCAGAATTTGCACGTCGTCCGCGTATAAGTAATGTTTTAGTTGCAGGTTGGTTAACAATTGACATAGAGGAAGAAGGTAAATGTTGAATAGTGTCGGGGATAGTGAGGAACCTTGAGGAACTCCTATAGAGGAATTGTAGCGGGGGGATTCTTTATTATTGATTTTGACTTTGTATCCTCTGTTACAGAGGAATGTTTTGAACCATGTGTGAGCGGCACCTGTTATTCCTATATCCGAGAGGCGGTTGAGGAGGGTGGCATGGTTGACGGTGTCGAATGCTGCCGACAGGTCCAGTAGAATTAGTAGGAATGATTGACCTTTGTCCAAGCCCAAGATGAGATGGTCTGTTAGCGACAGGAGTAGGGTTTCAGTGCTTAACTCCTTGCGGAATCCATGACACAACCTAACCTATATTTTTAATATGAAGTAGATTTTTTGGTCTGGTTTGTGGTTTCTATAATAACTGAATTGTTGGCATTGTAGGGCCCAATATGATACCCCATAAGGACATAAAAATTGCTATGTTGGGTCAGGCCTAAGGTCCATCAAGCCCAGCTTCCTGTCTCCAACAGAGGCTAATCCCAAAAAGTAGATCCATTTTCTTGTTGTTAACTCCCAGGGATAAGTGGTAGGTTTCTCAGAATCACCTGGTTATTAACTATCTATAGACTTTGCCTCCAGGAACTTGTGCAAACCCTTTTTAAACCCAGCCATGGTAGTTGCCTTGACTACATTCTTCAGAAACAAATTCCACAGCTTGATTGTGTGTTGAGTGAAAAAATACTTTCTCCAATTTGTTTTTAATCTGCTATCTATCAGTTTTAAGGAGAGTCCCCTGGTCCTAGTATTATTTGAAAAGCTAAACAATCATTCCCTATTTACCTGTTCCATTTCACTTGTGATTTTATGAAACTCTATCATATCCCCTCTCAATCGTCTCTTTTTCAAACTGAGAACTAATCTGTTTAACCATTATTTTGCGCTTTTTTGTACCTTTTCTATTTCCGCTATACCTTTTTTGAGATAGGGCAACCAGAAGTGTACATAATACTCAAGGTACAGTCACACCATAGATTAGTTCAGAGGCATTATTCTCTGTTTTATTCTCCATTCCTTGCTGAATAATTCATAGTATTTAGTTTGCTTTTTTGACCACCTCTGTACACTGAGCTGAGGATTTCAATGTACTGTCCACAATGATTCCAGTATCCTTTTCCTGGGTGGTTACTCCAGCATTGTATATCTAAAATTAGGGTTATTTTTTTTCTATGTGCAATTGTGCATCACTTTGCACTTATCCACATTGCATTTCATCTGCCATTTAGATGACCACTTCCCCAGTCTCACAAGTCCCTTCTGCAGTTCCTCAAAGTCTGCCTGAGTTGCAACTACTTTGAATATTCTTGTGTCATCTGCAAATTTAATCATTTCCTTCATCACTCCCTTTTCTAGATCATTAGAAGCTGATATTCAGAGCTACTTAGCTGGACCAGTAGCAACTTATTTAGCTAAGTGGCGGCAGCTGAATATCCGGCTGTAATCAGTGGTTGCCACTTAGCTGTATAAGTTGTGGGTGGAATGTGGGGGGTAAGGGAGGAGCAATTTATCTGGTTAACGGGCCGATACAGTAAGGGGCGGTAGAAAGAGGTGCGTTAGTGCCCGGCGCACCCGCATTTGCCGCACGCACAGTTCGGATCACCTACCGCTCGATACTGTATTTAAATGGCATGCAAATGCAAGCCGCGTCCAACGCACGTCCATGAAGCACAATCCATTTTACTGTATAGGCGCTATACAGTATACTGTATAGCGCCTATACAGTATCCTGGGTGCGCTGGTACCTGTCATTTCAAATGATGTTTGAAATGACAGGTACCAGGAAGTGGATGGCTCTCCTACAGACCCCGCTGCCTTGAGCGCCCGGCTCCAGCAAGCCCCAGCAGCCAGCGATCGGAGGCAGGGAGCGCAACCCAAACCAACCCAATCCACAGAAAAAAAATGCTTCTCGCACTTAGCCGCCTAGTCCCAATCCAAGCCCCAGCAGAGAGAGACGAAATTTCACAGTCCCAAACCAAATCAATCGTCAGGCAAGCCCCAGCAGAGAGAGACGAAATTTCATAGTCCCAAACTTTCCCCCAGTCCCGCTCACCTGCCCTGGCCGCGGCCACACAAGCCCCCAGCAGCAGCAGTAGAAGGGCGTCGAGAGAGAGCAGCGAGTGCGCATGCACCTTTGCTGCCTTGAGCGCCCATATTGGACCTACAGGTGCACGTATTCATCTTCGCCGGCGGGGCTGCTGAAGCTGCTCTCTCTCGCCGCCCTTCTACTTCTACTGCTGCTGCTGGGGGCTTGTGTGGCCACGGCCAGAGCAGGTGAGCGGGGGCTGGGGGAAAGTTTGGGACTGTGAAATTTCATCTCTCTCTGCTTGGGCTTGGATTGGATTGGGTTGGTTTGGGACTGGGCAGCTAAGTGCGAGAAGCATTTTTTTTCTGTGGATTGGATTGGATTGGTTTGGGACTGGGCGGCTAAGTGCGAGAAGCATTTTTTTTTCCTGTGGATTGGGTTGGTTTGGGACTGGGCGGCTTTTGGTGGTAGAATCAGATAATTACATTCTTGTGAATACAGACAGTGCAGTGGAATGTATGGGATCATGCTGAGCCTTAAATACCAAGGTTAAAGCTTTAAATTGAATATGCTGAGCAACCAGTGAACCACACTAACGCAAGGGTCAGGGTAGGCGGTAAATTAGTAGGTTAAAGACGCGGCAAGATAGCAGGTTAAAAAGGCAATAGTCGGGGCGCACTTTACAATATGGGAGGGAATAGCTAATCGAATCGTTTACATACATATACATGCCGCGGGCGGAAAGGGATATGGGTCAAGTTAAAGAAGCGGTAAGGATCGGTAAAAACAGATAGTGAATCGCGGGTTAGACTTACGTGGCGAAATTGTGAGTATACAGCAGATTAGAAACGGGGTAACTGCAGCCGCGCTTTACTGTATCGGCTTGTAACTTAGCTGATATTCAGACTTATCTGGTTAAAATAACTTAGCAGATATTCAGACTTAGCCAATTAAAATAACTTAGCTGATAGTCTTACTTACCTTTGAATCTTGAATATCTTTGAATATTATCTTTGAATATCTACCTCTTAATGAGTAAGTTAAACAACACTGGTCCAAGAACAGATCACTAGGGCATTCCACTGGGAAAACTGAACATTTAGTCCTACTCTCTGCTACCTTGTTTAACATCTACCTTTCACCAATTTGTCAACTTTTGGCAAGTTTGGGATTACACTATAGGATATAGTGATATCTGATAACAAGACCACTTTGGGGATGATTTCAGTTTATCTCAAAGCTATTCAAGCATGGGTAACATGCAATAGACTTGCTCTTAACATCAGCAAAACTGAGATTATCAATATTGGTAGAGCCTCGTGATGAACCCTTCCTAATAAGATTTCTTTTTATGGTATCAATATCCCTACTGTGACGAACTGAGGAAGCTTGGGGTAATTTTCGACCGAGATCTGTCTTTTTTATTTTACAAGTTAAATCTGTTGTTCAGAATTAATTTCGTAAGCTACATATACTTCAGAAGTTAAAACCATTTCTTGAAATGAATGACTTTCATACAGCACTGCAGGCTTTGACCCGTACAGCTATTGATCATTGTAACATCATTCACTTAGGAATTTCTTCCTCAAGTCTGGGTGCTCTATAGATCATTCAAAATTCCACAACCTGCATCTTAACCAGGACCTTGTGTTTTGACTATGTCATGCCTGCTTTGGTCGCTCTTCATTGGCTACCGGTAAAAGCAAGGATCTCTTAGCTGATACATAAGGCATTAAACAGTGAAGTCCCACAGTGTGTTAGTACTTTGTTAAGAATATTTTATAGATCACAAAGGACTCTCCGCTCCAGGGGACAATGTTTGTTAGAGGCTCCTACAGTTCATCAGGTTCAGCTTGTGGACTCTTGCGAAAGATTGTTCACTGTAGCAGGCCTGATCATTTGGAACTCTTTGCCAGTCACATTTCGGAAAGTGTCATGTTTTAAAACCTTTAAAAAAAAGAATTAAAGACCTTCCTTTTTAAGAAGGTTTCTTTCGATATCTGCCTTAATGGTTTGGGAGACTGTATTTTGGCTGCCTGATATTATGGTATCTATTTTAGCTTCAGTTTGTTTTAATTTTTATGAATATATATGTTGTAAACCTCTTAGAATATTAGATAATATGGTATAAAAGTGTTTTAGTAAATAATAAAGGATGAGAAGAGCACCCCACCCAAGTGCCCTGTTATTTCAAAATGTGAGCTGCAGCACAAAATGGCAGAAACTATTCCCCACATCAGATGACAGAATGAATGTATGAAATGACAAATTGTATACTTTTGTAAGAGACATTACAGGAGTTTCACATTTTCACAGCTCCGAATATGCAGATAGGAAGCATGCATAGCATTGCTGTGCAAGCTTAGTAAACTGGAGATAGCTAGGTCTGTAGGTTCATTAGATGAGATACCTTCCTATAATCAACATGGTGAAGACATCGATTTTGGACATACTCATACTGATATTTCTGTTTTTAAACTCGATCCAGTTCAACCTTATTAGGAATTTCCTTGAGTAGTTCATATTAAAACCAAAATATTACAATATAAATATTTATCATAATCATGCAATCCATTAAGTGAAAATAATCTCACTTTTTTTAAAACACGCAATTTGTATAACAGCACAAGAATTGAATAGTTTTGAAACCATCAGTACCAGGTCAAGCTTGTAAAGCTGACAACTGGGGATACATCCTTAGCTTCTGCAGTGTAGACAGAAAAAGCCATCTGCTGTTTTACTGTATATTTGGCACAGGATGACAAATAATGAAGTCGATATTCAGCTACTGGCAGTCTAGGTAAGTTAAATGGATAGATTTATCCAAATAACTTAGATGGGATATTTAGCGGCACAACTGCACCACTGAATATACCAAAATAAATCAGTTATCCAGATTTCTTTAGGACTTCCTCGTTGGTACAATCAGACCTATCCAGATAATTTACCCAAATAACTATGACTATCAGAGTAATCTGTCTAAGTCAGCTCTGCCCCAAAATACCCCCGGAATGCCTCAGATATATCTGGCTTCGTATTTATCTGGATACTGACCTAGCCGGATAAGTTGGATCTGGCGAATGCAGCAGAAATTTCAAAAACCATTTATTTTATTTATTTATTATTATTTTTATATACCGACATTTGATCTCAATTGAGATATCACACCGGTTTACATTCAGGTACTGATCTATCCCCAGATTGCTTACAATCTAAGTTTTTGTACCTGAGGCAATGGAGGGTAAAGTGACTTGCCTAGGGTCACAAGGAGTGACAGCCGGACTTGAATCCTGGTCTCCTGCTCTAACCACTAGGCTATTTCTCTTCCCCTCCCCTCCTCCCATAGCCAGACAAACCATGGTTTGTCTGGCTATGTCCTGAACTTAGCCGGACAAATCGTCTGAATATGGACTTCAGTATAGAAAATGAATGATAAATAAATGAAGGCTATCACAAAAAAAAAAGAGAGATATGAGAGAATTTAATGGTGACTTGCTGTTTTTTACCCCTTAAAGATCGTCCTGGACCACCACTGGCTGTAAATATTGTGGATGTCTGGGGTGAAAATGTCGCCTTGGAATGGAAGCCGCCGAAAGATAACGGCAATGCTAACATTACAGGATACACAATACAAAAGGCAGACAAGAAGACTATGGTACGTTTCAACCCAACGTCAATAAAAAATTTCCATCGCAAAAGAAAAGCCCTTCTAAGAAAGGTCATTTTTTTTTTACCTCTGGTGCTGGGATTATTATTTTTTACTTCTATCCATTTAATGAAAAAAGTAAGTAACATCATACAGCAAACCTTGGTTTACCAGAGAAAGTACCAATTCATCTTCAGTCATCACGGAATAACTGTGTAACGGCACTATAGAGAAACTTAAAGTCTCTACTGTAGCAGTAACTATCCAGGACACCAGCTGGAACATGAGTAAGAAAATGGTGGCCTTCCTGCAAGGTATAGTATTTCATAAAGTGCATGACCAACAAGAATGTCCATGAATTGCACCTGCTTTCAGATTATTCTTGGCCACAAAAAGTGTTGAATGGGTGTTTTCTACCCATACTTTCAGTACACTATATATTACATTCTGAAATCCTTAAAGCAGATTCAGTATAGAGGTAAAGACGTGGGATCCTCAATGCAGCTGGGGGGGACCTAATACTGCACCTTGCATCTCCCACACCAGATCTGGCATTGCAGCTCACACCAGCTGAGTGAGCTGTGTCGCTGGCTCTCTCCAGTTAATCCGTAGGTATTCAAGCTGATTGACTGATTGATCTACTCTGCTGTGCTTAACATTTTGCAGGAATGGTTCACTGTGCTGGAGCACTACCACAGAACGAGTGCCACCATTTCTGAGCTCGTGGTAGGGAACGAATACTACTTCCGAGCCTTCTCTGAGAACATGTGCGGACTTAGCGAAACGGCAACCAGGACAATAAACAGTGCTCGCATCGAAAAGGAAGGTTAGTTAAACATAACACCTACGCTCATCTCTTTAAAGAAAATTAAAATCTTATTTAGCTATTCTTATTATTGTTACCTATCTTTTACTTAAAATGTGAAGATGATTTTTTAAAGACTTATTTGACTGGGAACGTTAAAAAGTAGATTTCCAAACCAACGCGCGTGCTTCCATGCGTGCGCGGTTCCTGGCGCACGCACATGGACGCAATCATTTTATAACCCTACCTACCCTTCCTCCCTTTTCCCCTCTCCTCCCTGACCCCTAAACTAAACCTAACTATCCCCTGGGTTTTTTTGTTTTCATACTTACTGCTCCTCTAGAGCAGAAGAATCTTCCGCGTGCCGGCTGGCTGCCATTGCATGCTCCACCACCTTCCCCCCCCCCCCCCGGCCCTATCTAAACCCCCCCCTTACCTTTGTTGGCAGATTTACGCCTGCTAAAAGCAGACGTAAATCTGCGCGCGCCACGCGCCATCACCCAACCCGGGGGCTGGTCCGGAGGCCTCGACCGTGCCACCGGGCCCGGCCCCGAAACACTGCCTCATTTCGGGAACGCCCCCGACACGCCCCTCCCCGCCCCTTTTACGAAGCCCCGGGACTTACGCGCATCCCGGGGCTCTGCGCACGCCGGTGGCCTATGCAAAATAGGCGCGCAAGGGCCCTGCGCGCGTAAATCCAGCCAGATTTACGCGCGCAGGGCATTTAAAATCCGCCCCATAGGCTTTTAAAATCTGCCCCTTAGGTTTTAGAAGTACTGTTACTCATTTGGTCTTTGTTACAAGTTCAATTTTAAATCAGGTTTTTCTCTCTTCTGTGCCAGTGATAAGACTGGAATGAAAAACAGATAAGTACATGGCTAATGCAGTCTATTCTTTCAGGACGTTAATAACAAAAATGCTGCCCATGGCCCTCGCCTTCAACACTTCTGGCTGGGCTACTTTAGCTACACTTCTTTCCACTCAGATTCAGCATCAAAGCAGTAAAACCAGGGTGTCTCCTTTTTTTTGTGGCATTCCTGGTGACCAGAAATTTCTCAGGGTTTGTAATGTGACGCTGCAGGCTGTGCCCAGGCCTCTCCTCTGCATAGTTTGCCTGCCTGCGATGTCTGGTCTGTTTGTGAGTGGCCACGCAGCGGTTCTTGTATTCAGATAAATATCAGTTTGTTTTTGGAGTTCTGGCAATGAGAATATTCATAGTTTGAATCCACCGTGCATTAGGGCAGGGCATGCAACTCCAGCCCTGGAGAGGGGGGGTCACAAAGCAGGTCTGGTCTTCGGGACATCCGCAACGAATATGCATGAGATATAGTTGGGCCCTCAGGGCATGCAAAAATACCTCATATGCAATTTTTTTTTTGTGGATGTCCTGAGCTCCAGTCCTGTTTGTGGCACTCCAGGGCCGGAGTTGCCTACCTGCCTGCATTCACGGAGGGATTTAGGATTTTGCCACCACCACCCCAGGCACCGTTGGTGCTTTAAACCCCACCACCACCAGCTCTGTTACAAGGTAGCAGAGAGCTGTTCCCTGCTGAGATTCAGCAAAGCTGAAAGGCAGCAAATCTTAACCAGCCTGCTGCCCCTGCATTTTTTTTTTGCCACCCAAGGCACAGGTATAATTAGTGCATTAGGAAGTGCACTAATCACATGAGAAAGGGGACGAGACACTCTGTGACCCCGTTCTCCTCTGTTTCAGCCTTTCTGGTTTTTCCTGCTTTCTTCTGGTAGTTTGGCCCGTCCTGCTCCTTCTATGAATTTGCTGAATGCTCTTCTTTTTGCGTTTACTTTTTCACCTCTTTCTTTTTTGGACTTTTTTTTGGTGAACCATGGTGGTCTCTTCATTCTCTTTCCCTTCCTAACACGCCTGCCCCGTGATGATGTTCAATGCTCTTGGTTTTTATCGCTGCCCGTGGTTTCTCTCTATATTTTACAATCCCTACTCCTGACAAAGCTTCCTTAACATTTTCATTTTCTTAAAGTCAGTCATTTCAGTTCATTTTTTCTATATTTTTTTTAAATTCAGGTTTCAGTTCATTTAGGGCCAGATTTTAAAACTTACGCGTGGGCGTAGATTTTATAACATGCGCGCGCCAAGCCCTAGGGGAGCCCCGATGGCTTTCCCTGTTCCCTCCGAGGCCGCTCTGAAATCGGCGCGGCCTTGGAGGGAACTTTCCTTCCACCCCCCCCCCCACCTTCCCCTCCCTTCCCCTACCTAACCCGCTCCCCATCCCTATCTAAACCCCCCCCCTCACCTTTGTTCGCAAAGTTGCGCCTGCCTCCAAGCAGGTGTAGGTTGCGCGCGCCGGCCGGCCCGCAATCCCGGGCATAGCAACAAATGGCCGTTGTGCCTGGAGGCTCCGGCCCCCACCCCCGCCCCCGGACCTCTCTGAGCCGCCCACGCCCTGCCCCCTTTTTCAAGCCCCGGGACATATGCGCATCTCGGGGCTTGCGAGCGTCGCTGAGCCTATGCAAAATAGGCTCGGTGCGCGCAGGAGCGGGTTTTCGAGGTTACGCGCGTAACCCTTTAAAACTCCACCCCTCAATGTTGATTTCAGTTCTTTTGCCAAAAAATAAACAAAACAATAAAATATCATTGTAACTTCCTTTCTCAGTTGTCTGTAAACCGACATGATGTTTTTTACGAATGCCGGTATATAAAAAGTTATAAATAAATAAATAAAATAAATAAAATGAACCAAGCAGGTCCTCCCTGTTTCCCTATTTAAGTCCCCCCTCCCCCACCACTTCCTAAAATGACTGGGGCTTCTCCAGGCCCATCCACCCCTCTGCCACCTGCAAATAAGCTGGAGCATCCCAACCTCCACATCTATTGGGGAAGGGGGGGGTGTCCATGTAAAAAGGGACAGGGGCAATCCCATACGGGCTCCTGCTCCACAGTGGTGCTGGCTGGCCCTGGGACTGGCACCAGTGTTTTATATCAACTCAGCCCAGCTTGGGGAGGCCCCGGCCCATTTGTAGAAGGTGGTGATGGCGGTGTGGAGGGGTCCCGCGACGTCCTAATTACTTTAGTAAATGGTGGGAAAGGGGGCCAGGGAGTTTCCCCTCCTTCCTTTGTTTTAAAAGGAGCCAAAGATATCTCACAATTTTATGAGTAATTGATTTTGGGTTTGGTTTTTTTTCCCATTCGTAATGCCCCGGAAATCAACTTTGTTCATTATAAAAACGGCATTTGTTTTAAATAAATACACATCCCTACTCTCCAGTCTACATCTGATGGACAAAGGTCACCCAATAATAGCACCTGATCTTTTCATGCTGTCCTTTGTTTCGCTTCTATCATATCTGTCTTCTCCCATTGTGATGGTAGTCTATAGAATACACCTACACAGCTGGTAAGGCACTTTAGATCAGGGCTTCCCAAACTGTAAGCCGGGACCCCAAATGGGGTCATACAATCTTCAGCTGGGGTGACAAGTGCCTCAAATGGCAGAACTGTTCAGGCGCCACCAGCAGCAACATTAGTAATGGAAGTCAGCAGGAAGCCAATTCATCCCATATTCAGGAAGCCCTGCCCAAGGAGAGATTGGGGATGCTGCAGGGCCTGTGAACTTGCAATACCTCACAGGCCCCATTTCGATTTTCATCACAGTCGGGCTTGTGCCCAACCATGACGGAAGAGGAGGGCTGAGTGTACATAAGCCGGAGGAGATTGCCACTGCTTATCTCCCCTCATCCATCAATAAAATTAACCATGAGAAAAAAACATTGCCCCTGTTGACAGCCTGTCTTCTTGTCCCACCAGTTGTCATCCACCTATGGCCCAGAGTCCAAAGGAAAATTTTGCTGCTAACCCCAACTAGTGAGGCGTTTGAAGGAGTGGCTGTTTGAAGGGAGGGATCAGGTACAGGAGGAACTTGAGAGTTGGATCAGGTGGGTAAGGGATTGGCTGTGGAGGGTGAGAGAGGGAAAATGATAGAAGGTTGACTGGTGGATGTAAGAGAGGAACTGGGGGTGAGAGAGGATCAGATGAGTTGTATGAAAGATGGGTTGGGTGGATGGGGATGAGAGTAGAAAGGGAATGGGGGTTGGGGTGAGGGGCAGGGAATGACAAAGAATCTGTTAGGGGTTATAAGAAGAGTTAGGATGAGGGAGGATCAGCTGGGGGATGCAAAAAGGGCCGGAAAAGATGAGGGAGGGAATGGGCTGGGAGGCAAGAGGAGCTGGAGAGGATGTAAGAGGAGATCAGCTGGAGGAGTGGAGGGGATGGAGATTGAAGGAAGGATAGAGATTAGGAAAAATGATCAGCTTAAGTGAGTGAAGGTTGAAAGAGAGGATCAGCTGGCGTGCGGGAAGGATGAGAATGGAGTCATTGGAACTCTACTCCTGCTAATTTGTTTTGCTTGTCCTCTGGGGGCCATGTGAATTTTCTGGTGGTAAAATGGGGTCACATTGATGAAAAGTTTGGGAAGCTCTGCTTTAGATTTCCTCAAGCCATCCCACAGCGTCTCAGCTGCTCCTTGCATACTTGGTATCTTATTACTTTCAAGTTACTTCTCTCTTTTTTTTTGTACCTATCCTATCCATTTTGAAAAGAATACATACTGATATATTCACTTTTTAATCCTAATATTACTGAACAATGATTCAGTTATGGAAACATCAATGTCTTCTAGGCCACTGAGCTTGTTAGACTATGATCATTTGTATACATGACTTTCCAAATTGTTTTGTTTTTTTACCTCCCTCTCTCTTATTTCATATCTGTGCCTTCCTAAGAATATCACCAATCCTCCCACTGCTACTTCACCAATCCCCCATTCATAATTTTCCAATTTCCATCTGGTATTTTATATGCCTTACAATTTACTATTGCTTCAATGTATCCACCTGCTAATACAGGACTCTGTACACCTTCCATTCCCAAGATTTCATTCAGTTATTATGTGGGCTGCTTTCCAGTAGGATTTTGTCACCATCCCCCAGTGAACCTAGTTTAAAGCCCTCCTTTCCAGATTTGCAAGTCCATGAGGAAAGATATACTTTCCATTTCTTGACAGAAAATCTTTACTCAGCAGACCATATTCATTGAGTATCAGACCATGATCCAAGAAACCAAAGCATTGTCGTTGATGTTATCCACACAACCGTATATTTATCTCCAAGATAAATCTGTCCTGAGTCTTGCTTTTACCTTTGACTGTGCCACTGCCTCTTTCACCCATACTCCCAATATCATGTAGTCATTTCTGATCTCTTCAGGATCGCACATAAAAATATAGAAAAACGATGGCAAAAAAAATACCATATATAGTATATCTGCTCTGCCTAGCCACCCAATTAATTCAGCTTTACAAATCCCATCACTCCCTCAGATATCCCCTGTGCTTATCCCATGCTTTCTTGAATTCAGATACCGTTTTTGTCTCCACCACCTCCATGCATCCACCACCCTCTCTGTAAAAAAAAAATATATATATATATATATTTGCTAAGATTACTCCTGAGTCTACTCCCTTTCACCCTCATGCCATTGACCCCTCATTTTACAGCCTCCTTTCCATACAAAGAGACTTGTCTCCTGTCTGTGGAAACCTTGGAGGTATTTAAATGTCTCTACCATGTTTCTTCTATCTCTTCTTTCCTCTAGGATATATACATGTTTAGATCTTTAAGTCTGTCCCCATATGCTTCAGAATGAAGACTATTGACCATTTTAATAGCCACCCTCTAAACTAACTCCAACCAGTTTATATCCTTTTTAAGGTGTCGGCTCCAAAAACTAACACAGTATTCCAAATAAGGTCTCACCAATGACCTATACAGGGGCAAAATCACCTTCAGTTTTCTGCTGACCATGCAGCCAAGCATCTTTCTGGTGTAAGTATAGTGGACCCTTGTGCTGCGGCATGGTTGACGCAGCCTAGTAGGCGAACCTACTAGGACCATGCCGACAGCTGGTGAACATGCCCTGGACTGGGTCAAAACTGGAGATTCACCCATACCAGCCCCATTGCCCGTGTGTTGAGCCTTTGGGTTCCAAGGACAAGCAGGACATAGGCAAGAGTCCCACAGGGCAAACAGGATAAGAAAGTCTGGGGCTGGGCCAAATTTAGGACAGGCAGCAGTAAGACAATTATCAGGTACAAGCCAAGGGTCAGGGAAGGCAGCAAGCAAAGAATAGACCAGGTCTGTAGCAGAGATCAGTGGTAGGCAGCAGGCAAGAGAGTAGTCCAGGGCCACAGCAGGGGTCAATACTGGGCAGATAGGTGAAGAACTGGGATGAAGCAAGGCTGGAGACAGAACTGGACAGGACTAATTGGACAGAGCAAAACAGGCTGGGCAAGGCATGGCAGGCTGGATGAGGCAAGGTAGGCTGGACAAGGCAAGGTAGGATCAGGAATGCTGGAGCAATATGCACTGCTGGAAGCAGGAGGACCTGTTGCCTAAGGCAAGGGAGAGCAGTGCAGGCAGGCCTTAAGTAACAGGGTTGGTGACATCATCTGTGAGCAGTGCAAGAGCACTTTCCCGCCACTAAGCCTTTATACTGCCTGCATCTATGGGAAGGCAGGCATTGGCAGCATCTCTGCTGTGATTGCAGCTCAGGGAGCTCGGGTCAGTGAGGGCAGTCGTGGGTCCTTCCCATGACTGCCCAGTGTTACATCTGGCATTTGCTGTCACCTTATCCACCTGTTTGGCCACCTTAAGCTCATCAGATATGATCAGCCCTAGATCAGGCTTCTCTTTCCTACTTAGAAGGATTTCAGCTCTTTGCTGTATCATTGGTGCCTATATGGATGAACAGCCTGGGGTAGTGGTCAGAGGGCCTGAGTTTCAGCAACCTTTTCTGTTATGTCTGAGAATCATGCGCGCAAAAATCTACTCCTATATTTTTATAACCTGCATGTGTATGATATACACAGGTTATAAAATATGCGCAAATGCACCTTGCAAGATGCGCACACATCTAAAAAAAAAAAAAAAATGCACGAATACATTGTGGGGCAGATCTTAAAACATACGAGCGGGCATAGATGCAAGGGGATTTACGCGCGCAGGTGGGGATTTTAAAAGGGTTACGCGCGTAAATTACGCACGTAACCCTTAAACCCCCCCGCGCCCTATTTTGCATAGGCTTGGCGGCACGCGCAAGCCCCGGGATGCGCGTATGTCCCGGGGCTTGCAAAACGGGTGGGGCGTGGGCGGGGCCACGGGCAGGGCCACAGTACGGGGCGTGTCCGGGGCGTGGTGGTGGTCCGGGGGCGTGGCCGAGTACCCCCACACAGCGTCCTGTGTCGGGGCCTGCCGCGCCGGCAGACAGCTGGGGCGTGCAAGTTACGCCTGCCAGAGGCAGCGCAACTCAACAAAATAAGGTAGGGGGGGGGATTTAGGTAGGGCTGGGGGGTGGGTTAGATAGGGGAAGGGAGTGAAAGGTGGGGGGGGGAGCAAAAAAAAGTTTCCTCCAAGGCCGCTCCGATTTCGGAGCGGCCTTGGAGGAAACAGGGAAAGCCATCGGGCCTCCCCTAGGACTCAGTGCGCGCAAGGTGCACATGTGTGCACCCCATTGAGCGCGCCGACTCTGGATTTTATAACATGCGTGTGGCAGCGCGCGCATGTTATAAAATCGGGTGTACATTTGTGCGTGCCTGATAACGCGCATGAATGTACCCCTCATGCGTAATTTTAAAAATCTGCCCCAGGGCTTTTAAAATTTACCCCTATGCATTTATCCTGATAAGTTCCGACTTATCCAAATAAGTAGTGACAATTATCCAGATAAGTCTTAAAAGCAACACTTACCCAGTTAAGTCAGATAGCTGGATAAGTCTTAAATAGTACTACTTAGGATTTATTTAGATAAATAGTTCTAGTTGAGGCTTATCTATCAGCGGGATAAGTAGTGCTTTTAAGACTTATTCAGCTAAGTAGCGGCTTTGTTGACCCTGCCCCAGAATGCCCCTGGCTCGCCCCCCTTTTTTGTTTTACATGGGGCAAATTTACTTATGAACCCTTACATATATGTGTATGTCTGAGGTTTATAAAATAGCATATATGCTGATTTTTACATGCAGAAATTCTGAAAATTCACCTTTAAGATAAGAGAGACAGTATGCATGCTGCAAATGAGATTCTAGCTATTAGGGTAACCAAAACATTTTTCAAAAGGTTAGTACCCTGATCACCAATGGAAAAAGTGGCACAGGTCCTCTAAAATCAGCTTTTGCATGGGAATCTTTAGTCAATATTTACAATTTGGGGAAGGGCATTATATTTTTGTGTGTGGTGCTTCAAGTAAATGAAGTGTGCTTCTTTCAAATGGCATTCATGATTTTTTTTATCACCATAAAAATATTTCAGGGTTGTTAAAATCAATCCCCTAGGAAGCAATGGCAACTGCATGACTGCAGGAGGTCTCAGGTCTGGATTTATAGCATTCTGGAGCACAAGTAAATATATCTGTGTCTGAGAATTCCAGGAAGCAAATAAAAGTCATTTCTATTTGGGGCGATTTGTGATCTGGTCTGCTAGCAGAGCAGAGGGTGATACTGGAGTATGGCTCCATTTCCTGTACCCCACAGATATCATTTCCCGGGCAATCTGAATATCTTTTCTGAGCCAAATATCTGGTGAATATTTTCTTTTTATGACAGGCTCTATTCAGTGAAACCCGTTTCCTGCTTTATGGCCTCCAGAGGCCAAAATGTATTTGGGTGACTCAAACACGTAAGATTTTTCCAAATGAAATGCATTCACAATAGTAAAGGCTCTTAAGGAGATGAATGTTCCAAAAGGAGCTTTAGAAGTAGCAATATATTATGTGCCTTTTTTTTTTTTGTAGGTAAACCCTACAAACGTCCAGATTACGATGACTTTAATTTCACTGAGGCTCCACAGTTTACTCATCCATTAGTTAACACAACCGCCGTTGCTGGTTACAATGTAACACTCAACTGCAGTGTCCGTGGAAATCCCAAGGTACGTTTTATTATGCCCCTAGGTAAAATCAGGTTCTTTGTTAGACAGTATAAAAGGTAGCACTATATGCACTTGATAATATATCATTCACTAAATATGCTATGTTCTGGGTGTGCTACAAGAAATATTACAAACTGTATTTTGATATTTTTAAGAGCAGGTCTATGGTAATACCCGATCTTCTAAGTCCAGTATCTTTTCGAATGCTCAAGTACTTAAGTTACTTATTTGCAAGGAGAGGGCTCGTTTCAAAGCTGTTTATCCAGGTGAATAGATATTTACCTGAGTAAAGTGGATGGACTGGAAAATCACATTCCTCAAACGCAACTTAAAAGTCTGTGCAGGTTCCGCCACAGTCATATGTTCAGCTCTGCAGAGGAAAAAAAACAGGCATTCCTGTGGATGTGTTTAAGCTTAAGAGGATAATTGCATGCGGCCCACTGATTTTTCCGATGTAGGCGTGCTCTTCTGCTGCCCCTGCCCCTCTTCCCCCTCCCCCCATCCACACAACTAGCAGGTGCAAGGTACACAGGCACCTTTAGCACAGTAAATTTGCACTTGCTAATTTTTAAAGAGAACCAATGAGAATTATGGGGTAGATTTTAAAAAAATAGCGCGGTCGCGTACTTTTGTTCGCGCAGCAGGGGCAAACAAAAGTACGCTGGATTTTATAAGATACGCGCATAGCCGCACGTATCTTATAAAATCCTGGATCGGCGCGCGCGTGGCTGCTGATTTAGGGCAGCCTGCGCGCGCCGAGCCGCGCAACCTGCCTCCGTTCCCTCCGAGGCCGCTCCGAAATCGGAGCGGCCTCGGAGGGAACTTTCCTTTGCCCTCCCCTCACCTTCCCCTCCCTACCCCTACCTAACCCACCCACCGGGCCCTATCTAAACCCCCCCCTTACCTTTGTCCCTCGAGTTACGCCTGCTAGAAGCAGACGTAAATCTATGCGCGCCAGCGGACTGCTGGCACGCCATCATCCAACCCAGGGGCTGGTCCGGAGGCCTCGACCACGCCCCCGGGCCGGCGCCACGCCCCTGGTCCCGCCCCCGAAACACTGCATCCCGCCCCCGAAACGCTGCGTCATTCGGCCCCGCCCCCGACACGCCCCCTTTAAAAAAAACCCCGGGACTTACGCGCGTCCCGGGGCTCTGCGCGCGCCAGCGGCCTATGCAAAATAGGCGCGCCGGCACGCGAGCAGGGCATTTAAAATCTGCCCGTATGTATCTCTGAAAATTTACATAGAGTGCATGCATCAGAAGCGCCCACCCGTACAGGCTGCATCTACGCAGGCTGTGAAAACTGCTCCCGAAATAAGTAACATTCTGCTATTTCATTTTCTTTTCCATACCAAGCATATCAAATGCTACAAACAGTAGATGCCACAACCATTCTATTTTATTAAACACCCAGCTCTGTAGTTAATTTCCTAAATGTTAACTAAATCCTTGTTACGATAATGTAAGTTAGCAATAAACTACAGGTAGGTGGGTGCTAATGCAGAAATTATTGTGCAAGATATTAAGTGGCATACTCTATATGCATGATATATCACAAAAGGAAAAATTTGATTCCAAAAAATCGTGTCACCTGTTACTTGAGGGAATCATTACAATATAAAAAAACCTCATCTTCTAAATTCAATAATCAATTAATGAAAACAAACTTATTAAAATGTATCACAAAAATGCAATATCAAATGTACAGGGAAATTGAACTTAATACATACGGTATATAGTCATCTGACACAAACAGAACTAACTATTATAAAAATCATTCACATACATGCATTCATACTTGCAAACACAGTTACACAGTACAATTTGAGAATTACACCAACTGTGAAAACCTGTGAGTGTTGAACAAACAGAATAAAGCTCAAAGTAGAACTTCTATTTGAGAAGAAAGAACAATTGTATCACTTCAATTAAATATAACAACGTTTCATTGGGATGCAATTTATCAGCTGCAAACATTGAGATGTGATTTACCTACTTAGGACATCTATTTTCAATCTGGCATTGAGTTTTTTTTTGTAACATTGCAAAATAGGTAATGTTTAAACATTTTACAGTTTGTTGCATTGTTCATGTTTTGATGTTGAATCACATTATTTTTTAATGAAACATTATTAATAAGTTTGTTTTCATTAATTCATTTTTGAAAGTAGAAGAGGTTTTTTTATATTGTAATGATTCCCTCAAGTAAGAGGATACTCTATAGGAATGTGAATCGTGTGTCCGATCGTTTTAACGATCTGGATCGGCTGGGGGGAGAAAAAAATCGGATCGGCATGATTTTTTTTTTTTTTTTTTTAAATCGTTTTTCTGAATAGTGCACATTAACGCAAGTTAGTGCGCACTATCAAAAAATTGTTACTTAATGGTTTAAAAGTAACATTTGAGGAAATGTTCGTTAGCTAGAGGTGCACACTAAGCCGCATATGCTTGGTGCTGTCCCCCATGGCCATTTTGCTAACAGATATAGCACGCACTAGCCAGAAAGAGAAAAAAGTGCCAGCAGGCTGCAGCAGTGACAGTGCCAGCAGTGGCCACTGGCCACTAGCCAGTCTAGCCTCAGCCTGCACTTTAAATTTAACCACTGTAAATATAATAAATTAATAATAAAGTTTTTTGTTTAGTTTTTCTATAGTATGTTAATGTTTTGAAGCTCAGGTTGCAAGTTTCTTTATTAAATGTTTTGTTTCACTAAAGTAGAATATAGAGAAGTACTTAATTTCATGTTATGTAAAGTTTCTTACTTTCTTTAGTTTAATACACAAAGTACTTCATTTTATTTTATTCTACTCTAGTGAAAAAAAAGTTTAGTTTAACACAGGAACTGCAAACGAGCACAGTGAATGGGAGGGGGGGTGGGGGGGAGACAGCCCCTGCATTCAGCAGCTCTGATTTTCTGAAGAGATCTGTCCTTCAGAGACCAGGGAGTGGGACTGCTTGGCCCTTCATCTCCCCCTTTCCCTTCCCTTTGTCAAGCTACCAACCTTTTTCATTTCCCATCCCCCCAACCATCACCTCAGTGGGAACCTTGGTAACATCAATAGATAAGAGGGCAGCCAATAGGAACACATATTCATTCCTAACTGACCTGAAAAGTGTCAAATTGTATCATTTTCTGTTAGTGCGCACTAACCCGATTAACAATTTTTTTACGATAAATCGGGGAAATTTCTATTGTATCGCACTCTTTAACGATTAATGACGATATTAAAAATATCGAACGATAATTTAAATCGTTAAAAAACGATTCACATCCCTAATACTTTATATGCAACCATGAAGCACAGTAAAGTCTTTCTGGCTGTATACCCATTAGTGGCTAACTGTGGTTATAAATGGACAATATGGGATATAAAAAATAAAAATGTTGGCATTTTATAAGCAATTAGGCAGAAAGATCCTGGATGGTGATTTAGTAATGGAATGTAAAGCAGTCATATCTGTTCAATAACTGCACTCTGTTTCCTAGTGCCACTGACTTATAAATGCAGTAATCAGAAAAATCGATATTTGTAATAAAAAAAGAAAAAGAAAAAAATCTTTCCATAACCCACTCTGTTCTTGAGTTAGGCTTGATAATGTATGAGTTATGTTTAATCATTTGAAGACTATTTTAAAATGAATTGCCCTTGAAAATCCTAGCATTAAGCTCTTCTTTTCACTGCATGGCACCCGTTTTATTTTAATTACAATACCAGTTTTCATGGTAGGAAGGAGCTTAGGTAGTCAGCAGATTCTTTGCTTTACAATTCACTCATTTTATAAAATGAAATCCTACAAATTATGCAACAAAAACAAGTAGTTTGTATGGTTTGGTTTTGTTTTTTTTTACTCATAGCCCAAAATAACCTGGTTGAAGAATAAAATAATTATACAGAATGACCCAAGATATAGAATGTTTAGCAACCAGAGCGTCTGTACTTTGGAAATCCGCAAACCAAGCCCTTATGATGCTGGGACATACACCTGCAGAGGAATCAACGCGCTGGGGGAAGCAGAGGTTGATTGCAAACTAGAGGTCAAAGGTAAGAGGAATCAACACGCTGGGGGAAGCAGAGGTTGATTGCAAACTAGAGGTCAAAGGTAAGGTCTTTGACAGAAATGTAATCCATCTTCCTGCCAAAGGTCAGGCCTAAATCATCTGCATGTACATACAATTCATAATATCCCCTCTTCAGACCTAGCAGATAGAATACAAAGCTAACAGTAAAAGATGTGGAAGATTTTAAAATCTGAATTTAAACTGGATATCATTAGGTTAGTCAGGTCAAGATGATGATTTTTGAGACTCGGACAGCACATCAGCTGTCCGAGTCTCAAGACTGAATTCTTTTTTTTATTTTGTTTCTAAGCTAGAACAAGAAATAAGTGGTTTTCTGGCTCTGTGTAAAAAAAAAAAACAAAAACCCCCACTTCCTGCTAAATTCTGCTTCCTGTTATTTTGATAGTTTCAATTGTGTACCCTCAATAGCTTTTCAGATCCAGTGACAGCTGTGACATGTGTCGCCCTTTGTGGTGTCATTGTTTCATGCATTACTATTAGGGCCAAAAGAAGCATTTGCCCAGCTAGCAAACCACAGAGAGAGAGACTGGCGCCATCTGCGGTCATCAGACTTGCTGTTAACATTCTCTCCTAATGAACCCGCCAGGAATCAAGCCAGTCCTGAATATGTTTGCAAGCATCTGAAACGCTCTAACCACACTCTGCAAGTCATTTGCTTTGACCACATGCAGAGAAATGAGCGGGAGGGATATTTTCTCATCTCTCCAGTGAAGTAGATTTCTCTGGGACTGAAGAATCCTTGATCTTTGACTCAGTCATTAGCTCCCTGCAGCACTCAGGGATCTCAAAACTTGATCTTAATCTGACTCCAGTTGAAGTTTTCATAGCGCTTTTTTTCTGTTCTGGATCACACAATGACAGAATTGTGTGATGTCTAAATATTTAGACATCAGTATCTAGAGCTGTGATGTTTTGACCCATGTCTGATTGCCACCAGGCTCACCTGAACTGCTGGTCCTATCCTGTAATTGTTACTTGTACATGGATCAGCTAATCGTAATGAGATTTTACTTATGGGTTGCTGTTTAAGCACTTATGTTTTGTGTGAGATTGAACTTCTCTTCTATATTTGAAATCTTCTCTTACTAAAAGCAGTGGATAATTTATGCAGTTAGGTTTTTTAGGTTTTAACTGATAAAACTCCCCTGCTGCAAAAAAAACAAAAACAAAACAAGGGTGGTGATGGGGAGGAAGGTGGATGTTTCGAGAGAGATGGGGACAGTGGTGAGGAGACAGCTGAGCATGGTGTCGTGGGGAGAATACCCCCAAACCACTGATCAATTTTATATCTAAAAAGACATCTAAAATAGGTAAAAGAAAAAAAAAATAAACCCTGGAACGTATACATTATAAACGCCTAAAAACAGATGTCCTATACGTATCATAATATAGGCAGCCAGGACATTCACTCGCTCGCATCCCTCCCCCCCGTTTACAACTAAATAACACACTTGACAGCAAGTTGGAAACAACAGGGCCGCAGCTTTATTACAAAACACCGGAGGAGCCCGAGCCATTTACATCGCATTAATTAATATCCAGTAACCATCCGCCACCACCCAGCCAGATGGCCAGCACTAGCCGCCCGGCTAGTTTTTCCAAAGTCTTCCACAAACTTGTGACCCCCCCCCCCCCCGCCACCTCCCAGCAAGGAGCCCATAATCGACAACTGCGCCCAGCAGTCTTCCAGAGTCGGGTTGTAACAGGAACGAAGCTTAACAGTGAATCAAATAACTTAGAACCCAAGTGGCTCGGGCCATCCGCCTCGATAACAAAGTCCGTCTCCCGTCCCCCTCCAGCTGCGACAGAACCAAACCCCTTATAACACTGCAATAGAATAACAGAAGCAGGACGGGTGGGAGGGAAGCGACCTAACAGCTGCAGAGATGCTCCAACTGGCATCTCTCAGCTAAAACCCACGCCCCCAACCCATGCGTCATCCCCCTAACCCACCAATGGCACACGGCCAGCACATGTTTTTAAACTAACGGCTGGCCAGCCGACAGGAGACTGTCGGCTGGCATCAGCCACCCCCCATCCCCCCCTCCCATCTCCCCGCGCTGAGGATCTGCTCAGATTCCCCTACTCACACCCCCTCCCCCCCCCCCCGGCACCATACTACGTGCCCCGGGCCTGCTCCCCGAGTGGAACCTGGCACCATATTACCTTGGCCGACCGGGCACAAGGCACAGTCGACCTCCCATTCCTCTGAGTAAGCACATAAGGACCCTTGTGTATATAATGTGTGTGGGATGTGGGAGTATGTTATAAATAATTTATTATACATATATGTATATAATACATATATAAGTATATATGTTAAATATGGAGGCATGTAAGTTAATAGCTTTATTATTCCAATGCAAGTTAATTTTACTATTCTGATTTTGAATGTGTATATCTAGAGAGAGATGATGTATGTGTTTCTACCATCATGTAATATATATATGGGGGGGGGGGGATTTTCTAAAAGCAATATTTTATCGTTACCAATCAGTTGCTGAAGCCGGTATTTGCATATTAATAAAGCTTTTCCACATTAATAATCATTTTGGAGGTGGCATTTCCATCCCTGCCTTCAATTTCCTGTCTGCTTTTATTTCGTACCCGTTTTACATGACTAAGGATTTAAAAACATCATTTTCTTTCCATAGCTGCTGCCATCCGATAAGTGCTCTACTCATGCCTTAGCAATTCAATGCTTACCACTTCTTTCTCTCTCTCTCTCTCTCTCTCCCTCAGTTACACAATAAGGATTTGTGAGTGTCTGTTGTCACCTAAGGTAAGCTTTCATATGGTCAAGGCATATGAAGCTTATGTCTGTCATCAGAGGTCATACGATGCCTAAAAAGTATGGCAGGATTTTCATTATTCAACGTAATGAAAATGAGTCTCATTTTTTTTATTTCTAAATCAATAACCTGAAAGTGATCATGGTAGGTTTATATTTCTTTGAACGGCTAGAACTAATAGTTCACGATTACTAACGCTACTCGTCACTCCCTAATGGCGTCTCTCTTGTATGTGGCACAGCCAGCCTGGCTTCCAATAGCAAAGGCTTTGGTGGCGTATAAAAGGGCACAGGGTCAGATCAGAGGACAGGGATGAGAGAGAGCCGCTCTGTGCTTGCAGCACAAAACGAGCCCCGGCAGAATGGGTGTCATTTTTACTTCATTTTGTGAAAACACTGTTAGAGACTTGTTGAAGAGTAAGGCAAAGCATGTTGTTATGTAAAGTTCTGACAGGGCATGCTCTTTCGAATGTACCACACTGTGCAACGTTTACTAGGGCACAATTGTCCAGGAAGTTCATTGGACTGAATTAATATGTATGCTTTCATGGCGCATTCCTTAACTACATTAGAAGAGGGCAATAATCAAAAGATTTAAGGTGGATACATGTAAAATTGTACTTGCAGAAATTACTCTTCCCCCCTCCTTATCAGGCTGAGGCAATCATCTGGATTTCGGCGCATAGTTTTAATGGTCAGACCGATGCAGTAAACTAATGCTATGCTAATGCATCGGGACTTTATAAAAAAGCATGTTAAATGTAGAGTGTGCATTGGGCATAAGCTTATGCCTAAGCATAAGCTTATGCCCAATGCACAATCCCGTGGCCTCGGCCAAGACCCAGGCAACATCCCAGGCCCCCCCCCCCCCAAAAAAAAAAAAAAAAAAAAAAAAAAAAAGTTTTGCTGAGGTTGGGAAATTTCCCGAATGACATTTACCTGACCCGTCTGGGGATCTGATGCTGCAGCCAGGCCAGGTCCTGACACCCGGGCCTCAGCCTACACCAAGGTCTGGGCCCAAACTTGATGCTGGGGCCCAGTCTGGAGCCTGAGCTCCGACAATTTGGTCTGGCCCAAAGGCAGGGTACCGATACCTGGGTTAGGTCAGAACCTGGGCCCAGGCCCAATTCTGGGGCTTGACCTAGGGACCAGGTCCCGATGCCTTGGTCTAGGCCAGCGGCGGATTCCCGATGAAGACCGGGGATTCGCCGCCCAGGCTGGCCCAGGAGATACCACGTGGTCTGCCGAGTACGGCTCTGTCACGGCCGCGCCCTGCAGACCATATAACTAGCGCGACCGACCCACCAGGGGATTCCCGATCCCCCGGTGGGCCAATACGCCCCTGGTCTAGGCGCAAGTTCAGGTGTCAGGACTAAGCCTCCAGACTGACCCCCAGCTTTGGGTCTGGGCTGTGGAGGCACAGGAGTTGGTACCCAGCCGAGGCCGAGGCCTTCAACTTTCGGCCTTGTGTAGAGCCTAGGTTGAGGTCGTAGCAATCTACCATGGCCTAGGCCTACGCAAGGCTGAGACTTTGGCCTGGGCCTAGCCCTCGTCAGTGGATGCCTACCGGACTGAGTAAGGGTGGACCAGGGAGGATCCTGGCTTGGCATTTTTGTGGGTGGGAGGGATGGGTGGGAAGGATGGGAGGCCCCATTACCTTTTTATTTTTTCGTTTTTGAGTTTGGGTTTTTTTTTCATGTTTAATTCAGTTTTTTTAAATGAAAAAAAAAATTAAACATTAAGGGCCGGATTTTCAAAAGGTTACGTGTGCTGGGCCTATTTTCAAAAGGCCCAGTGGCGCGCGTAAAGCCCCGGACGCATGTAAGTCCCGGGGCTTGCAAAAAGGGGCGGGGCGGGGGCAGGGTCTACTGCTCCTGGCACAGCGGCCATTTGCCGCTGTGTCAGAGATCGCGTGCCGGGAATCGTCCGGCGCTAGCAACTTGCGCCTGCCTGGAGCGAGGCGCAAAAGGTAAACCAAAAATTTTGGGGAGGTTGGAGTAGGGCCAAGGGCGGATAGGTTAGGGGAAGGGGGTGGGAAGGTCAGGTTAGGGGGAAGGGAAGTTCCCTCACAGGCCTGGGAGGGAATGGGGGAAGGCTGCGCGGCTCGGCGCGTGCAAGGTGCACAATTGTGCACCCCCTTGTGCGCGCCGACCCCAGATTTTATAACTTGCACGCACAAGTTATAAAATCGGGTGTACGTGTGCACGCGCTGGGTAGCGCGCGCACACGTACACCCGCGCGCAACCTTTTAAAATCTACCCCTAAATGAAATGTTATTTGTGGGGGGAAAATACCCCGAAAACTAAACAAAACACGTTTTCTACCCCTGCCCATCCCTAGAACATAATACACTTAGAAAAGGTCAGAGAAGGGCAACCAAGATGATTGAAAAAAAAACTTCCATATGAAGAAAGCATCAGAAAACTAAAACACTTTAGCCTGCAAAAGAGGCAACTGAGGAGAGGGATGATAGAGGTATAAAAAACCATGAAAGGTATGGAAAAAGTACCTGAGGAAACAGTTTTCTCGATTTTTTATAAATACAAGAACTAGGGGGCTTGAAATGAAATTATCAGGCAGCATATTTAAAACAAACAGAAGGAATTCACACAATGCATAGTGCCACAGGACACTGTGGGGGGCAAATGTTTAACTGGGTTCAAAAAAGTAGCTCCCTAAACCATGACTGTTGGAAACGTGCAGTGTTTGACAAAGGATGGACCCATTCCACCCACATTGCCTGGCTGTCTCCTATACACTTCTAAGCATCTGCTGCTTGCCATCCCTGGACACGGTGCGCTAGAGTAGATGGACCGTTGGTCTGACCTAGGTTGCCAGTTCTTATGACCCATGCACATCTACCAGCTCCCTGTGTGGCCCGTACCATCTCAACACAAATTCTGTGATAGTACGGTGAAATAGTTTGGACGAACATCAATAGATTTTTATGAGTTCTTACCTCAGCCTTCCAACCTGATGTCTTAAGTATGTCCTTGTGGTTTACCCATATAGAAGGGACCTGCTGAGATGGCTACAGATTCACTTGCCTGTGACTAATGTGTGAGCTTTGGGCAGTCCCTGGGATTTTTCATTATCTGCTACCTCAGCCCCTTCTAT
The DNA here is from genome assembly GCF_901001135.1 of Rhinatrema bivittatum. Lineage (NCBI taxonomy): Eukaryota > Metazoa > Chordata > Amphibia > Gymnophiona > Rhinatrematidae > Rhinatrema > Rhinatrema bivittatum. The sequence continues at coordinate 218,232,993 of NC_042618.1, read as the reverse complement.
ACAGTGTGCTACAGCAACCTCACATGGCCAAGACAGGATACAGCTTTCAGAGAAGGTGTACAGTTTCAGTAGTGCACTTTGGCTAGAAAGCAATGCAGTACAATCATTGGCTAACATTCCCCCGAAGCCACCTGTTGCTTTAAGAACCTGTACCTTTTATGGTCTAAGGCAGTGCTTCTTAACCCAGTCCTCGGGGACTGGTTTGAGTGACTGGTCTAATGAGGTGAAACCAGAGTCAAATTGGTAATGGATGCTAAATGATGCAAACATGTAGGTCATCATTGTTTCTGTGATATCTGCTGTGACATCACAATGCACCAAGATGTGACAAAATAACAGGACCTGCTGAATGGGCATTGTACAGGGTACAAGAAATAGGAGATAGACTGATGATGACCTTGCCCTGTGTCAGCACTGCAAGCAGTATTTATTTACACTACATAAAATGCCTTAGTTCCAATGTTGGAGGGTGAGGGGGGATTACCCATGAGCAACTGGAGTAACACTTTCTGGCCAGCAACGGAGCAGTATTACCAGCATCAGCCTCTCGTTCCTTGTCCACGTCAGACAAAATGTGGTGTAATAATCACTCTTATTGAAAAAGGGTAGGAAGCAGAATGGTGGTTCCCATATGTAAGTTGAGGCGTCCTGAGAGCTTCAATGTAAGTGATCCCTCCCTTGCATGTCCTCCATACCACCATCATTAGGTGAGCATTTCCACAAAAAAAAAAAAACAATTTTTGAAGATTATTCATGTATTTTTTTCAGTCTAGGTGTTTTTCCTACTAATCATCCTTTCTTCAAAACTTTGCAATAGTTGATAATAATTTAAGAGAGCAATCTGCACCTACATCCAAAGAACAAAGAAGAGGATAGGGTAGAGAATGGTCAGAGACATTGGCTTTGAGATGTCTGATTTATTTTATTGGATTTAGAACCATTTTCTTTTCAAGCATCTGGTGTTAGAAGAATTCAATTTGCAAAACCAAGAAGAGATACAGGCCACTTTAAAGGGCATTTTCTTTTCATCACAGTAATAAAAAGACCACACAAAAGTCTAAATTTGTGGGCAGATGTAGTAAGCCTTAGCTCCTGTACAAAAAAAAAAAAAAATTGCTCCAGTATTACATTTGCACTTTTCCAAAGGCAAAGCATCTATGAAAATGCTGAAACTTTTTCATAAATAAATGCAGAGCAAATTTTGCACGTCAGCAAGTGTTTGCTGTGTCTGCTTTGTCATGGTTTGACTTTTCATTTTATGTCCTTTCTGTTTATACCGCAGGCAGTCTAACTTTCACTGGACTTCTAATGCAGGGTGTGCCCCCTACAGTAATCGACGCCTACATGAAAGAGTTGAAAGCAAGCAAACCTTAGAAGATAGCAGCAGGTCCGGCCATTCAATTTTTATTTTTTTTTTGCCACTGCACTGGAAGCCAGCAGCCAGTTCTACAGTGCCTTTGGTTTTTTTTTTTTTTTGTAATAGCAGCACACAAAAAATGAGTGTGATCCTTTTCTCTTTCCTCCCTCCCTCTCTGTAGTTGAAAATCTGTGTATGCATGGATTACTTTTGGGGTGAATAAAAAAAAAGTCAACATCCACGTTCAGATTATCCTCGTTTTCTGCTTGGTATAGTGTGTAAACTAAAGGAAATGCAAACTATGGACTAACTTCGATATGGGCTCAACGTCTCCACTAAATTGTGCTAGATATATTTTGATAATGAAGCTGATCTTGAAGCATGTGCTCCTTTTGCTAATTGGTATTGTGTTTCAGTTGGGGTTGTTTACTAAGTACTTCCATTTGTTCATGTTGTCGGATTGCCATTTTTAGGGCTATATTTTTCACCCAGGGTTGATTTACTTGCGTTTTTCTTTAGTTTTATTCTTGCCATTTTGAAAGCAGTAGGAGATTATATTATGCTCACAGTTGTATCTTTAAAAATTGTCCTCTCTGGGGAGGGTCACTCTACAGTTGTTCGTAATCCTGGTGGGGGGGGGGGGGGGGGGGGTTAGCATGATTTCCTGATGCTGAACAGCAAGGCATCACCATGGTTTAACTGAAGCCATAAAGGTAGGAATGGCTACAGTGAAGGCATTTTGAAAATGTATATGAATTGAAACAGGACATTAAAACACAAAATTGGCTATCTTGATGCTTAAAAAAACCCCTGTTGATCATGCAGCTACTTTAGTATTTCAATGGATTGGTACACATGCTTTTTTTCATATTGTGCCACAGTACTTCATGTCAATTGGACAGTCTATTAAGAAATGATAAACAGGGATTTTCCCCTTCAGAAAGCAAATTTTATGTTTTATGAAATGTACAATAAACATGATATACTTTTAATCCACCAAAATATTGTAAAGTTTGTTATTGTCCTTTGCAAATGTAGCCACATAAAGCTTGTTTCAACCTGTTCATTGATGTATTATCGAAGCATGACTCAGTTCCTTGTCTTAAATGAAAGTATGAGTCCATTTTCATGGAAGCGCCGGGCATGCTTCAGGGGAGAAGTTCTGGTAAAAGGCATCACAATAGGAAACTGGAGAGAGGGCAGATGCAGGGCCAACCATTAAGAGGAGTCTCTTCACAGACAGGAATAATGGATGCAAGGCACAGCCCCCCAAGCGTTGGAAGAAGTGAAGATATCAATGGCGGGGAAATGAGGGTAAAACCAGAGATCGCCTAGAGTCAGGGACTTCTCAGCAAGGGCCTCAAAAAGAGGTCTGGTTTTCAGGATATCCATGAACATTCATCGACTTATTTACATACACGTGGGCTACGAACCGAGCTGAACACCAGACCTGTTTGTGTGGACCGATGAGAAGAGAGCCCCTGACGCTGACTTGGTGGTATCGCAAGAGGAAAGTGGGGAGATGAGATGGGCCTTGTGGTTATTCAACTGCCACATCTTCCACGGAAGACAAGTGTGACACATCCCATTAAATCCAGCGCACATAACATTGATGCTGCCTACTCTAGAAACACCAACCATGTTGACCACAGCACCAATTCTCTCCGATGTGAATGGGAAGTTTGGAAAATGATGTAACGAGCAGGGCCAGATTTATGAGTTTGGTGCCCATGGGCAGCAGTGAAGAGGGGAGAAAAAGAGTGCCACAACCCTAAAGCAAGAGTAGGAGCGTCTTTGGCCCAGGTATTTAGTGCCTTCAAAATGTGGGGCCTTGTGCCATTGCCTATGCCTAAATCTAAGCCTAGTAACAATAGATCAAAGTATCTAACTATAAGGAAAAGCAAGGCACTCCGTTGTGCTTAGAGCCAAAAAAAAATAAAAAATTAAGGCATATTCCTAAAGATAGACAGTGTCTAGGAGTATACCACCCCTGGACACTGTTGCTGTTGTGCCCCCCCCCCCCCCTCCCAGGGAAGGTCAGACAATAGGGAGTAGGAGGGGAGGAGGGGTAAGGCAGAGCCTGTGGCAGCTCAGGCACAGATTCTATGGCAAAAATTGGAAAAATCCGAAGCACACTGGCAAACATTTCCATCTTTCAAATTATAAAAAGTGATTTTCCAACCTCACTTGTGTCTGCATAATTTGTTATAGAGATACAAGCAAGGTGAGGAAAAGGGGATCTTGAGTATTAGTCTAGGAAGGAGATCTCAGGGATGAGTAGAAGAGAAGGGGAGGGTGGGAGGACCAGAGATGGGGAGAAGAAAGGAAGAGGACTAGGAATGGGGTGAGGAGAAGGCGAAAGGACTGGGGATAGGAGGAAGGATTATGAGAGGGAGAGAGGACTGGGGATGGGGGAGGGAGAGATAGAAAGGACTGGGGATAGGAGGAAGGAGTATGAGGGATGGGGATGGGGGAGGAGAGGTAGAAAGTAACGGGGATGGGGAGGATGGGATATGGGGAAGGTAGAGGGAAGGGGGAAATCAGGAATCTGGGATGGGAGGAAAAGAGGGGGAGGGAGGGAGGTTCTGGGATTGGGAAAGAGGGGGTGGGGTTCCAGGATCTGGAGAGAAGGGAGAGGAAAGAAGGGAGGATCCAGGATGTGGGGGGTAGAATCTGAATTGCAGTGGGTGCGGGAGAGGGAAGGAGAGGAGGGAGGTATCCTTGCTGTGCTCTGCTCCTGTTCCCCCTTACAACTCCTTTCTAGCCTCTCAATCTGACACACACACACCAGCATCAATCCCTTCTCCCTCTCACACACACAAACACTGATCCCTTCCCCCCCAATCGGATCCACTCGCATTCCTCAGCCTCTCTCCTCACCCCCGATGATCCCCATTCAGCCCCTCCAAATCTTGCCAAATTGATCCCTCTTTGCTCTCTAATTCTCCAGGCTCACCCCTTTCCCATTTTGTTCCCTGCATGCTGACTGGGAAGATCAGGAAGCAGAGAGCATTTCTCTGGCTGAGTGAGATTCAGCAAAGCTGGAAGGCAATAAATCTTCAGCCAGCCTGCTGCCACCTCCAGATTTTTGCCACCCTAGGCCCAGGCCTTGTGGGCCCATTGACAAATCCAGGCCTGCCTAAAGATAAGCGACGGTGTTGTGATTCCTGACAAGAAATCAAAACATCATTTTATCACTGATTTAGAATATTTATTATTTTTTTCATTACACGGAGCACCCTGGCTTCTTCTTATATTTATTGGGTGGTCATGGTTCATCATCACTGTGGCCATTAAGCACTCGGTTTGAGGACATTATTAATTATATTATCCTGCTACAGTATCGTTTTCTAATTTTAGATCAAATGATATGCCATGTTGTCGTTTTTTTATTGTATTTTTGCATGGATACTTCTCATTCTGGGCCAGATTTACTAACTTTTTTCCCCCAAGGACACAAAATGGGGGGGAAAAAAGCCTGAGGCCCTGTGTGTATCAATCACCCAGATTTTGTAAAGGTGCCTCATTTGAGAAACTCTTGATAAAGTCAAACCGACAAAAACAATATTGAAATCAGTTTGCAGAGCTGAAGAAGGTGATAACTGTGCACTTGATACATTAACCAATATGTAAAAAAATGACTAGTCTGACAAATCAGATGCAGGCAAACCATTGCATGCGGTGCCCAAAAGCTCCATTAAAATCAGTACGTTTGGTTTCTACCCTGATGGAATACTCCCTTCTTTTTTTTTTTTTTTGGAAGATTTGCACCAGACCCATGAGGTGAAATCAGGACACATGTGAATTTTATTTAAAGTTTATTGTTTGTTATTGAATGCAAGGCACAGGAAAAAGAGCACTGGATTGTTTTGGTGCCGTAATCTTTTAGAAAAGGCTGAAATCCTGAAATTTACTGCAGGCGTCTGTTGATATAATCTGCAAAGTGAAGAGGAACTAAGTTTTGATAAACACATGAGGCGGAGTAGATTCCTCTGTACTGGTGCTGAGGATGGCGGGCCGATGATTATCCCTGAAACAATACCAACTCCCAGTGCTTTCTTCCATCTTTGGAGACTTTTAACCCATAACACGTGAGACAACGTGGGCTCTACCTCTGATGGAGCCGAACGCAATTCAGGAGACCTGATCAAATCACAGCAGAAAACGAAGGGGAAATGGCCTGGAAGGCATTGCAGAACTATTGTGGACACTAGCCAAGGTGTGTCAGATAGAAAAAAAAAAAAGACATTCTATATGTTTCCTTGAGTGTTCACTATTAGGAGAGCATCATCTCCAGAATACTGGTGAGACCTAAATCAGAAAGTACCTTTGTTAGTTTTTATGCACTGCTGTTTGTAAGCGTTACCTATGTAATAAGCAAATTTATAGAACTACCATACAAACCTCCCCTCTGTTGTTTAGCACTCTTTGTTGTGAGTTATTGGGCAAAGCTGCACCTGTGGCTTCATGTTGGCTGCCTAGCCCATTCAAGTGACTGATACACAACTGCCTCATGGCACTGAATCAACCATCACATGCATATAGTGGTGCCTAAAAACATATAAAATAATGGCATAACAGTGGCAATGGAAGTGTTTATTAAATAAATAAAAATATATGCTTTATGTGTATGCTAGTAGGGTTTTTTTGTTCTGTTAGATTATCTCAAACCTAAAATTTTCATTGGTAGCTGACATTCAGGTACAGTAGGCAGTTCCCTTCCCCCAGAGGACTCACAATCTAAGCCTGTATCTGAGGCAATGGTGCGAGAAGTGATTTGTCCAAGGTCACAAGCAGCGTCAGTGGGAGAAGCAGGAAGTGAACCCTGGTTTCCCTGGTTCTCAGCCTGATCGTTAGCTACTAAGATACGCCTCCACTCTACAAACTCCCCACTCCCCCCCTTTTTTTTTTAGGTGTGTTTCATTAGCATGAATGGGCCTACCGCGGAGGGTGTGTCTGTCTGTCTGTCTATCCAGCCAACCGTATGCGCACATCAGCAGTTAGCGTAATGTGCACAAGTGGGGCCGCTTACCCTTACTTAAGCAGCTGGCACACGCTAGACGTAAGACACCACAGGGTCTGGGAAAAATGTGGGCGGAGCAGCAGGAGCTTGTGCCATTGCTCCCAATCCTTGCAGGGCCCGCTGAGCTTTTAGCAGAGAGGCAGGTGAGGCAAGTGAAGGAGAACGTGCCTCTGTGCAATGCTTGTAGCATGTCCTTTCCAACTTATTTGTTTAAATGGGATTGTGGTTTTCTTAGTGAGCCGGTGCTCGTGTAAATATTGATGATATATTTATTGCCTGGGGCCGGCTCATGCGGGGAAACCTGGCTTAGATTCCTGGGCCAAGCTTCTGATCTCGTCCAGTGGCAGCACCTGGAGGCCAGACTTACAGTCCCATTAGAACTGGCACTGTGATGGCTGGCAGAGCCGGGAAGGGGATATAAGAATATGGGGGGAAAATCCTTGGGTTGTTGAGAGTCGAGGCTCATGGCGCCAGATTCCAGCTATAATCCGAAAGCAGAAGGAAACTGTTGGGTGAATCATTACATGTATATATATTATTTATTGAGTAGTTTAGATGTTTTTACATTTTGTGAATGGCTACTGTACCCCGCCCGGAACTATGGAAGGGCAGGTAAATATTTTAAATAAATAAATAAATTCCCTTTGCATTATTTTTTTTTATAATTTTGCAGAATACCACAATAGCTGTAAAGGTATTCTTGTCGAATTAGAGCAGAGGTTCCCAAACCTGTCCTGGGGGAGCCCCAGTCAGTCAGGTTTTCAGGATATCCACAACGAATATGCATGAGCTAAATTTGCATGCACTGCCTTCACTGCATGCAAATTTTATCTCATGTATATCCATTGTGGATGTCCTGAAAACCCAACTGACTATGGGGTCCTAGAGGGCAGCTTTGGGACTCAGTGGATTTGAGTGTTTCTCTACATCATTCATGTGACTATACATTTTAAATTATACATATTATATTATTGAGGATTAAACTGCTCTACAGTATTTTATGTTATTTCATCCTCCACAGCACTTAAAAACAGTAAACAAAATGTTTATTTTTAACATACACAAGGCCAGATATATTACTCGTCTTCCCATATGCCCAAAATGGGAGAAACCCCTTTGAGAAAGCATGCTTGGCCCCGCAAGTACAAATATTTAAAAATTGTACAGTAGATGCCACAGATTTCGGTTCTAAAGATTGTGGGATTTTTCTTTTTTTTTTATGAGCAACTTTGCTTTTATTTTGAATACTTCTGCCTGTTTGAAAAATTAAGAATATGGATTTTTTTTTTTAAATGAACAATTTGTTGTTATGGCTCAAATCACAGTGGAAATGAATGTAAAACACAAAATTTCCAATGATGTACAGCGTGCAATTAAATATGCGTGTTATGTAACTTTTCCCTGTTGAATAAAACCATGAAAGAGCAAATCCAAGTTCTGCTAGTCAGCAGGGAGAGGGGAGGGTTGGGTATTTGGCATGTATGTGCAATTTAAGGCTTTCTCCAGAGTCCTTCATGGTAATTCTCTGGGCATCCCAATTACAAAACACAAACAAACAAACAAACAAACCCAGCATCGCCCCCAAATGTATAAACAATTTGCAGATACATTTTTTATATTAAACAAATTGTACAAGTAAAACATGCCTACTGTATAAGGGCTGCCAGAAGTCAGCCATTACAGCAAGAAATAATCTTCTGGAAAAAAACCTTACAAGCTTAACTACACCTACTCGTACAAATAATTCCCTAACTTAATCTACAGTAATGTATCATCTATTCTAACAGAAATCTAGAGAATGACAAGCCCCCAGCCAATATTTCATTCAGAATTTCTACAAATGTGCAGAAGCCGGTGCCATGAGATCCTCCATGCAAGGGAATGGGAAAGTGACAAGAACGGGTGAACCCATAGCTAGAAATGTGCAAAAGCAAATCAATCCAAGTGACACATGGTGAAGAAGTGAGACTATGATGGGCAAATTTTGCCAAGAGTATCAAAGCTAGCCTCTGCTGCCAAACGCTGGCAGCACAAGTCAGCGAACCCAAACTCCTCTTTCCTAAATGCAAGCACTTAATTGTGACCAGAATCGTTAGCTGTAATTTTCTGAACTGAAACAAAATAAATTTACAACATTCCATGCTGGGAATAAGCCAGCCTTCCAATGACTGAAATATAAAGACACATGATTTCAGTATAATAATGTAAAAATACAAAAATTATATTCCGCAACCTCCAATACTGCTGTTCGAGACAGATTTCAATTTTACACTCATGTTCCAAAAAATGAGATATTCACAAACAGCAACACGTAAGTTATGTACAAACCGCTCGATTGAACTCTTTTAGGAAGGTCAAGTCATCCAGCTTGAGCAAAAAATATGAATATTCTCCACTGACTAATCAACAAATGAAACTAGGCCCATGCACATTACTCCATATGGGACAAGGTGCCTTCCATATCTTTGTGGCACAATTTCTCAATCAAGATTCTAATTCACTAATGGGTAGATTTTATAATTTGAGTGCATGCGCTTCCCAGCACTTCCCGTGTGCACATGTGTGCCGGATTTTGAAATCTGCGTGCGCAAGGAGGGGTAGACTTTGGCAATTTTGCGTGGCGATGCATCACAGCCTTCTCCAGTTCCCTCCCAGTTCGCTCAAATTAAGGAGCAGACTGGGAGGGAACTTCCTTACCCCCTACCCTAATCTCTCTTCCCCTTCCCCTCCCCACCTCCTAAACCCTTTCTCCTACCTTTTTAAAATGTTATTTTGTTGCTTACTGCTCCATTGGAGCAGGAGCAACTTGTGCATGCCTTCTGTCCCTGCCCGGTACAGCGGCAAATGGCCACTGTACCGGCCGCCTCCAGCCCCACCCCTTTCTTCAACCTGGCACTTCTGCGTGTAAATATTATTTAACATCACAGCAATTTTCAAAAGCCCATTTACACACAGATTAATTTTAAAAGCAGGTACATGTGAAAATGTAGCATACTATCATAGCAATTGAAAAAAGCTATTTATGCTTGTAAAGAACACTTATGCAAGTAAATCCTATGGAAAATTCAATGACATATATTGAGGCAATTTTCAAAAGCCCACTTATGCAAGTAAAGTGCATTTACATGTGCAAAACCCAATTTTAAGTGAGCAAATGCTTTTTAAAATTAGGATCTATAGGTGCACTTACACCTGTAAAATCTATTGACAATTCAGTGGTCTTTATTTGTAGCTATTTTCAAAATCTCACATGGGTAAAATGCATTTAAGTGTCTAAATCCTTTTGAAAATTACCTCTTAAGCTTTTCTTCCACACTGGGAGAAAAAAAAAACCTGATTTACTATGGCTTTTTCCTATTTTCTGTCTGAGAAGAATCTTCAGGCACCAGGATCCCAATTTACAGTGAGGCAAAAAAGCTTCTGGCTGTCCACGTGACCAAATGTTTTGCATATTCATGAAGTTAATAATAAAATCTCGGCTAGGAAATAAAACAACAGTTTAGAGCAGGTAGTTGCCTCATATATCGTCAATGGTGCAGCTCTGCACAGTTCTCAGATAAACCTTATTTTTGGCAACATTGAAAATGACAACCTTGATTTTTAACATCAAACATAGTAAAGGAAACTCCAAAAACCACCTGGTTACCAATCCTATTTTACAAACAAATTTCTGACAGTATGAGCTTATGAATTGTTATAGTTATGCATCAGCAAGCCTGACGGCGTGCCCCTACACAACCAGGCCGCACGGACCGCTCCAGCATATGCGTTGTATATAAAGGAAAGGGAGATTTTGTAGTCTTTTTTTTTTTTTTTCTTTTGCAAATAAAATTCAATAATTATGCAGGTTAGTTGTACTGGTAATGACCCTGGCTCAACAATGGCTGATGTTTTGCATTAAACCTTCTTCAGGAGGAAAACGATCATATACAACTCTAGTGTATCTAATCCCAATTCTCTTCATAAAACTAAAATTAGAAAAGATATTACAAAAATTATTAGGAAAAATTGTTTTTTTGAAAAGCTCAAAATACTTATCTTGTAGTTGAACAAATACAAATTCTTTTATTTGCAAAAGAAAAAAAGATTAAAAAATCTCTCTTTCCTTTATATTAAATGCAAATGATGGAGCGGTCCAGTTGTGTAAGGGCACGCCGTCAGGCTTACTGTTGCATAACTATAACAATTCATAAGCTCATACTGTCAGAAATTTGTTTGTAAAGTAGGATACACCTGTTTTAGTAGATTTGAAGGAGAGAGAGACTGACTGACTACACAGTGAGGTAGATCTTAAAAACATACGCATGCGCGCGTACATTTGTTCACGCCACCGGTTATAAGATACACCATAGCCGCGTGTATTTTATAAAATCCGGGGTTGGTGCACACAAGACTGCGCAAAATCGGCAGCCTGCGCACGCTGAGCTGCGCAGCACACCTCCGTTCCCTCCGCATCCCCCCCCTACCTTTTGTTGTGCAGGCGTATCGTGCCGCCTCGCATCCCCCCCCTACCTTTTGTTGTGCAGGCGTATCGTGCCGCCTCACATCCCCCGGCACAGGCCAGGGGGACTCGGGACCGCCCCCTCCCACACCTTTTACAAAGCCCCGGGACTTAGGCGCGGTGGTGGCCTATGCAAAATAGGCACGCCAGCACGCAGGGCTTTTAAAATCTAGCCCACAGTGTCCTCACACTAGATAGGTATTTGTATCCCTATGGGAGGCCCACCTAGTAACTCGAGGTGAGGTATAGGTATTAGTGTAGGGGGTTAGGGGCCACTTTGAAATTCAACGTGAGACGTATGAACAGAACAGTGCTCTCTTGTGAAGATTTGATGACCTATGGAGAGAGGAAACTCACCCAAAGATGAGATTTGTGCAGTGTTCTCTCCACCTAGCTTGATGTTACCCATGTAGAGAGTCCATCAAGCTAGGTTGAGAGAATGCGATACTTATCGTATTTTGATAAATCCAGGCCTATGTTTGGTGTCACTTTTGTTGGAACCTCCTGGCTCTTGTGTTAGGATTAACCTTAATTTTTACACATTTTATATCAACATTTTTAAACTTTTTATATACATTGTTAACTTTGAAAACTTGTCTACACACAATGTGGGAATTTGTGTACAATGGTGCAGAATTTAAATTATTTTTGCAACTTTTTGAGTTTTGAGCTACTTTTGGCCTAGATTGGGTGACTGAGAGGGCTCTAAAAACTTTTGATATCTGGCAACCCTGAAAACTAGGCCTGTTTGTGGCTCGCCAGGACCTGAGTTGGCCACCCCTGTCTTATATTATACAACAGGTAAACAGATGGGCCAGCTTCACATTTTGGACCAGATATAGTAAAGGAAAGGATTTCCACCCATTTTTTGTCCATGGTTCCAGGGCTGAAGCCTCCACCCAAGTTTCAGACTTGTGCTAACTGAACTTCCTTTTGTGGCCATGGGGAAAAATGCTCAGCACATCTGCTACTCGGGTCCCCCGAAGAAGGGTCGCGGATCCCCCGGCCTTAGAGCCAGGGCTAAGGGTGTGGGACTTGGAAGAAGCAGTCCTGACTGGAGCCTCCGGGGAAAGACGCGCAAATAGAGCCCCGGCGCCTGAACTAAAACTTCCACTGGGAGGAGAGAGCTTTGACCTCGCCGCATGCACCGAGCAGGGCGTTTAAATCTCCCGGCCTCCCCGCTCGCTCCCCTTCCGGCCCCAGATTTCCTGCTCCGGCAGGGCGGAAGAAGCCGCGGAGGTAGCGGTGGAGAGGGGGGGCGAGGGACAGCCTCCCCCAGTTACTCGCCGGCTGATCGTCCTCCTCCTCCCCCCCCCCCCCACCCCGGGAAGCGCAGGCAGGGAGGCGGCGGCGCCCACTATGGCTTCCCCGGGGCTGTGCGTGCCCGAGCCGCTGACGGCGCAGCAGCTGAAGCGCCTGGAGGAGCACAAGTACAGCGCGGCGGGCCGCTCGCTGCTGGAGCCGCCCATGCAGCTGTACTGGAACTGGCTGGTGCGGCGCCTGCCGCTCTGGCTGGCGCCCAACACCATCACCGTGGTGGGGCTGCTGCTCAACGCCCTCACCACCCTCCTGCTCGTCTGCTACTGCCCCACCGCCACCGAGGAGGTAAGAGCGGGGCCCGGGGCGCTCACCGACCCCCCCCCCCCCCCAACAACGAGCGGATTGGAGCCAGAGGGCGGGGGGGGACTGGGTCCCTGGCTCATGGGGACTTAGGGTGCTGACACTGCGATGGCAGATCATTGGGATAGGGCGGGGGGGGGGGGGGGGGTGACAGCGGTAGGTGCCTCTCTTTTTTTTTTTTTCCTCTTGCAGTTGACTCTCAAACCCATGTACTCTTGTCATCTTAAAGTCCACCTTTTCATGAGATTAGAGAACCATAAATGGGTGAGGTAGTTTTGGGGTTACAGATTGGATTAGCCGAGAGTGCTGGCAGGGTCTGTGAAGATGAGGCTTTTCTGCAGGCGCAAAAGGCTCACCGGCTAGTCCATTATGGGGTCGATTTTTAAAAGGAGCACGCGTGTGTATCCATGAGCGCACATGGATGCACTGATTTTATGACATGCGCACCCCGGCAGGTACATGTTATAAAATCTCATGGCCGTGCGCGCAGGAGGGGGTTGAATTTTAGTAAACTACGCACGGCGACGCAGTCGGGCCTCTCCCAGTTCCCTCCCAGTCCGCTCCATTTTATTTATTTTTTTTTTTACTTACTGCTCCATCGGAGCAGAACCAACTTCCATGCGCTGGCTGACTGCCGGCGCACACTTCCCCAGGACAGCAGCTAATGGTGCTGTCCTGGCCCGCCTCTCCCTGCCCCATTCATTCTGACAGGCCTGGCACTTGGGCGCATTTTGGGGTTTACGCGAGTGACCGGATCTGTTGGAAAATGCGCGTGGCGCACACAAGATCCAGTCACGCGCATAAACCCCGAAATTTACGCACGTGGCCCTTTGAAAATTTACCTGTATTTAATGAAGTCTCTTATTTACTATACTACCTTTCCCAAAATGGACCCCCAAGCCGGTTACAAATATGAAACACATTAACCATACTTTTTGTTGATCCTTTGAAAAGGGTTGCTAAAACCTGTCACAATTATGTAAAAAATATATATATATTACAATTGAAATATTTGTAAATGTGAATTGGTCATCAGCACTCATAAGTCTCATGTTACTTTTTGATACCTTCCCCTGTCCAGGTAAAAATATTAAAGGTATTTAATCTAGAAGATGGAAACCCAGACATATAATATAGATCTTTGCCCTGTAATGTGATCCAGTAGGTAACTGCAAGAATATTTTGGGAAAAGCATCCCCTGGTGCAAGTGATGATAACATTTCTCCACAGTCAAAATGTACACAACTTGTGAAATCACGTGTATAAGCTATTACATTGCTGTACTTCTTTGTCAAGCTGTTTAATATTTCCTGTTTGGTATTGGCATCCAGTGTAAGCAGTTTTTTCCTTGTATGAGGTACAAATTGCATCCGCTCAGTCCCCAAGCACAGGCAAAATTCTGTTTCTGAGGAGAAATAGAAACAGAAATGCATTGCCTTCCATGCTGTGTAGGATGCAAAGACATTAACGATGCACATTTCTCAGGGTGACTGAGAAAATCAAAGACTTCTCACAAAAGAAGGAGCAGGAAAAACTATAATCCTGGGGATCCTGTCGCTATGCTAGAAACATAAATAACCTGACTAGGGGCCATATGGGTAGTATCAAAACCTGGGAATGGTCTCTTCTGTACCCTGTAATTTTATTTTACTGCTGTTACTGTTTTTGTAATTCTTTTCTTTCCCTTTATTTTAATCATACTGTGTACAACACATGTACAAACTGTCAAGCCAATAAAGGAATCTGAAATAGAGCACATTGCGTCGGTTTCTCTGGAAGTGGAAAACGCTGCATCAAGAGAGAACAGTTTCCGCACTAATCTGTATTGGAAACTTGAGAGACTCGTGTTTAAATCCCTTCCCCCCCCCCCCAACCTCAGGCATCAGATGAGGTTCCTTGGATGGACCCCCAAGTCCGGATACTTATAAATAAGTGGATGGAGATATGCCAACAACTAGAAGTCGCTCAGGATTGATACCACAATTGACAAACGCTAGCGGGTCCCAGGCTGAAACCAAAAAAACAAAAAGCCCCGCATCAAAATGATTAAAATGCAACCATCAGCAGATAGATTAATAATGCATTGTTTACAGTTCATACTCCTGGGGGAATTCTGTGCACAAAAACTTAAAATTCTACAAACTTTATATTGGTCAAAATAACACAAGTTACATGACAGTCTTTAAGTAATTACATTTTAAATTAATACAGAAATAAGTTAATACTTAAAGATGCAGAATTTTAAATATTTTGAGCAGAATTTCCCTAGAAATTCACTGTAAGAGTGTCCCTTCCACTTGCTCTCCCTACTCCCCTGGTCACTTTGCCCTCTCAGGCCCCAACTCCTCCACCTGCCAGTATCTCTCCCCTCCACCTCTAGACTCACCCCTTTCCACTCTATTGCCAGTCCCAGAGTTTGAGCCCATTCTCTGTACTGCCCCTCACACAGGCTCCCTCTGTCCCTCCCTCTCTCACACACATGCTCCTTTTCTCTAGTACACATACACACACCCTCATACAGGCTCCCTCCCTCACACACATCACCTCATACAGAGTCCCTCTCTCTTGCATACATACCCACACAAGCGCCCTTTCTCTTTCACACAGGCTACCTATATCTCTCTCTCTCACACACCCATTTACACAGGCTTTGTCTCACTTAAACAATCCCTTCATACAGGCTAGCACCCTCACATACACAGGATCCCTTTTTCATACACATGAGCTCCCAATCTCTCACACACATACGCACTCCTTCACAATCTCCATATAGCCTACCTCTCTCTGAAACCCACACTCAAGCATCCTCCCATGCTCTCTCACCCCCTCTCCCTGCTCTCACCCTTCCCTCTCCTCTTTCACACCCCTCTCCCTCTCCTCTCTCTCTCTCTCTCTCGCTCTCTCTCTCACACACACACACACACACATTTTCTCTCACCTGGGCCTTTATCTTCGCCGCAAGCAGAGCACACTCCATTCGCGGCACACAGGGGCCTTCCATTTTCACCACGAACAGCGCGCCTGTGCCTTCATCATCGGTGTGAACTGAGTGCGTCCCGCGGCACACGTGGGCCTTCATCTTCACGCGCTCCGTTCGCGGCATGCCGGGGTCTCCTCTGCTATTTTCTGCGCAGAATTCCCCCAAGACTAAGTTCAGCTGTGTTTAAAACATAAGAATGGTGCACCAAACTAATTGAAAAGTAGTCTACTTCTAATTGCTCGACTTCCTCAAAGAGACAAACATCCTGACCTCCCCTCCCCAATCCAGCTTCAGAAAAGCCACAGCAGTGAATCAGTCCTATTAGACATCACCAATGGTATCCATGTAAATGCAGATCAAGGAGGTGACTATCCTAATCTTACTGGATCTTTCTGCAGCCTTCGACATGGTTGACCACAGTCTCTGCAGTCTCTACAGTGCTTAGGCAATGTCGGCATCGAAGCCACTGCCCTTAGATGCTCAGTCTGTCGTGTGGGCCAGCAAACAGCCCACTCCAAAAAAGCTGATTAGTGGAGTACTCCAGGCTCTCTGTTCTTTTCCATATTCTCTTTAACATCTACATCCATCCTATCTGCAATCTGATTCTGTCCTTCAATATTGAATGACACCTGTGTGTAAATTACTTCCAACTTTGCTTTAAACTTGGGTCTGACCAATCCTCTTTCCATCGCCAATCTCAGTAAATGTCTGGCAGTAGCCCAATGGCTCAGCAACCATAAACTCAAACTTAACCCTTCAAATCTGACTTCTTTGGCTAAGCCACCATGGTCACCCCCTATGGTCCTTACCCTCCCTAGCTGGGAACCCCCCCCCCCCCCCCGGCCCAAATATTCTGTATAAAATCTAGGGGTTCCACTTGGTCCTAATCTCACTATGGAATCCCACATCCCCAAGGTAACGAGAGTATTTTTTACCTTCTCCAGAATCATCAGCTGTGCTACTGTTTTGAGCAACACAACCTTGCGTTGTCATCCATGCAATAATCACCAATTGTTTAGATTACTATAATGCCCTTTTGAATGGTATCTCCCAGACCTGCTTGAAATGACTTCAGCTCGTGCAAAACACGGTGGCCAGAATCCTAATAAGGGCCAATCATTGGATCAAAAAAGACCCATCCTTTGCAGACTACACTGGCTACTGATAGAAATCAGGATTAAGTTCAAAACCACCTGCTTTGTCTTCAAATGTGTGACAGTCGGGCTGTGGAGTACCTCGCCTGTCTTCTTTTCTTCTATGCCCCTGCTAGAGAATGCTGATCCTGCCAAAAGGCCCTTCATTCCTCCCCGCCCCTGACCTCTGCCAAATTGAAATATACATAATTAAAGGCCTTCATCTGCTGTGTTCCTAAGATCTGGAATGAGGTTCCTCTACCCATCCTCTTGGAGCCAAACTACCTCACTTTCTGGAAAAAAAAGCTAAGGCATAGCCATGCTGCTAAGCCTTCCCTACTCTTGGTCTTGCTATTACCGTGGCTCACAGAGTACACTATTACATTACTATACTTCTTTGTCAAACTTCTTTGTTGAACGTTTCCTGTTTGGTATTGGCTAGCTAGTTTATATTGTTACCTATTTTATGCTTAGGGTTTTTACATTGTAATCCGCTTTGAGACTAAAACTGGCAAAAAGCGGAATGTAAAATGTTCATAAATGAGGAGCTGAAATTTGTTACAGGCACACTTTTAAGCAAGCTGCACTCCCCAGGCGATGATACTATAGAGCTCTCAGGAGCAAGTACTGGGCAAGATCAAAAGTGGCTCCAAATAAATATTCTTCTGATAGGGAATTCCAAGGGTGGGGTTACTTCAGGTTAATTCCGTGATACCAGCCGCATTTGCTCCCAAAGCTAGCTCCTCCTTTTTCCACAAAAAATAAAGCATCTCAACCAGGGGGGGCCGATTAATGCCTGATTTAAAAGTCTTGTAGAATTTGGAAGACAGCCCATCATGTCCTGGAACTTTACCAGACTTAAGGTCCAAGATTACCTCTTCTCCTTCAGTCTTTCTATTCAAAAGATCCCTGACTTCTCCAGATAGGTGAGGAAGATTGATGTCCCTCAGAAAGGCTTCAATATGAGCGTCGGTCGTATATAGATCCGCATAAAATTGGGAGAACTTTTAGGATATCGGATGACTCTCATGGAAATACTTCCCCTCTTTGGATTTTATTTTCAAATTTTGATTTTCCATAGCCCGGTTTTCAAGCTTCTAGCCAAGATTTTCCCTGCCTTATTTCCAAATTCAAAGTATTTTTCTTAACCCTACAAAAATTAGATTGTAAGCCCTGTGGGGATAGGGAAGTACCTACAGTACCTGAATGGTAAACTGCTTTGATGTACACTTTGAAGTGCCAAAAAGCAGAATATAAAAATCTAAATAAATAATCCGCCTGCATAGCTATCTCTGCTAAATCTAAATCTTGCAGTTCCTGTTTTGCCGATTCGAGCAGAGCTGTCTCTATGCCTCTTGAGACTGAGTTCCAGCGTAGCTATTTTTTTGCATTAATTCAACACGCAGTTTGCCTTTCTCTTTCTTCAAGCATGCTGATCTAGAAATAAATGTTTTCCTCAATTCTGTCTTCATGCGTTCCCATAATATAGCCGGTGTGACCTCTCCATTGTTATTAATAGCTACCATAAGTACTCTTTGATGTTGGACTCAATATCTGCTATAAATGACTTGCAGGCTAATAAATCCGCATTTAGTCTCTAGTACTTTTTGCCCGCACAATCTTTCCCTAGCTGTAACTCCACCCAAACCGCAGCATGATTAGACCAATTCAGATCCTAACGTGTGACCCACTAAAAACCTATCTAATAAAAGGAAATCTATCCTAGAGTATGAAGAATGTGCCTTGGAATAGAAAGAATAAACTTTGTCGGGTTCTGTAACCTCCATCAGGTTCCCATCCATGAGTAGAGACTTTAGCTTGTCCCTCTGAACCTTAGATACCACGCTCATACCACCAGAATTGTCCAAAAAAAGGGTATCGTGACATATTAAAGTCTCCCCTGGTTATCAGGTGTCATGGAAACAGAAACTCCCACCTCACTTAAAGACATTGCGGCGGCCGCCATGGGCTTCATTCTGACTGTTTTACCTTGAAATGTGAAAGATAGTCCAAAGGGAAACCGTCATCTGTAACCAATGGCTTCTCTTCTCAGCACTGAAATTATGCTCTTAAATTCACGACTTTTCCTGATGGTAATGGGTGAGAGATCCTTTAAGACTTCAACCTTTTGATCTTGCCATTGAATGGATCCCAAATTCTGGCTAACTGAGCCTCCTTTTCTTTAACCGTGAAACTGTAAAAGCAGGCTATAATATCACATCACAAGTTCCTGCGTTGGGCACCAAGTGCTCTGTGCACTCTTTCCAGCTTAATTGCAGGCACCGGATCTATTGTCTCCTCCTTTTCTAAAATCATGGAGCAGATACTGTGCACAATCTGGAAGCAGTCCCCAAATTAGTCTGCTTCTTGCACTCCATGAAATCTGAGGTTGACTCTCTGTGACCTGTTATCCTGGTCTTCCAATTTCTCCTCCAGATCACTGGTGGGTTTTTTTTTTTGTAATTTCTGCCATTGCTTCACGACAACCAGATATATCTGCAGCCTGGTCCTCTAGAAGAGTTTCTGTTTCTTCTAATCTCTGGCCCAGACCTGCAATGTCTCCCCGCAGCTCGGTGACCATCACACCAAATTCATCTTTAATGCCAGCCATGTCTTGCCGGACCTCTGCGAAACATTTCACAAATTCTGCCTGAGTTGGCACACAGAGGAGTCGTCCCCGTTTGTACCGGCGCAGGCACTGGCTCCAGAATCATTCGGCGCGGGTCCTGCCACTTCCTCCTTGTGGCCATCTTCCTCCACCTCCTCTAGTTCAGCCGCCCGGTGCACCTCTCGCTCTGTAAATGAGAAGTGCTTCAAATCAGGTTTCGTTTTTTTCTGCAGCCTCTGCCGCACCACAAGCTCCAACTTCTGAGGGTTGCGAGGGGCCCTGGACGCAACAATGGCGAAAGATTGCTGAGTCGGGTAAGGAGCGCCAGATTTTAAGCTGCCGTCTCCCTAGATGACATCACTTCCTCTCCCAATTCTGGAATTTTTCAGTTTTCTAACCCTCTGCTGGCTAGTTGCCCACAGACCTAATCAGATTTCATAATGCATTGGTTTCGAACACATGCATTTGCAAGATAGTTCCACAATATGCCTGGTCCATCATGTTGCTTATGTTGCTAAGTCACTTTGAGAAGCATAAACCTCGACACAGGAAAACGAAGCCTGATTTGAAGCACTTCTCGTTTACTGAAATGGCAACTCCTCAGGCAACCATTGCCACCACACTGTCAGACTTTATGGAATCGCCGATTGCTCTTCCAGTGCGAGTGAAGATGTCATAATGACATCTTCGAGAATATAAGCCCAATTAGACCATTGTTCCAATAGGTTGTTAGGGAGGGGGCTACACATGATTGGTGCATACTGCATGAAGTCAAGATTTATATACGTACTTTAATGTCAATAATACCTATCCCTTCTTCTGTATATAGATAAAAAGGAATGGTGTCCATTATATAGCTTGTTACTCCACTGTAATGAGCTACAATCCTTACTAGACTAGAGGTTTATTCATCAAAATATATTGGAAAGAATTTGGAGTTTTGGAAAAGCTCCTGATAGCATGAAATTTAGTGTAGCAGAATCTGCACAGTGTTTATTATTCTTTATTTTCTTCATCTGCTCCGATTTCATTGGTCAAGAGCTGTTTTTTATCTCTTTATATGTAGGATCTCTTGCTGCAGGAACTGGTGTGTGCCGTTACAAGGCCTCACCAGCCTGTGTAGCTACTAAGAAAGTGGTTTCTACCAGTATATTAATTTGCCAAAAAAATACTTTTATAGCATTAAAACAGTGCAAGCGCTAAGGTTTGATTGCATTATGCCATATCGTGCTCCTGCATGATTTTACCACTGCATCTTCTGTGACCTTTTTGGGCAAGGCCCTATGAACCCTATCAACCTCCAGTCTAGAAAACCTTCAAATACTGTAGTACGGCTTTGCTTTATGTCTATTGAGTACATTAATGTTACTTGTTTAGGATGATGTAATTGACCCAAAATGATCCTTTCTGTCCCACTGCCAGCTTGTTTACCCATTAAAGTTCCGCTGTGTTCAGAATTAATGCAAGGAATGATTTTATTTTATTTTTTTACTCTACTGAGCAAGCTCAAATGGATACCATGTGAGTCCATTATATCACACAGGAGTACACAGAGTTCCTTTACGTGGCATTCATCCAAACCACTGGCTGCAAACATTTGAGTACTGACAAACATCTTAGATCAGGAGATGATATCTGATTACATTTGTTTCTGTATTTAGTTAAGAACAATTACTGTACAACCGCAATCAGTATTTAGAAAACCACATTTGAGGAGCATGGCCTTCTATTGATCTTAGCATCATGCATTTAGTTTAATGAGAACTGCAATTAAATGTCTACTACTTGTGTTATTTCAGAATTGTATGCTGGATTTTCTTATCCATTTGCGATAAGAGATATTTTGTTTACTTGTAATGTCATCAGCGATTAGGTATTATCTCATTTCCATACAAGCCCATTGAAATAACTTTTTACTGTTCTGTCTTCCTTGTGGTGGTTCTTCTTAACTATAAATATAGAACAAACATTCACAGTGGGCTCTTATTGGTTTGAGACAATGTGGTTTTTTTTACTAGTAGACAAAATGACGCTTTGTTTCATTTTCGTTATGCTTAAGAGTTTTAACAGAAAATCTTTATAATGGGCAACCAGGTCTCTAGGCCTCCCTCGCATGGCCCTGTTCACAAAGTACTCGTATCACATGAATAAACATACCAAACAACTATTGGAACTAGCAAAGGCCGCATGCAGCTTCATTAACACAACAGTAATTCACCCGAGCCACAAAACTTCATATACAATAACCCTCGTGTACATCCGCTTCACCCCAGCAAGATATACCACTCCCCCCCCCCCCCCTCCAGGCCACCCAGCCTGTAAACAGAAGCAGCAAACTGCCGCTCACCGGGACCCCCACCACAGCCCAGCAAGGAGTCCCCACTGCGTGACTGAACCCCCAATCACATGCAGTAACTCGGGAGTATTCAGTGTCGTAGAATCCAGCCCCCTCCCCACGAAGCTGCGACAACCCACACAAGACCCAAGAAATAAATAAATAGATTTTAAGATATTTTATTTGTTTTATATTGAATTTTATGTTTTAAATTTAAGAGTGATTATTTTATGTTACATGCATACAGAATTTTATTGTACTGTAAACAGACTTGAAATCAACATGAATGTCGGTATATAAAATCAACTAAATAAAGGGCGGGCAGGAGGGATGCTAAGAGCATCGTTGGAAGGCAAAAGGATAGGTAACACCTCAGTGATCAGCCCCGTGAGTCCCTATTTTCCCTTGATGCACTGGGACACGACCAATCAGGACGCATAACAAGCTCTTGCATGATTTGAAATTCCAGTGCAGCAAGGTCCCAGCCCAACAGCCACAACAACCCCTAGGTAGCCCAGCCGGCTCACTCGGGAGCGCCAAGCCTGGTGCCCATATTCTCATGGGCATCCAGAGACGTGGCCTCGCCTGCCTTGCTTAAAAGATAAAAATATACTTTTGTTTAAGCCACTTCTACTATCTAATCCTTTCTGTAGCGCTACTAGAAGTATGCAGCAATGGATGTACAGATAACACATAAGCAACAGTCCCTGTTCCTTGGAGATTACAGTCAACGCCAAGACACACAGATAAAACAAATAAGAGGTTCCAGGAAAGTCATTTATTCTAGTAAACATGGTTAAAATCAAAATAAGGCTATGATTAGGGAGAGCCAGGCTTTAAGATTTGAAAGTAAACTAAGAAAAACTGGGTTTTTAGGCAGGATTTATTTATTTATTTATTTATTTATTTATTTAAGGGCTTTTATGTACCGATGTTCATGTACTGGTACATATCACGTCGGTTTACATAGAACCAAAGTTTGAAATTACATTGAACATTCTATCGAACAACAGGGTACAAATAACATGTCTAACATCATGGGAACTTATTGATAACGCTGAGAACTTATAGATAGAGCCAAGGACAAGTTAGAAATTAAACATTAAAAATTGTAAAATTATTACAAATAACAAATAAGATTATAAAATACAAGAAACGAATAAATAAGTAGCAATCAACAATAAACAGGCTTAATAAGCATGATTGGAGTAAAATGGGGCTAAACAGGAGAATTAAGGATGAATATGGCCAATGAAAGGGGCAAGATGCAACAACTCAGAAATCGCAGCGAGGGAGAAGAGAGGGCATAGATAAGATCAGCTTGCCCTGTGAACAGGGGTCACAAGAAAGAATGTGGTAGGAGATGAGAGAAGAGAGGTAAGGAGGAGCTGCAGTGTGAATGCACTTGTAGGATAAGCTTGACCTGTAGGCAAAAGCAGATGGGGAGGTAATAGGGATTTACATTAGATTTTTTTCATTTTGTTTCAAATAGTGTGCACTCATTTCATTTTTTAGTGCATGCTAAATGAAAAAACCAAAATTTTTTTTTTTTTTTGCTGCACTAGCGCCTCTTTTTGGACAGGAGCGGCGGCTGTCAGCGGGTTTGACAGCTGACGCTCAATTTTGCCGGCGTCTGTTCTTAAACGTGCTGACAGCCACGGATTTGGAAACCAGATGCCAGCAAAATTGAGCATCCAGTTTTCAAGCTGCGGGCCCATTTTACATTTTTTTATTTTTTTTTTTATTTTTAACTTTTGGGACCTCCGACTTAATATCGCCATGATATTAAGTCGGAGGGTGCACAGGAAAGCAGTTTTTACTGCTTTTCTGTGCATTTTCCCGGTGCCGGCAGAATTTAACGCCTACCTTTGGGCAGGCGTTAATTTCTGAAAGTAAAATGCGCGGCTTGGCTGCACATTTTACTTACTGAATCACACGGGAATAACTAATAGTGCCTGCAACATGCATTTGCATGTTGCGGGCACTATTGGTCTCGGGGAGGTTGGGCCCCTCCCCACCCCCGAGCATTCATCCCTGGTACTCTTTACCCCTTACTGAATAAGGGGTAAAGTTAGCGCATCAAAAACGCTCGTCCAAATGCCGGTTAACAGTGCGCTCCACCGGAGCGCACTGTTAACCGGCTCCACCAGAGCGCACTGTACTGTACTAGCCTGTTACATAGCCAGATGTATTTTAATATTGGCCTCTGCTATGAATGACTGTGAGAACCTTGAACTGTATTGTAATAAACTATAGTCACATTACTCCTGCTGTTTTTGACTTCTGATCAAATATCAGGTTGCATTGTTGACACACAAGCTTTTGTCTCTTACCGCTCTTCCATGCGTCAGTGCTATGCATAGGGTGTATAGCCCGAGAGCATTGCGATCGTCAGCGGTGTATTCTGGATGTCCCAAATGTGTGGCAGGCACGGCTGGTTTAATACGAGGGAGCATGCATTTCTGTGGCCGTGCCATTAGTCAGGAACTCACTTCCCCAAGAAGTGAGATTGACAGATTGCTGCAAGACTTTCAAGAGCCTGTTAAAAACTTTATTTGCTGTCTTGACATATTTTTGTTTTTGTTTATTGTGTATGTTACTAGTAATCCGCTGAGATTAGTGGATCAGCGGAATAGAAATTGTTTAAATAAGTATTTCTGCATTCATGATGAGGTCCACTCTTTATAAACTGAATACATCAGAGAATATCAGTGATTTATGTCTTTCATTGTTTTGGGTTTTTTTTTTTGAATATGTATGTTGGTACACTTCCACTTCCACCTCTCTACCCCAATGCTCACATTCTCGTATCCTCTCTACCCCCAACCAACTCACCCATGTTCTCTCCTTCCTTGCTCACTTTTGTATACCCTGTACTGCCCTCCATTCCCCAGCATTCACCTTCTTCCTCAAAAACTCACCTTATTGGGCCCCTCCCCCCCCCCAGCATTCATCTCCAGTACTCTCATGCGTGCCTGACCTACACTCTGTACTAATTCAAAGGAACTTCTGCCTTTCCTCTGTGTTTCCAAAGAGAAATGCAGAACCGAGCCTCCTCCTTCCAGGCCAGGCTGCTGACCCTCTTCACTCCCACCCCCCCTTCCAGATGAGAGATCTGAAGCTGCTTCCATCCCCCGACAAGGGCAGGTCATGATTCAACTCCTGCCTAGTCTGCCTTCACTCCCGCTACCTGTAGAACCAGATTGCTGCACTCCCAGAGGGCAATTTGCCAAACTAGTAGAAATTCTCTGTATTGGAGGATATATTTACACTTTTAACAAGGCAATTTACTCTGGGGCCCTGCACTTTCAGTCCAAGTCCACGTTAATAATGGATTATGGACTTTTCTTCCAGGAATGTGTCCAAACCTTTTTTTAAACCAAGCTGCACACACAGTTTTTACCACATCTTCTGGCAACAAATTCCAGAGTCCAATTATGTGTTGAGTAAAAAAAAAAAAAAAAGAATTTATTTTATTTGTCTTAAATACTGTATATTACCTAGTAACTGTATTGCACAGAAATGAGCGATCAAGGCTTTTGTTTCTTCTTTTAAGTGCTTATTTTTCACAGTGCAGCAAAACCACGAGCATTCACAGTTCGCACAACACAAGCAGCTATGCAAAAGAAACTGTCATCTCTCATTTACACGATAATACAAACAAGTCAGCTATTCTTAAGGGACTGCCTACCCCTTCTTGCTCTCGTTCCTGGCATTCTGCATCCCCCTTTGCTCTCCTCTCAGACACAGGGAACAGCCTATACCCAGAATTCCCTGTCTTAAGGTGGTCTGGGTCCAGATAGTTAAGCCATGTTCTTAAGGTGTTCCAGGATTCCTGTCACATACTCTCTCCTGCAACTCAGTCTTACAAGGTTGAGCACTTGCCTGTGCCAGGGCTACCTCCCTGGGGTAAGAAAGCACTCTTCCCCCTCATCTGCAGGTGTAGAGGTTCGCTTAACTGCTACTGACCCCCTTTCTCCAAGCAAGGCTTTTTGTCCCTTTCGCTGAAGTCCTGCTACCCACAACCATGGTCCAACTACCTTATTATGGTTGAGGTATCCTTTATAGTCTGTTCTGAAGTGGTCCCAAAATGCCTCAAATTGGATATGGGAGTTGAGGCAGTATTCCAACCTCCATACAAGTCTTACAGTTGTTGTCAGTACCACCTGACCAGTGGGATGCTGTTGTTGATCTCTTGGACACATGCAAAGGTTGCCTTTCTCTTATGGTTAACCCCTATTTGTCTACTTAGCTCCTTGTTCACAAGTGTCTTGCTGCACCCCAAATCTATTAAAGCTTGGGTGGGGACTTCATTTAGCGCAACTGGGCCCACAAAGTCTGCCAGTCTCAGGCGTGCACCATCCACCAGACTACATCTTTGCAGGTTTGGAAAGGTACAACCCTCTTCCATTCCCAGGCTTCATTCTCGAGGTGAGAGTTCCCTTGTCAAGTCAACACGCTTATTTGCTTTACATTCAGTCATATCCACCAAGCGTTCATCTTTCCCTTCCCTTGGTTGATTACAGTCTCACACCTAGTCCTTGTATTTTTTTGAAAGAGTTAACCGATTTGCTTTTACCCATTTCACTCCACTCATCATTTTATAGACTTCTGTCATATCCCCCCCCCTCAGCCGTCTCATCTCCAAGATGAAGAGTCCTAACCTCTTAAGCCTTGCTTCATATAGGAGTCTGTCCATCCCTTTTTATCATTTTGGTTGCCCTTCTCTGTACCTTTTCTAATACTGCTATATCTTGTTTTTAGATGCAGTGAACAGATTTGTACATAATGCTTGAGGTGCCGTTGCCCCATGGAGTGAAACGGAAGCATTATGATATTCTCTGTTTTATTCTCCATTCCTTTCCTGATAATTTCTAGCATTCTGTTTGGTTTCTTGGCCACTGCTGCACACTGAGCAAAACATTTCAACATATTATCCACAGTGATGCTTAGATCCTTTTCCTGGTTTGTGTAACTATAATTTGGGTTGCACTTCCCTATGTGCATCACTTTGCACTTGTCCAAATTAAATGTCATCTGCTATTTGGATCC
The DNA here is from genome assembly GCF_901001135.1 of Rhinatrema bivittatum. Taxonomy (NCBI): domain Eukaryota; kingdom Metazoa; phylum Chordata; class Amphibia; order Gymnophiona; family Rhinatrematidae; genus Rhinatrema; species Rhinatrema bivittatum. The sequence goes on along the minus strand of NC_042618.1, from coordinate 218,206,384 downwards.
CCAGTCTCACAAGGTCCTCTTGCAATTTCTCATAATCCTCTATTGATTTAACAAGCTTGAGTAAATTTGTATCATCAGCAAATTTGATCACCTCAGTTGTTCCAATTTCTCAGTCATCTATAAACATGTTAAAAAGTAGTGATGCCAGTACAGATCCCTGGGGCACTCCACTATTCACCTTTCTCCATTGAGAAAATTAACCAATTAGCCCCACTCTCTGCTTTCTATCTTTTAACCAGTTCTTGGTCCACAACAGAACATTGCCTCCTATCCCATGACTTTTTTAAATTTCTTCAAGAGTCTCTCATTAGGTTTTTTTTGTCAAACACTTTCTGAAAATCCAGATACACTATATCGATTACTGTAACGGACTGTACATTGGGTTACCAAAATGTCAAATTCACTCTATTCAGTTGTTATTAAATTCAGCTGCTCGGTTGGTATCCAATCTAAAACGTTTTGAGAGAATTTCGCCAGTGCTCTGCCATCTTAATTGGTTACCTGTTTCGGACCGGATTTCCTTTAAAATCGGTTTAATTGTCTTTAAATTATGTAACTCCAACTCGTCACATTGGTTTAATGCTTTATTGAGAATCTATAAACCAACGAGATGCCTGAGATCCTCACAATTAAACAATCTAGAAGTCCCTTCTATTCGTCATGCTCGTTTGTTTAGTACTCGTGAGACCTCCTTTTCAATTGCGGCACCCTCTCAATGGAATTCAATCCCTATAGAATTGAGATCTATTGAGGACGTTAAGAAATTTAAATCATCCTATAAAGAATTTCTCCTAGCCCGTGCGTTCAGGTTGTAATATATTGAATTGATTCTCATTTTGTTTCTGTATTCATGATTATTGTTTCTGAAGTGAAAATGTTTTTTTATATTTAGATGTGATACTATTGCATTTTTATTATTTTATATAATTTATAATGTTTGTTTGTTTTGGTTTTGTCAAATTTTTTGTGTTTTATTATGTATGTTCATTTTGTATATCGCTTAGGCCTTTTGTGTTAAGCGATTAATAAATTTTTTAAATGAAATAAATGAAATGACTCAGCTTTATCCACCTATTTATTAATGCCTTCAAAAAAAGTAGCAGATTGGTTTGTTCCTTCCTTCCTTAGCAGTAGAATCAGAATATTTCCCTTTCTTAATTCTGATACAACTTTCTCAGTCGCAAAAAAATTGTACATCATCGGTAGAATGCGCACATGAAGACCACTGTCATACAAGTGGAGCATCAATCCAGTGATTATTTTTTTAATTGAGCTGTGATGTTCAGTAATTCAAGTTTGTTTTTGTTTTGTTTTTTACAAGTCATTTGGAGTTTTTGCCCACATACAACAAATCAGAGGGACAGACTAACATAACACAAATAGGATCTTTTTCCAGTTATAACACTAAGGCTTTCAGTTTGGGGCTGAGAAAAGGTTTTAGACTCTCTAAACAAAAAACACACTGAATAATATATATACTTGTAATGTCTCACAGCTGCATCTCCCAAAATTGACAATTTATGTAAAATTCCTTGTGGCAAGGTAGAGAAAACCACCACCGTTTTCAAAATATTTACCTCTGTAAGGAAAAAACACAAGTGTGTTCAAAATCAACGAGTGTTTTGACTAATTTTTTTCCTAATCACCATCTGATAGAACACAAGTTATGTGATCCATGTTCTCTTTATTTGATGGTAACAATGGTAAACCACAGTTAGCCAAAAGATTAAGAACCCTCTTGAAGGTCTTTGTGACCTTGAGAGAATAAGCTTTCTCAATAAACTGACTCCCTAATTATATCACTTTAATTTTATACACAGAAGTTTATAGCCTCCTCAGCTTTAAGAATTAACAAGCAGGGATGCTATTTTTTTTTTAATTGTTTAGAATGACTGCTGTCATCAAAGAAGTATTATTTTGCAGATTCTGCAAGCTGTATCATGGGCTTGCCGAGCATGCCATTTTGCACTGTGTAAATCCTTTAGAAACATGAGGCCCATATTAACCAGAAAGATTCAGTTGAGGCCCTAAGTTTAAAGCCTGGCCACACAGGTTGATTTGCAGAACTCATAAATCATACTGGTAAGTTGGCCAATGTGGATCTTGCACATGTAAGAAACCCAGGGTGAAAGAGGTGTCTGGTGTCAAATGCTTGCTGACTAGAGCATGTTAATGCTTATCACACGGAAGAACATAAAATGGAAACCATACAGTTTATAAAGAAGATGGCAGTCTTCACTATGGTATTCTTCCTCCTGGAGATGATTGGTTCAGATCTGGCTCTAAAGCTAGTTATAAGTCACTTAATATACATGTAACAAACATGTTTATTCACTAGTAGGTAAATGGCAGCTTAATAAGGAGATGATGATAATAAGACCAATTGTCCCATCCAGTCTGCCAAATTTTTATGGGCTATGCTGCTAAGGATATATCTCAGAGGCAGAAGTTTGAGCACTTATTCAAGTCAATGGTTTTTTAATCTTCCTCTGGTTGTTTATTATCTTGTTGATGACAATATAAGGATTTAAAATACAGATTTAAAGTGTGCCAAGACCTCTCTTATAGCTGTTTAAAAAGGTTATTTCCTCTGTTTTTCTCACAGTGTTTATCATGAAGTTTAAAGAACACTGCTTAACATTGAAACCAATGTAATTATTTTACCTCCATTCTCTATTGTGGGTCATGGCCTTAGACACAAGAGCTAATACACAGAGCTACAATATATAGCTCCATGTCTGTAAGGAGAAGTTGAGCCAGTCCTGGTTTTTGACCCATTATTTGTATGAACTTGTAGGTCCTATTTCTTAATAAACGAGAAATACATGCCCGTGCTGAAGAAAGGACTTGTGTATTTCTGAAAGCTCATAAAACTCGAGGGATTATTTTATTTATTTATGTATTTATTTATTTAAAGGTATTTATATACCGCTTTTTAAAATAAAATTTTATCAAAACTGTTTACAATAGTTTAAAATAAGATAAAAATTAAATGTAAATTAAACTAAATAAAAATACATAAATTTAGTTAAATAGCTAGATAATTACTAGCTCAAAATAAAATTCTTAATTAAAAAATAAAACAATAATAATAATAGTAGTAGTGTGCCATGGTAAACAGAATAGGAAAAGTAAAAAGGCGAGAGGGGGGAGGGAAGAGGTGATGAGTTATCAGATAAATATATCCCAAAAAATGAAGGGAATAAAAAGATTGAAAGAAAAATTAAGGTAATATGTGTCAAGTGAGCGGAATTGGAATAGTATGTGTCAAGTGGACGGGGTTGAAGAGGTGGAAACTTCAGTTTTGTTGGTAGAATACTTAGAGGAGTTATTAAATGCATGTTGAAAAAAGTATGTTTTCAGAGCTTTTTTGAAATGATGAGGGTTCGATATTAGACGGAGAGGATTGGGTAAAGAGTTCCAAAGAGATGGTCCTGCTACTGAAAATGCTCTCTTTCTGGTTATGTCTAATCTGGCCTGTCGTGGTGAGGGAATGTCTAGGAGATTTTGAGTGAGTGATCTTAGATGTCGGGTTGGTTTGTAAATACGAAGTAAGGTGCATAACCAGGTGGAGGAAGAATTATAGATTAGGCTGTGAATGATTGAGAGTATTTTGTATTTTATCCTGTATTTTATGGGTAGCCAGTGAAGAGATTGTAAGATAGGAGTTATATGATTGCGAACCGGGGTACCAGATAATAAGCGAGCTGCACTATTTTGGACTAGTTGTAGTGGGTGAATTGATGAATCGGGTAGACCTAGGTAGAGTGCATTACAGTAGTCTAAACCAGAGAAGATAAGAGATTGAAGAACAATTCTGAAATCACGATAGAAAAGAAGAGGACAAAGTCGTTTTAAAAAGTGTAATTTGTAAAATGCTTTCTTTGTTAGGGAGGAGATTTGTTGTTTCATAGATAGGTCTGTATTTATAGTTACACCTAGATTTATGGCATGACGAGTTATTGGGATAGTTGAGCCGTTGAAAGTGAAATGAGATGGAGGGCCTATGAAAGTATCTGAGAGATGTTAAGTGTACTAGTTCAGTTTTTGATGGATTGAGTTTCAAACGGTTATGGGTTAGCCAAGAGTTAATGGTAGATAGAGTGAGACTAACGATAAAGTATCGGACCAGGAAGTTTTGAAGGGGACAAGAAATTGAATATCGTCTGCATAAATTTTAAATTGTAAGTTGAGTGAGGATAGGATATGACAAAGCGGAAGAAGATATATATTGAATAGTATGGGGGATAATGATGATCCTTGGGGAACGCCAGATGGAATTGTATAATGAGTAGAAGATTGGTGATTGAGGGCGGTCTGTAAGAAAGGATGAAAACCAATTTAGTACTGTACCAGTAATGCCTATTGCTTGTAAACCTGAAATGAGGATTTGATGATCAACCGTATCAAACGCTGCTGAAATATCCAAAAATACTATGATATATTCTGTGTATGAGTCAAATGCCCGAAATAATGTATCGAAAGTGGATAGGAGAAGTGTTTCTGTAGAATGTCCCTTTCTGAAGCCATGCTGATTGATGTGAAGAATATTATTTTCAGATAAAAAATCGGATAGTTGACGTAATACTGCAGATTCTATTAATTTAGCTAATGATGTGAGTGTGGCAATAGGTCTGTAGTTATTGAGGTCGGTTGTGCCTTTTGTCTTTGATTTTAGAATAGGTAAGATAGATGTTTTTTTCAGATTATGTGGAAATTGTCCTGTTTCTAGTGATTGGTTAACTAGATTGCTAAGAAAGGAGTATGCATGATGACCAATAGCTTTAAAGAAGACAGTAATGTACACAGGATGAAGTTTGTTCTTATGTTTTGTTTTGTTTTTTTACTCTAGGTGCACAGCCATGAAAGCATTTTGTAGTTAACCTGTTTTGGCTGGGTAAGCAGATAGAGTTGGTACCATAGAAGCTGACTTTTTAAAAATGATTGGATACGCAGTGAAGGAATTTGCTCAATATTGGGTGGGTACTCAAGCACCCACTGCACCTATGGTTGGTACAAAAAGAATGTAAGAACATAAGAACATAAGAAAATGCCATACTGGGTCAGACCAAGGGTCCATCAAGCCCAGCATCCTGTTTCCAACAGTGGCCAATCCAGGCCATAAGAACCTGGCAAGTACCCAAAAACTAAGTCTATTCCATGTTACCATTGCTAATGGCAGTGGCTATTCTCTAAGTCAACTTAATAGCAGGTAATGGACTTCTCCTCCAAGAACTTATCCAATCCTTTTTTAAAACACAGCTAAACTAACTGCACGAACCACATTCTCTGGCAACAAATTCCAGAGTTTAATTGTGCGTTGAGTAAAAAAGAACTTTCTCCGATTAGTTTTAAATGTGCCCCATGCTAACTTCATGGAGTGTCCCCTAGTCTTTCTACTATCCGAAAGAGTAAATAACCGATTCACATCTACCCGTTCTAGACCTCTCATGATTTTAAACACCTCTATCATATCCCCCCTCAGTCGTCTCTTCTCCAAGCTGAAAAGTCCTAACCTCTTTAGTCTTTCCTCATAGGGGAGTTGTTCCATTCCCCTTATCATTTTGGTAGCCCTTCTCTGTACCTTCTCCATCGCAATTATATCTTTTTTGAGATGCGGCGACCAGAATTGTACACAGTATTCAAGGTGCGGTCTCACCATGGAGCGATACAGAGGCATTATGACATTTCCGTTTTATTCATCATTCCTTTTCTAATAATTCCCAACATTCTGTTTGCTTTTTTGACTGCCGCAGCACACTGAACCGACGATTTCAATGTGTTATCCACTATGACACCTAGATCTCTTTCTTGGGTTGTAGCACCTAATATAGAACCCAACATCGTGTAATTATAGCATGGGTTATTTTTCCCTATATGCATCACCTTGCACTTATCCACATTAAATTTCATCTGCCATTTGGATGCCCAATTTTCCAGTCTCACAAGGTCTTCCTGCAATTTATCACAATCTGCTTGTGATTTAACTACTCTGAACAATTTTGTGTCATCTGCAAATTTGATTATCTCACTCGTCGTATTTCTTTCCAGATCATTTATAAATATATTGAACAGTAAGGGTCCCAATACAGATCCCTGAGGCACTCCACTGTCCACTCCCTTCCACTGAGAAAATTGCCCATTTAAACCTACTCTCTGTTTCCTGTCTTTTAGCCAATTTGCAATCCACGAATGGACATCGCCACCTATCCCATGACTTTTTACTTTTCCTAGAAGCCTCTCATGAGGAACTTTGTCAAACGCCTTCTGAAAATCCAAGTATACTATATCTACCGGTTCACCTTTATCCACATGTTTATTAACTCCTTCAAAAAAGTGAAGCAGATTTGTGAGGCAAGACTTGCCCTGGGTAAAGCCATGCTGACTTTGTTCCATTAAACCATGTCTTTCTATATGTTCTGTGATTTTGATGTTTAGAACACTTTCCACTATTTTTCCTGGCACTGAAGTCAGGCTAACCGGTCTGTAGTTTCCCGGATCGCCCCTGGAGCCCTTTTTAAATATTGGGGTTACATTTGCTATCCTCCAGTCTTCAGGTACAATGGATGATTTTAATGATAAGTTACAAATTTTTACTAATAGGTCTGAAATTTCATTTTTTAGTTCCTTCAGAACTCTGGGGTGTATACCATCTGGTCCAGGTGATTTACTACTCTTCAGTTTGTCAATCAGGCCTAGCACATCTTCTAGGTTCACCGTGATTTGATTCAGTCCATCTGAATCATTACCCATGAAAACCTTCTCCATTACGGGTACCTCCCCAACATCCTCTTCAGTAAACACCGAAGCAAAGAAATCATTTAATCTTTCCGCGATGGCCTTATCTTCTCTAAGTGCCCCTTTAACCCCTCGATCATCTAACGGTCCAACTGACTCCCTCACAGGCTTTCTGCTTCGGATATATTTAAAAAAGTTTTTACTGTGAGTTTTTGCCTCTACAGCCAACTTCTTTTCAAATTCTCTCGTAGCCTGTCTTATCAATGTCTTACATTTAACTTGCCAATGTTTATGCTTTATCCTATTTTCTTCTGTTGGATCCTTCTTCCAATTTTTGAATGAAGATCTTTTGGCTAAAATAGCTTCTTTCACCTCCCCTTTTAACCATGCCGGTAATCGTTTTGCCTTCTTTCCACCTTTCTTAATGTGTGGAATACATCTGGACTGTGCTTCTAGAATGGTATTTTTTAACAATGACCACGCCTCTTGGACATTTTTTACTTTTGTAGCTGCTCCTTTCAGATTTTTTCTAACAATTTTTCTCATTTTATCAAAGTTTCCCTTTTGAAAGTTTAGCACGAGAGCCTTGGATTTGCACACTGTTCCTTTTCCAGTCATTAAATCAAATTTGATCATATTATGATCACTATTGCCAAGCGGCCCCACCACCGTTACCTCTCTCACCAAGTCCTGTGCTCCACTGAGAATTAGATCTAAAATTGCTCCCTCTCTCGTCGGTTCCTGAACCAATTGCTCCATAAAGGAGATAGTTGTTGAGTTTAAATATTTCACTGCTGTGGTATTTTAATCCTGAGGAATCTGGTCAGACTATAAAGTACTGCATGCCGCCTACCTGCATTGAGAACAAGAGAGCTATTTTGCTAAACCAGTTAAATGAACTTTGTTCTGCAATGCTGTTTGCTTAGGACAACAAATCCTTTTGCACTTTTTTTTTTTTTTTTTTAAAGATTCAGCATCCAAGGCCAGCTTCAGATACTAGAAAATCAATCTGCTCTGAGCAACTGCTGTGTTACTTTAACTTGGATTTTTTTAAGGTCATGGGTGTTTTCCCTCTCTAGGCTTGTCAGTATAACAGCATAGCTCAGCCAAGTGATGTGCTGAGCAGCATGTTGTTCTGAGGTTGCTTTTAGAGAAACAGAAACATGGTGATTTGCTTTTCCCAGCAGGTGTTATCCTGTGGGAAATGCATTGAATCTTGTCGCAATTTTCAAATAATATAATACAAGCATATTTCTGTTTTAAGCGTTATTAGCCTTTAAGCATAATATATTCTACATTGCCAAACGTACCACAGTGAGTTGGCCAAGTGCAATAATTGATTTGCAGTAACTTGGCTATTCTGAAAATATGATAACCTGTTTAATAAGCATTATATAAAATTTTAAGACATGAAATGAAGGTTAGCTATGTTGCATCTAACAAAGACTTCCTTCCTCTCTACAGCCACTACTTAACTTCTTTTGCTCCCCCGGGGTAGAGCATCCTGACTGGTCACATGGACTAGTCTAAACATGCTGCAAACTTCACCCTAAATGATTGCACAGTTAAAAGATGATGTCTGCTACTGTCACTTGTATCTATGCATCCAGTAAAGGAAGAATCACTTTTGTCAAAGCGCCTGTCGGTCAGAATGACTAGAGTTCCAGCTGTATGAGTAAAAAAAAAATATATTTTTGTCTTTTTTTTTTTTTTTTTTTAACTGTTGGGCATGTTTTAGTGTGTCTGAGGAACAGCTGGAAGTTTCCAGGACTTCTCTGCTATAAACTTTTAACTTGGCATATTTTTATACTGCACTGAGCTGTTCGTAAGTCACAGTATCTCAGAAACAGTTTGCTCTGCACACAGTTTACATCATTGGAGAGTGTCATACGCCATGCATTGCTAGCAGTCCATGTGTGTGTGGCAAATGAACCTTTGACTCTGTCCTCAGAATGATTCTGGCAGATCCAAAATCCTGGATAAATGTAGCAAACAACCAGTGTCTCTTTTTCCCTGTTGAGATACAACTCCTATAGGTGACTACCCACCTTCCCTGGTTCAATATGTGATTTTAAAATATCAAATGCAGTTATACATGTTTGGAAATCCTATTACAATTATTTTAGTTGATTTATATTCCGCTTTTCAGACACTTCAAAGTGGATTACATTCAGGTACTGTATGTATTTCCCTGCCCCCAGAGGCTCACAATCTAAATGCAATCATCCCAAAATGAAAGTAGAACAACTCTTAATAATATAGAACTGTAGGGCCGTGCACTTTTGTGTTCAATTTGCTTCCTTCTGCAGTGCCACATCAGAGTTGATCTATGACCTTTCCCCTCACTTTCTCACATCTAAGGATCCTCTGTGCCTGTCCCAGTCTTTCTTGAATCTGTTTCTGTTTTTGCCACATTGGAACTTAACTTCCACCAGTGAGAGCGGTGGAAGTGAGCTCTAGTGTGTGATCTTGCAGGATCACTGGGGGGGGGGGGGGGGGGCTTACCAGCCGACCACCTCATTACAGTGGGACCCTGACCGCCAGGGGTGCCATTTAGCCTCGTGATGGTCCTGCCTTCATCTTCTCCACTGGGAAGGATTGTTCCAGCACCCTTTTGCGCTCGATAGTAAGCTTGCCATTTGAAGTCTACAGCGCAGCGATAAATAAGGTGGGAGGCTGCCCTTGTGATAATAGTGCCATCCCAAAGGTTGTGGAGCTGGAGTATGCAGGCTTCTCTTCATTAATTCATTTTCCTTCTAGAAGGATAATTAGTTAATAATGAGTTTGTATAGTGTGCTTTTATAAGTGTGCGTGTGTGTTGTAACTTCGGTCCATTTTATAAATATAACTAGCCATTTTTGACTGCGCATTTTGGAATCACCTTGTGACAAACTCACAAGGGCACAGGGTAGAACCAGTGCTAGCAACATAAACATTTTATTTGTTACATGCCTTTCCACAATGTACTGGAGGCGTGGTACAACGATTTGCGCAGTCTGTGATGGCTCATTACTTCTTGACCACATCCGAGGTATGTGCCTTTATCTCACTCAGCTGGAGTTCTCGGACTAATGATATTATTAATGCCTTTATTGCAGTTTTAAATATTCTTCCAAGCTTGGGCTGGATTTTCAGAACTATATACTACATGCGCTAGGGCTATTTTCTTTGTGTGACCCATGGCATTGCCTTTTTAAGGCCTGATTTTCAAAAGCATTTACATGTATAAAAAGTGATTTTTTTTTTTTTATCTGCATGAAAAGGCTTTTAGAAAATTGGCCCAGGGTTGTGGGCATAAATGTAGGTGTGGAAGTGATGACACGTAAACTTTTACGCACTCTAGAAAGAGGTGTCACCTGGGGGCGGAGTTACATTTATGCACATACTTTGAATTTTCAAAAGTATGCATGTAAATTTGCCTGTGCACTTATGCATGCTCCCAATCAGGCATAAATGTGTTCATGTGAATGTTGCAGTGGGCTCTGCGTACACTCCTGATTTTTGAAGCAGATTTTCGTGCATTTAAGTCCGCTTTGAAAATTCGGGCTGAAGTCGCATGTACTTTCTACACTCTGACTTTAGCCCTACACAGGTTGTTATAAAATTACTCTTTTAAAGAGCTGGGTTTTTTTTCCTTCTTTGGTTTGTAGACAGCAATGTGGAAATTCATAGCAGATTACGTTAAGTCAGGCAGTATGATCTAAAAGTTTCATTTTAATGTAAATCAATTTTCCCTTCTCTTCTCCCCCCCCCCAATAAAAGAGAATTAAAATGTAAATTTATTGTCAGATTAATACCAAAGTTCTTTATCTTTTTACTGCCATTTTTAAAATTATACCTGGAATGCTCTAAAGAGAGGCATCTCGACAATAAAAGTATTGCGCATTTGATGTGAATGATTATAGTTTAATTCCATTTAGATGCTGAGACTGGGCCTATTAGTTGGGAAGGGAAAGATAAAAATGCCCATATTATAATGTCAAATGTTTTCAAGCAACAACAAGCACCAGAAAAAGGGGAAAAACTCAGAAAAGAGGAAAGATTGCTCATTGCTTTTGTAAAGATGTACATCTTCAAGCCTGACAGCGTGCCCACCTGACATTCAAAAGGAGGCCGCCCGGTCTTCTAATCAATCTGCGGTCACAGTCTTTTTTTTTAAAAAAAACCTCTGTTCTTCTTTTGATATGTTGTCACAGTAATTAATGTATGTTTCACTTTCTTCAACACTCTCAATATATAAACTCAGCTCACTATCAGCTCGCGTTTTAAATCACATGTTATTTCTTCAGCTCAGCTCGACAACCGGCCGATGTTTCGCAGAAGACTGCTTCATCAGGAGCTGTAGATCTTAAAGGTCCATTTTTCATTAATATAAATATATCACACCGCTCCATACATAAGAACATGCCATACTGGGTCAGACCAAGGGTCCATCAAGCCCAGCATCCTGTTTCCAACAGTGGCCAATCCAGGCCATAAGAACCTGGCAACTACCCAAAAACTAAGTCTCTTCTATATTACCGTTGCTAGTAATAGCAGTGGCTATTTTCTAAGTCAACTTATTTAATAGCAGATAATGGACTTCTCCTCCAAGAACTTATCCAATCCTTTTTTAAACACAGCTACACTAACTGCACTAACCACATCCTCTGGCAACAAATTCCAGAGTTTAATTGTGCGTTGAGTAAAAAAGAACTTTCTCCGATTAGTTTTAAGTGTGCCACGTGCTAACTTCATGGAGTGCCCCCTAGTCTATTATACAAAAGAGTAAATAACCGATTCACATCTACCCATTCTAGACCTCTCATGATTTTAAACACCTCTATCATATCCCCCCTCAGCCGTCTCTTCTCCAAGCTGAAAAGTCCTAACTTCTTTAGTCTTTCCTCATAGGGAACTGATCCATTCCCCTTATCATTTTGGTAGCCCTTAGACGTTCGCTTCGCTTATCTTCCCAGTGTTTGTTGGAAATACCCTGAGTAAAAGAGATACATTTAACGGAATCAAGAAACTGTATGTTCAGGGTTGTAGGCCCGACTTTGTAGAATGACCTTCCAGAAAATATAAGGACAGACAAGGATTACATATGGTTCAGAAAAATCCTTAATGCCCATTTTTTTATCATGGCCTTCTAGTCTTGAACTTTCAGAGTGCCCTAATGAAGTCTTAGGGGGTCATCAGTTCAGAGTTACTGTATACAAGATATATGTAATGGATTTTGTTTTATTTTGTTATAGAGTATTTCTGTTATAATTTTGTCTATTTTGATTATGCATCTATTTAACTTTTGGACATTTTTATTTATTAATTATCTAATTTCAAGAAATAAAAACCTCTAGGTGGCATATAAAATAAACTATTTACAACAATCAAAGACAAAAAAAAACCCAATCTGTTAGCAAGACAGTCACAAAACTAATTAAAATCACAATAAAATAAAACACTAAAACAAAATGAGGCCAATATTCAGTAGGCTATTTAGTGCACAAGTTATCCAGCTAAGGCCTAGATTCATCATTTTGCTATAAATTTTGCAAGAATAGCGCCCTTGATTTAAAGAAGAAAAAAAAAAAAGGGCATGGTTAGGGTCATTTTCCAGATAATGCAATGCATGCTATTTTACAAGAGAGAGAGAGAGAGCCTCTTATATAAGTAAACTATTTATACCACTGTAAGAGGGGCAACTCGGGGTGAAGTTCTGGTGGTGGCCTTCATCAAGCTAGGTCGAGAGCACATTGTACAAATCTTATATTTGTGTACCTGTCATCACTCCAAATCACAACAAATCTTCACTGATGTCCAATGTGCTGTTCGTACCTCTGACTGTGCATGTAAAACTGCCCCCAAAACCTAGGCCACCACCAACCACCTGGATATTCAGTGGCATAAATGTCCCACTTAATATCTCTTATTAAAGTTATCCGACTAACAGTGGCCATCTAACTTTAAGCATAACTGAATAGTCTTTTGAATATAAAGTTTTTCAGCTATACTTAGCCGGATAAGTTTACACATAGCCAGCTGTGTTCAAAAAAATATAGCCAGTTCAGTAGTGATGCAAAGTTTAAAAAAAATGAAAAAAGATTGCGGGCCTACAGACCCTAACCACACACCCCCCCCCCCCCCCCTTCTATTTGAGCTCCAAAGGCTCAGACCTACAGGGACGAGCCTGCCGCCTCTCCTCAAATCGGCTGCATCTTAATTTAAATAAATAAATACATAATAGGGTCAGGGGTCAGTGCCTCATCCTCTCCCCACCCCTTGCTCCCATTTTTATTTTAAATAGGTTTCTTTCCAGAGCCTTCCCATCCCTCGTACCTTTAAACTGAATTTTTCATGTGGCCAGGATCACGGCAGTGTCCTACTGCAATTGGTGCTAGGCAGAATTATAACCAGATAACTAATTTAGGCCTAGATTCATCAAAACACTATAATTTTTGCATGCATTCCGCCCACGATAAGAAAAAGGGGCATGACTATGTTTTTAGAATTACCACATTGCATGCTACGTTAGCGCTTCACATAGGTAGTTTAACGTACATCGCGATAAAGTTTCTCCTGGTTGTGTCCCCTACATGTATATGGTTGAAGTACCTGAAAGAAATGAACGTCTTCAGAAAAATAGACAGATTGTTGGTATCATTCAGCAGTCCCCAGAAAGGGCAAGCAGCATCCAAAGCCACATTAACCAAATGGATTAAAGGAGTAATAGCTGTGGCATACATGCTCATGGGCAGGCAGATAATGGAAGGTCTGTGAGTCCACTCTACTGGGGGGGGGGGGGGGGGGCAAATAACTGCATGGATTGATGCATCCTTAATGTCTCTGGATAAAATCTGTAAGGCTGCCACATGGAACTCTCAGCATTCGTTCATGATATATTACAGGTTGGATGTGGAAGCCAAGGTGGACTCTGCCTTTGAAGCGGGACTCCTGAGGACAACCTTGTCTTCCTCCCACCCCAGCGAGGGGAAGCTTAGGTAATTCCCAAACATAACGACTGGTCTAGCAGGATGATAATGAAGGTTAAACTTTACTTAACTGATAATTTTCTTGAGTCCTGTTAGACCAATCCAGTTCCCACCCAGGAAGACAAGGGTGATCATGGGAACTAATAACTTTATGTGAGGTAGTGCCCTCCTCATTCTGCTTATTTCTACCACTTCCTAGTCTTATCTCTGGACTCATTCGAAGTGGTTTTTAGTACCCCGAAGTATGTGTTTGCAAGGATGTGGTATTAAAGGGATTTCTGGTGGTTACATTGCTTTGACAGTAGGCTACTGGTATTTGCCAGTGATGTCATAAAAGATATGTGTCTTTTGTCTCCATCCACAATGGAAGAGGGAAATCCCATACGTAATGACTGGTCTAGCAGAATTAAATTAAAACAAATTATTAAGAAAGTATAATTTAACCTTCTCCTTAGTTCTGACAGTCCTGTCTTCTCCATCTCCACTGGGAAGGCTGTTTTTATATACATCTATTTGTTTTTGAAAATATATAACCTTCAGACCAAGGCAAAATTAAGCCTTCATTGTCCACACATCACAGCAACTTAGCCATTTTCATGACTGGAATGAATAGTGCTGCAGGGAGTCCTGCCATTTTCATTTTGATATTCTGCCTAAATAGGGTGTACATTTGTGTCACTTTTCAGCTACTTTTTCTTGCATCGGAGGGGACAATTTGTCCTGATGTACAAAGGGAAAACATTTTTAAAAAAATCTGGAGGATAGTGGATACACTACCGACAGGGGATGCTTGCTGAGATATTCAGACAGGTTAGGAAATGAAATTCCTGAATGCATACAGAACATTGAGGGATGTACAGCAGAGCAAGTTAGAAATGAAAATGTTGGAAAGACCATAAATTACACTGGGCAACAAATTTTCACAAAAGTCATGTTACAGAAATGAAATTAGTCAATTCTTATGCATTTCCATGTGCTAAACATGAATGTGACTGTGAAAATGCAAAATTGGCTCTAGTTTTTTTGTAATATGCAATAATATAATTACATCTTGAATTGTATGCCAGAAGTAGGAGACCTACAGTTAATAACATTTGAAAAATGAAGTCATAGACTACGTCTTAGATTTCTTTGCTTGTCTCTTGCACACCTGTTCAGGAGCATCTCTGCGGAGTGTCCAGCAGTAGTCAGCCAGCATGAATATTTCAAATGCTCACCCTTTCTGACTGGGCTTCATATAGGACACTGCTGACGTCAGCTTACTCAGCAGCAGCATGGCAGTAGAACTGCATTGCATCAGAAAATGATGTAATAAACTCTGGATGATGTGTGCATGATGGTATTATGCAATATGATGCAATATTACATCATTCTAGGCTTATTTACAGTCCTACTGGATAAATTTACATGACTAAACATAGAAAGTGAACTATATTAAATATCTTCAAAACGAGAGCCAATAAACTTTTCATGGTCATATTCGTGTTCAGCACATCAAGATACTACAGAGTAGGACCTTTTTAGGTCAGTAACACTTTCATTGTTGCCCAGTGTTATTTCATTATTTATTTATGAATAGCCTAGCAAACCTTCCTAAACGATGAACAATTTACATTCATAATCATATAAAACCACTTACATTAAAATAATAAAATCAGACATGATATAAAAACAAACTACTTAAAACCTTAAATTCAATAAAAACAGACAATACAAAAACATGCCCTGAGATGTAAAACAATGCATTAAATGACTCTTATAAAACCTGCAATGGAGCTGGACTCTGTAAAAACTGCTGCCATACTGCATGATTAGCATTCCTTAAAACTATTGTGAACACACCCTAAACATGGAAATCTATACATTCCAAGGATAGTAACAGCCTGTTGGCCTGTAGTGTGGAAATATGTTAAACTCCTTGTGATACGATGGGGAATGCCAATCAAGCATGGCATTAAGAAAAAAAAATCAACTCTAAAATAGAGCATATGACTTAAAAGAAAAAAGGGAAATTCACTTGACAGTTAAAAACCCTTGTGATCACCCTTTTTTTTTTTTTTAACTGAGAACTGTGTTTAAAGGTTTTGAATGTTCAGCCTAGATAGTCTCTTCCATCATTATGCATCTGCTATGATGCCTAAGGGAATGGCGGTAAATCAAAAGCAAACAAAAAAAAAAAAATCCAAACAGATCAGGTTGCTTACTGGTAGCATCACGATGATATATTGAGCATGAATGTAGGTTGGAGAATTGGATTCAGGAAAGACGGGGAGTGGCTGAAAAAAAAAGTGCACACCTTTTTTTGTTTCCAAAGTCGAATTATACAACAGATACAAAATATAATTAAAAAAAAAAAAAGGTGACTCAGAAATTGGAAACAGAGATGCCCAAATTTTCAAAGGCCTGCGTGTGGCCGGGCCATGCCATGCGCATTTTAAAACGGGCCCGGCCACGAGCGTAAACCTTGCTTCGTGCGCAAGTGCCAGGCCTCTCCAGGGAGGCAGGCTGGGGGGGGGGGGTGGACCTGGACAGCGCCATTGTATGCTGACCCGGGGAAGCGGGCACCAGCAGCCGGCCGACGGGCGTAACGTGCTTCTGCTCCGGTGGAGCAGTAAGTAGAAAAATTTAAAAAAAAAAATTGGGGTAGCTAGGTAGGTGTTAGGGGTCGGGTTGGAGAGGGGAAGGAAGGTTAGGCAGAGTGTTAGGTAACTGGGGGAGGCCTGATTGCATCGCTGCATGTATCAATGGAAAATGTGGTCCTTCTCCCTAGTGCGCACACCCGCCCGCCCACAGGGATTTTAAAATATGGCGACCATCCGATTTTATAATATGGGTGCCGGGAACCACGCACGTGCGCGTCTTTGAAAATCAACCCCAGAGTCATATAGTCAAGAAACACGTACAAGTATGCTAAAGTGAATATTTTGGAGAACTGGGCGTGCCTCCGTTTTAATTGCAGTCAATATAATTTAATACTGCCAGAGCCAAATTAGAATCTTCTGCCTCTAATCTAGAGCTTTCCAAATGATTTATATATTGCTAAAGGTACTGATTATATTAACTGCTAGATCTACTCCGATTTCTATTTAGGGTCATTTAGTTACTCTTAGACAATTGATGGTAACTGGGGGTTGCAGTAATGCACCTGGCATGGCTGCCTTGTACCTTATACACAGATACACCCAATGACAATCAAAACATGACAAGAACATACTGGAAATCAATGGCTGCAAAGTTTATTAGATTCGTATCATGGAAATCTTGGGCACTTGAGCCTGCCTACAGGCTGTGCCCTTTTTTGCCCATAGAGGAGGTGCCAAAAGGCCCATGTGATGACATGTATTGGTCTTCCAAGGTTGGCATATGATCAGCAGTGCCTTCTTGAAGCTGAGCTGTTGAGAAGATGGGCCAGACTAGGCAGGCTACTGTGAAAGCAAGACATCTGGCCTCCTCTCCTATCGTCAGCAGAGTATGACCTGTCAGGTGTTTTCTATGCCCAATCTGCCTGCTCCATCTGCTGTTGCGCCCCTGGGTATTCTGCTCGATTGGCCTAAAGCCACAGCTCAAATCACACCTTCTTGCTCGAGCCCCCTCTTACCCTTCCCCAAGATCTAGAGGTCATTGACAGTATGCAGGAGGTGGAATGGGCAGGAACAAATTAGAACTGGTCCTGGGACAAGTGGAGAGAGAAGATGAAAGCCAAGGCTGACCCTTTTTTTTAAATTGGTGTTGATTTACCCTCTCTAATGATGTTAGTATGCCCTGGTGTAGCCAATTCTGGGCACATTGACATAATTGCTGACAGACTGGTCATGCTCCCCTTCCACATCAGCATGCTCCGTGATGACCCGTCGTGCCCATGTCATCCAGACATGTTGGAGGCCCCAGAAGGACATGTGCTGAACACAGGACCATGTAGCAGGTGCCATAATTTGGCGGAGAGGTTGATTCCCCTTCTCTGCCCCCTCCCCCAACAAAGACTGAAGATGAGCTGGTGATAAGACCGAGGCAGACCCTATTTAGGTTTACAGGCAGCATCTGTGCACTCTAGTGCAGCAACTGGCCATTTCTGCTTTGGCTTGTCCTCCCAGTTCATGATGTCAGATAATGGTTGGTCAGCGACATGAATAAGGACTGAAGGTATAGCAGACAATTCATTTCTATAATGTGACTCTCTGTTGCATGCAGACACTTTTTAAACTGGCACTTCCTGGATGATTTGCATAGAGTAAGTTAGTAGCTAATATCGTTGCTTTATCAGGAAACATGCTCTGGTGAAATGAAACAGAAAAGAGCCCTTTACAACCACTTAGCCTGTAAATTCATCTCTGCCTCTAGTGTTAAACTGTTTTGTGATCCCAATGCTTTGAAAGTTTTAGTGGTAACTTCCTGGAACTATTAAAATAACCACTTCTGTTTTTTGTTTTTTTTTTGAAGGCACCATTTTGGACATTTCTTCTGTGTGCTGCAGGACTTTTTATTTATCAGTCACTGGATGCTATCGATGGCAAACAAGCCAGAAGAACAAACAGTAGCTCCCCTCTAGGAGAACTGTTTGACCATGGCTGTGACTCACTGTCCACAGGTAACCAAATATTCATTCATTTATTCCTTCTTCTGACTTATCCCAGCCTTTCTGATGCTTGCTCAAGGCGAGAGACAGCATAGCATATAAGCAGTACAACGAAAACACATTTATTTATTCCTTCTTTTCTATCTTCCCCCCCAAAAAAAAAATTCTTGCGCAGGATGGAGAACAATAAAATACATGATGGCAAAGGTAGTAAAAACGGAATATAAAATGTCAGAAAAGAAAGAATCTTAAAAAACCCCCAAAATGATCAAAAGTAAAAAATATAAATATCTCCATGCAAACCAGGAAAGTGTATATAGTCAGAAAGAAGATCAGAGCATCCTTATGTCCTCAGCTTTCTAAAAGCAAGACCAAAGAACCTTTCTTCTGTTTAATCTCCATTGCTCTAAAAGACTTCCGGAAAGCGAGAGAGATTTAACCAGAGTACTTTGGAGCTTGTGTTGGGCCTGTCACATGGAGAGAGAGATCTCTTTTCTGGCTATCCGGGTCATTCATCAAAATGTGTTATGGTGCAAATGCCAATTTTTTTGGAGGAGTTTGGGTGAGATTTAATTAAATGAGGGGAATTATCGCACCGTGCGATAGCATAACGTATGCTATTGCATGGTTTTAATGCCTTTTTTCCTGGTTTTTCCAAAATGGCCATAGCGCAATTTGCGATAAATTTTTGGAATTGCGTTTTGGCCATTTCTGGGGGAGAGTGGAGTGGAGTAGAGAGAGAGAGAGAGAGAGAGAGAGAGAGAGAGAGAGCTTCTGGGGAAGGCCCAGGGGCAGATTGGCCTATCGGGGGATCGGGCATCCCCCGGTGGGCCAATCGCTCCAGTCGCGTGGTCTGCTATGCACGGCCGTGACAGAGCCGTGCTCGGCAGACCACGTGATGTGTCCTGGGCGGCGAATACCCGGGCCTGTCCGACATCGTGAATCCGCCGCTGGGAGGGCCTCACTGTATACACCTTTTTATATCTCTATAGTTGGGCCATCTTATAGGTCGAGGTGAAGTGTTGGTGGTAGTTTCGGGTTTAGGGGCCAGTTTCGCATGTAGAGTGAGATGTATGAACAGCACAGAACACCTTGGTGAAGATTTGACATCATTTGGAGTGAGGAAAGTCTCATAAAGATGAAATTTTGTACTATGTTATCTCGCCCTTTCTTGATGGTACCCTGTTATAGAGTCCATCAAGCTAGGGTACAGAACATAGTAGAAAGTTCATCTTTGTGAGACTTTCCTCACTCCAAATGACGTCAAATCTTCACCAAGGTGTACTGTGTTGTTCATACATCTCACTCTACATGCGAAACTGGCCCCTAAACCCTAAACTACCACCAACACCTCACCTTGACCTATTAGATGGCCCTCTTATAGAGATTTAAGTACTTTACTACTATGAGGGCCTTGTAGATAGACTGTCTCGCTCTTTCTCTCTCCCTCTCCCTCTCCCTCGCGCAAGATGCAAAAAATAGGGATTATCACACGGAGCACTAAGTTTACCGCACCACGCAATACTACCGATGCGAAGCAGTAATTCAAAAATTTCCATAAACATGCCCCTTTTTGTTATTGCGGGCGTTAACAATGCGTTAGTATTACTTTTTGATTAATCTAGCTGTATGTTCCTTATGTGACCTAAAAAAAACTGGTGCACAACCAGGCTTTGCAATCATTTGTATTTCCTCCAAGAAAATTTTTTTTCCTTTTAGCCTCCTGACCTTTTTTGTTAAACTTTTGAACAGCTTCTTTCAGAGAAAACGGGTGCTCAAGCTCAGTTTTAAAATTCTAACTTTAGCGCCAAGTAAAGCGGAGCTCCTGGCTAGCCCCAGCTTCACATTTTCCACATTGCAAATGTGACAAAGTGGACACTGTCCTCAAAAGCTCATGCGTCAATAAGTTGGGTAGTCCATAAGGTGCCACCCGACTCCTGTCATTATTTTAAATAGTGTCACCAAAGAACATCTGTTGCAGGTGAATGAGGCCCCTAGTTTTCTGTGACAGCTCTGATGGATGAAACCATGTCTTGTTAATGCTCTGGCAGCCAAGAAACCACCGTTCAAATATTGCTTCTCCTACTGATGTTCCTTGTAACCTTCGATACATTGCTTCAGATATGCACTTGGACTGAGAGCTCTTAGCAGGGATTTGTTGTACTTTTCATGAAATTCGTTGTAAAGCTCCCTGGTTTGAGGCATTTATAAAAAAAAAAAAAGCTGAAGTAAATTAAGTCAGTGACAATTCTGTGGCACGAGTGCAGTATAAATCTGCCCCATCTGTTGTCATTTTTTTCAGTGAAAACTCATTGCACTTGGAAGAAGAGGTTTCTTTTGCCAATATTTTAAAATGCTTTTTCTGTTTGCTTTGGATTTACCGCCATCCCCTTAGGCATCACAATACAATGAGAGACATTTCAAATAGAATTACATATGCAACACTGAATCAGTACACACAGTATATCCAGCAAGAATCAATGGAAAATCATATGCAGCATTAAATAAATATTTATTTGTTGCACTTATATTCCACTACATCAAACAAGTCCATCTGCGTGAATATTTGTTAGGAAGTCTTTCTTACTGGTGAAGAAGGGTAATACCAAAAGCATGGCGAGGCGCCTCTCCTCCCACCATACTGGCGACTGGAGGAACGGCCTACGTATTGCTGTGGTTATGGAGAGCCTTGCCGTTTGGTTTCAAGTGGGAAAAGAGCATTTTTGGGGATATGGGAATTATATCTCCAGAAGCTTTCACTGAAGACGAGTACTCAATTACTTATAGTTGGATTGTTTTGTCATTACAGGGTGGCTCCATGATTATAAAGTGAGGGGCAGGTAGTGGGTTGGGTAAAGAGGATGAGGGAGCGGAACAGGAGGATGGGGAGACCTGAAGGTGTGAGGCAGCATGGGTCTTCATTCCCAGCTGCCAGGGGTCTTCTGACAATTGGTCCCATCCCCTTTGTAACCAAGCCATCACAACCACCGCCCTTAGTAGGGAATGACAGGAAGTTGTTTGTTTTTTGTTTTTTTTTTACTTTTACAACATTACATACATTATTATACCATTAGTATCACAACACAGAGCATTTTTTTCTTGTTTTTGTCTTCATACTTTCTAAACTGTATGGTATTTATTGCTAACTCTACGGATCCGTCTTCCTTGCAGTGTTTGTGGCTATTGGAACCACAATAGCTGTTCGGCTGGGAACTAATCCAGACTGGCTATTTTTCTGTTCTTTTGTGGGCATGTTCATGTTCTACTGTGCCCACTGGCAGACCTATGTGTCTGGGACATTAAAGTTTGGAAAGTAAGTAAGCTTTATCTTTGAACGTTGGGATATGTTTGATGGATGTTAAGAAACAAAGCCAAATTTTGTGGAGAAAATGCTACACACTGGTTCACTTGGTACGTAATAGGTATACAGATATCACACAACAGAATGTGCGGTTGAACAGATATACACATCCTAGATGCACCTGAGACGTATGAATGTGGTGCAATGACCACACAACTTGGAATGCATAATCAAATAAAGGGAATGCAGGATTTTTCTGGACCTGTTTTGTAAAATCTAATGACAGTATCATGCTAAACACAGGGGTGTTAGACACTGTATGACAATGGCTAGGGTGTTTATTAAGATTGTTTTTTTTAAATCTGATTTTAATCTTGTGATGTTTTTATCTCTATTTATGATGTGCTGTATATTAAGTATGTTTATTGTTGTTGTCATACTATGTTTGTTTTGACTTATGAGATTTGTTATAAGAGAGAGTCTAGTTTTATTTGTTATTTAAATTTATATGAATGGAATTATGTAACCTGGGCCTTTAGTCTCCCATGATGCCACAGGCATAAGGGCTGCAACATCTGACCCTTACTGTAGATTGGCCATGGGAGACAAGAAACCAGACTGAAGCACAGCAGTGGTGGTGGCTAATCTCTCTCTCTTCTCACCCACACCCCTACCCATCCCAGCTTAAGGCTAGGAGGACAGGGGCTGCGTAACACTTTAGGCTGTATCTTCCTCCTCTGCTGTTCAGGCTTGAGTGCTGCACTTCAAACCATGCAGGATTGAGAGATGGTTCAAAGTGGGGCAGACTGGCTCATGCAGTAAAGGAGGGAGATGAGGCTCAAGGTGCTGCACTGCCATTGTCATCGTCCTAGCCCCAAGTGGGGATGGAAAAGGTGAGGAAGTGAGAATATGCAGGGGAGGAGGTGGGCATGAGTGGATGGTGGATGCAGGGGAAGAGAGTGGGGATGGGAACGGATGCAGGGCCAAGTGAGGGAATTAGAGGGGGTGTAGGGAGAGAGAGGATTGTAGCATAGTGGGGAGAGAGTAAGAGGATGGAATAAGAACATAAGAAAATGCCATACTGGGTCAAACCAAGGGTCCATCAAGCCCAGCATCCTGTTTCCAACAGTGGCCAATCCAGGCCATAAGATCCTGGCAATTACCCAAAAACTAAGTCTATCCCATGTTACCATTGCTAATGGCAGTGGCTATTCTCTAAGGGGCGGATTTTAAGAGCCCTGCTCGCCTAAATCCGCCTAAATCCGGGCGGATTTAGGCGAGCAGGGCCCTGCGCGCCGGTGTGCCTATTTTACATAGGCCTACCGGCGCGCGCAGAGCCCCGGGACTCGCGTAAGTCCCGGGGTTTGGCGAGGAGGGCGGGCCCGGTCGGCGTGGCGTTTTGGGGGCGTGTCGGCAGCGTTTTGGGGGCGGGCCCGGGGGCGTGGTTACGGCCTGGGGCGGTCCGGGGGCGTGGCCACGCCCTCCGTACCCGCCCCCAGGTCGCGTCCCGGCGCGCAAGCGGCCCGCTGGCGCGTGGGGATTTACGTCTCTCTCCGGGAGGCATAAATCCCTCGACAAAGGTGGGGGGGGGGGTTTAGACAGGGCCGGGCGGGTGGGTTAGGTAGGGGAGGGGAGGGCAAAAGAAAGTTCCCTCTGAGGCGGCTCCGATTTTGGAGCGGCCTCGGAGGGAACGGGGGTAGGCTGCTCGGCGCGCGCAGGCTATACGGAATCGATAGCCTTGCGCGCACCGATCCAGGATTTTAGCGGATACGCGTGGCTACGCGCGTATCTACTAAAATCCCGCGTACTTTTGCTTGCGTCTGATGTGCCAGCAAAAGTACGCCAATTCGCGCGGTTTGAAAATCTACCCCAGCGTGAACTTAATAGCAGGTAATGGACTTCTCCTCCAAGAACTTATCCAATCCTTTTTTAAACACAGCTACACTAACTGCACTAACCACATCCTCTGGCAACAAATTCCAGAGTTTAATTGTGCGTTGAGTAAAAAAGAACTTTCTCCGATTAGTTTTAAATGTGCCCCATGCTAACTTCATGGAGTGCCCCCTAGTCTTTCTATTATCTGAAAGAGTAAATAACCGATTCACATCTACTCGTTCTAGACCTCTCATGATTTTAAACACCTCTATCATATCCCCCCTCAGCCGTCTCTTCTCCAAGCTGAACAGTCCTAACCTCTTTAGTCTTTCCTCATAGGGGAGTTTAAGGTGTGAGTGAGGTGACGAGAGGGGCTGCATATGAGTGAAGAAATCTGGAGGGTGTAGGATGTGTGTGAGAGAAGGGATTGAGGTTAGGATAGAAGTATATGAGTGAATCCTTCTTCCCTCTCCTCTCCTCCTCTCTACTCATTCCCCTTACCTTTTCTCATGATCCTCCCTTTGTCTGCTTCCTGATTTTCCTCCTATGCCTCAGTCCCCCTCCATCTCCATCTCCTATTCCTCTTTCCCTTCCTTTCTAAGATCCCTGCTCTGAGATCTTCTTCTCTTTTCCTCCTCCCTTCCTAGCACAGATCATTGAGGTCTCTTTTCCACCAAAAAGAAAAAAATTAACCAGACACACACAAAATGTCAGAAAACTACTAACTCTTTATTTTTATAAAGAAAAATACAAATTATTTGGTATATAAATCTATGCAGATGTGCCACATACATTTCACAGAATACGAGGAACTCTTGCTGCAAAACCTACAGCTGAGTTGAGAACATCCCCCACACCTGAAACATTCTTTTAAGGATGGACATTCTCAGCAACTAAAACAAATATCTGTGACAGTGGAGGATGTGATAGATCACATTGAGAAACTAAAGAGTAACAAATCACTGGAACCAGATGGAATCCTCCCAGAGTTCTAAAAAAACTAAAACATGAAATCGCTAACCTGTTACGAGTAATCCGTACCATAACATTTCAAACAACCATGAATCCTGAAGACTGGAAGGTGGCCAATGTAATGCCGATTTTTAAAAAGGATCCAGGGTGATCTAGGAACTACAGGCAGTGAGCCAGACATCAGTGCTGGGCAAAATGGTAGAAGCCATTCTTAAAAACAAAATCACTGGCCATATTGATAGACATGTCTTAATGGAGAAGTCAACATGGTATAGCAAGAAGAAGTCTTGTCTTACCGATCTTTTAGAATTTTTTGAAAGTGTAAATAAACATGTAGATAAAGGTGAGCTGGTTGATATAATGTATTTAGATTTTCAGAAGGCATTTGACAAAGTCCCCAGCGGCGGATTCACGATGTTGGACCGGCCCGGGTATTCGCCGCCCGGACCGGCCCGGGTATTCGCCTCCCAGGCCGGCCCAGGACACATCACGTGGTCTGCCGAGCGCGGCTCTCACGGCCGCGCACGGCAGACCACATGACTGGAACGATCGGTCCACCGGGGGATGCCCGATCCCCCGATAGGCCAATCCACCCCTGATAGTCCCCCATGAGAGACTCCTCAGGAAATTACAAATTCATGGGATGGAGGCGGTTATGTTGAGGATTGGTAACTGCTTAAAAGGCTGGAAACAGAGGGTAAGACTAAATGGTCAGTTTCCAAATGGAGGTCATTAGTGGAGTACCACAGGGATCAGTACTGGGACCCGTGCTGTTTAATGTATTCATAAATGATCTGGAAAAAGAAACAAAAAGTGAGGTGATCAAATTTGAAGATGACACAATTATTCAGTTGTTAAAACAGTAATAGATAGTGAGGATTTGCAGAAGGACCTTGTGAGGATGGAGACTGGGCAACTGAACAGTAGATGAAATTAAATGTGGAAAAGTGCAAAGTTTTATATAGATAGGGTAAAATAATACTAACAACAGTTACACGATGCTGGGTTCTGTATTGGGAGTAACTACCCAGGAAAAGGACCTTGGAGTCCTTGTGGAGAATATGTTGAAATCCTCTGCTCAGTGTGCTGGTCATAAAACTACTCCTGCAGAGCAGTTGCATGCCAATTATCCAGATAAATTCTAAGATAGCTGGACAAGATTCAAAAGCCTACTTATCCGAATAAGTCTAAGGCTTATTTAGCCAGATAAGTAGCATTTTTAAGACTTACTCCAAGCTAAGGGCTGCAATGGAGCATTTTTTGAATAAGCAATCTGGACCCCCACCATGGAGAGTAGATTATTGGTTAAACAGATTATGCAAAACTGCTTCTCTTTATTTACTATCCCATCTTGATAGACTGTCCAGACTGTAATGAACGTGAAAGTGTGCACTAATGACCAAGTTACAGCTTTGCAGATTTCTTCATTAGGCACAGCTCGCAAATGAGCCATTGAGACAGTCATGGCTCTCACTTGGTGAGTCTTAATTGAGTCTGTAATCTGGAGCTCAGCTAGCACATAACCATGTGCAATACAGTCTGCTAACCAATTGGACAATATTCATTTAGCAGCTGCTCTGCCCAAATGGTTATGATCATAAGAGACAAATAGTTGCAAGGCCTGACGATGTAGTAAAGGGCATTTTCACCTTCATGTGCATGTGGTCTCGGAAAGAATGTGGGTAACATGATGGCGTGATTTATAGGAAAAGCTGAGACCGCCTTTGGTATAAAGTTTGGGTGGATGCTCTGCATCCACCCAATTGTGGAAGAACTGCATATAAGGAGAGCAATGCATCAGTGCCTGAAGCTCACTGACTTTTCTGGCTGGTGTGATCACAACAAGGAACAATTCTTTCCAGGTGAGAAACGTCAAACAAGCTGTCTCAAAAGGCCCAAAGGGTGGCTTCATAAGCTGTGCCAAAACCACATTATAGTTCCATGGAACAGATGGCTTGGTCGCTGAAAGCTTAATATACAATAGGCCTCGGCCTGTCAACAGTGTGGATCCCCACTTGAGGCATCAGAGGAGGAAGCATTGATGTTGAGGCTTGATGGCGGCGGCGCTGGGGCTTAATGTGCTGGTACTATATGGTCAACTGTGTCATCGGAGCCAAAGGCTGGTGCTTCTTTGGTGCTGGTTGCCCTACTAGTTTCAAGGAATGGCGCTTCTTGTTTTTTGTACCAGATGTACGCAAAGGGCTTTCCGACATCTGAGAGTGGCACTTTTTCTGCTTACTCAACCTTACAGAGGCCTCAGGCTTGCTGCAATGAGGTAGAAGCTTACTTGAGGTGCTCCTGCTCAACTCAGCACCCGGGGAGTTAGAAGAGGCTCTGTTCTGAGAGAAGGAATGACTGTATTGCCTCAGAGACTTAAGTAGTACCTCCAATTTCCAAACTCTGGATTTCTGAGAGCAACCGAGAAACATTGAACATGACTGCAGATAAAGAATATATGGTTCATTCAGTCTGCCCATCCACATATCCTGCTCAGCTTTACAATCCTTTCCTTTCCCTCAAAAATCCACTATGATTGTCTTAGTAACACCTTCATTTCATTCGTCCACCACCTTCTCCATAAATAAATATTTCCTTAGATTACTCTTGATTTTACCTCTTTTTCATTCTCATCCCAAGACTCCTCATTTTAAAGCCTCCATTACATTAAAAGACCTGCTTCCTGTGCATTTAATGCTGTCCCTGTCATATCTATCTGTGTAACCCTTATCTAGCACTCATCTAGGGTGTGTGGATATCTATCATATAGCAATCAAGACATGAAGAAACAAAAACATGAATAAGGAACTCGGCAAAGACAGTCAAGAAAGCATCATAAGCAATATTTTGTAGATAGAAAAAGGAAGATTTAACAGGTATCAGAGAAAGAAGACAGCCACTAACGATAGTGCTGAATGAAGCATGATACCAAGATTATTATTTATATGTTGCCAATTCCGTTCTACCTTTCTTCTTGGCTCCTTTAGCCCCCAAGTTCAATGCCCTTGTTTTATGTAACTTTGCTTGTTTCAGCCTTCTTGTTTGGTTACTCTTGTTAATCCCCTAAGTTCCATGTAAACCGGCCTGATGTGAATTCCATTCGTGAAGTCCGGTATAGAAATATATATTAAAATAAAATAAATAAATTACAGATAGAGAGGAAACAAGGTTGAAGTTTGTCAGGAGACAGAAGATACAGTAGTATGGTTGATGAAGGACTTCTTATCCAAATAGACTACTTCAGTCTTTGAAAAATAATATACCACATGTATCATTTTTTATTAGATTAATCAATTGATATATTTTGAGCCAATATGCTTCCTGTTCAAATCTGCTTTTCTTAATTAGGAACAATACACACAAGCATAATTAAGTTTGTTGATTTCCTTACATGCAACACTTCTAATATACATTTTGGTGCATTTTCTTTTTCAGAATTGATGTTACTGAAGTTCAAATATCAATTATTATTATATTTTTGCTGTCTGCATTTGGTGGTACCACTCTATGGGACTATAAGGTAATCTCACTAAGCATTTTAACTTGTGTTTCTTTTACTGAATATGATGGTCCTTAACTTTTGTACAAGATTTACATATGCCCAGGCCTTAATTTATAGACAAAAAGGAAGTGGGGATGGCTGGAGGGTAGGTAAGGAGCAGGGCCAAGGCTGGGTGTGAACTCTCTCTCCCCCCAAACGCGCGCACACACACTCACACACATTCTTCACACTGCCAGCTCTGCTCCAATTCAGCAGGTCCCAGAAAAAAAGGTGGGTTATTCTGCCAGAAATATATTTATTTTAGACATATTATATAGTCATTCCATTTATAGATCGCAACGGTTTATAAAGTGACATTCATAGTCATAACAACAGACCAACAATGATTGGTTACAGATGTAGTATTCCTGTACAGGCATTAAAATCTATTAAGGCCTGAATAACAGACACAAAAAGGTGTTAAACTAACACAAGTTCAACATTTATATACAGTAATGCCAATCATCAACACCAGGACTGAAGCCTTAATGATTGGCACTACTGCTAACAAGTTTCAATCTTGGGTTCATTCAATTCCTTTTTTTTGTCTGTTCTTTGCTTTGCAGTGTCTGCTTCCTCTTCCCTACAGAATAGGAGGACAGGGCTAGATTAGAAGGCAGAGTGGCTGTTTTTTCTGCTTTATGTAATCCAGACTCACCCTCTCACCCTTCCTTGTTGGATGCATGGAGGAGAGGGCTGGAGCAGAGCACCCCTACTGCTGTGCTGCTTAAGTCTTAAAAGAAGTGCCAGAACTCCATTCCCCCCACAAATTAAGCCCTGCATATGCCACATCTTAGTGCAATAATTTTTTTTTTAATGTGCATGTTGTGGAAAAGTTTGTTCTTACCTGATTATTTCCTTTCCTTGAGTTCAGCTATACCAGTTTAAACACATGGGTTATGCCCACCAATCAGAAGATGGAAGCAGAGATTAACAGGCTTGCTGATGTCAACTTATATAAGCTCCCATGTCGTCTTCAGCCTGCCAGTATCCTGTAACAAGCTAAGAATAACATACTAAAAACAAAACATTCCCTCTCCCCCAAACCAGGAGATTTCCAAGGGAGAATAACAAATTAACATAATAATTAGGATTAACGAAATAAATTAATATCCCCTTACCTGTCCGTTGAAGGTTTGACTACAATTATATGTGCACTTTCTGAAGAGAAATAACTGTAAAATACCATGTTTGGCAGATAAGGGAGGGTCCTGGACTGGTCTGGACTCAAAGAAATATTATTAGGTAAGAATTAATTTCTCCTTCCTCTTCAGCCAGCCAGACTAGTCCAAATACATGAGGTGTTACCCAAGCTATACCTCGAGTGGGAAGAACATTGCCAACCCCTTTCAAGATATCCGAACCAAAGGATGTTCCTCCCTGGTTCTACCATCAAGATGATAAAGTATCGCAAAAGAATGTAAGGGAAGACTAGGTTGCCATTTTGTAACTCTTCAGTGACGAAACCGACCAAAGAAAATTCTTATGTCCTGTTTGGGTTATTTGCTCCAGAGACTAGACCTTCTACTCCTTCATTGGGAGCTTCAGGACATAGTTCCCAAACTCTCAAAATTTCCCTCTCTCTTGGAACTACAAAAAGACTGAAATCTACCATATGACCTAGACCTTTGATATCCCAAAGGCTTCTAGAAGGCAACAGACTGGATGATCCTTGCTGTTCATCCTCTGGGAGACTGTGAACTTTACTCCCCTAGACTGTGACCCTTTTTCTCTAGTTCCTCACCAACTAGAAGCCTGCCCTGGAAGAGAATCTTGGTCAGCTGACTCCTAGATGTTAAATCCGCAAACCAACTCCACGGCGACACATGCCTAGCCACTATACTAGAAGCTATGCTCCTAGCTGAGGTATGAACTAATCAAAGATGCATCTTCTCAAATGCTGCCCTCCAGTTTGTTGTGCTGCCTTCACCAGGTTTGAAATGTTACTTTCTTGCAAAGCTTCCTGCATACCATGAGACAAGTGCAAACCTGTTTTAGTCATAACACAGTCACACGCTGCCACCTGAAGAGACATACTAGCTGTCTCAAAGGCCTACTTGAGATCTGCTTCTATTTTTTTCCATCCTAGAGTGCCGCACTACCTTCCAAGGGAATCATGATTCTCAACATCATGGCACAAGCCAGCGCATCTATCTCAGGAACACTTAAGTTTCCCTCCCCTTGGGAGGCAAGGGGAGATGGTCTCCTTTCTTTCTTTCTTTCTTTTTTTCAGCGAGCAAACCCCTTGTTATGGTTTCGAGGTGTTTGAGTGGATTCTTGGGTACTGTGGGAGATGACCACGTCCACGGGGAGGAGCCCTGTGGGGTGCCACACTACTGGGCTAGACTCGGGACGCCCAAACACAGAGTTTTGTCTTTTATTGTTCAGCTGATGTATACCAGAATTTCTAAGCAGGGAGAATCTGGATCCCGGAGAGTGGGTGGTGTTGGCCAAAGCCTTTCAACTGATAGTGGATCGCTGGAGTCTCCTGTCCACCGACCTGCTCACAATACAAAGTTTCCCCGATTTTTCTGTCGCAGAAGAGATCAGTGGTCCCTGGGGATCGATGCTCTCATTCAGATCTGGCCAGAAGAAGAGTTGCTAT
The DNA here is from genome assembly GCF_901001135.1 of Rhinatrema bivittatum. NCBI lineage: Eukaryota > Metazoa > Chordata > Amphibia > Gymnophiona > Rhinatrematidae > Rhinatrema > Rhinatrema bivittatum. The sequence goes on along the minus strand of NC_042618.1, from coordinate 218,175,811 downwards.
ACGCCTTCCCTCTGTGACCCCTGCTGGGCAGATTCATTCACAGAATCCAGCACCACAGGGGATTAGGCCTACTAGTAGCTCCAGACTGGCCCAGGCATCCGTGGTATTGCAAACACATGGAGACTCCTGGTGGAGACCCCCCTTGTGCCTCCCACCACACAGGGGTCTGCTACAGCAGGGACCAGTCCTTCACGAGGCTCCGACTCTATTCTGTCTTATGGTCTGGCTCTTGAGAGGGCTCACCTGATGAAGCGAGGATAGTCTGTGGCAGTAATTGCCACCTTACTCCGTGCTCGGAAGTTCTTTATGTCCCTAGCGTATGTGCGGGTCTGGAGAGTATTTGAGGCCTGGTGCAAGGAACACTGTGTCCCCTCTCGGGTGGTCAAAATTCCACTAATTCTGGAATCTTTTCAGGATGGCTTGAAAAAAAGGTTTGACCCTTAAATCCTTGAAGGTCCAGGTAGCGGCGCTCTCCTGTTTCAGGAGCCAGGTGAATGGAACCCACCTGTTGGCTCATCTGGTTGTGTCCCGTTTTCTGAAAGGGGTAAAGCACCTTCGGCCACCTCTACGGTGGCTGGCTCCCTTGTGGAATCTTAATCTAGTATTGGAATTTTTGGCAGGGCCCTCCTTTTGGCCGCTGTGCAGTCTTTCCTTGCATTTATTAAACTTGAAAATGGTGTTCAAGGTGGCTATGGGCCAGATTTTAAAAACTATGCGTGGGCGTAGATTTGTGCGCTCAACCCGGCGCGCACAAATCTACGCCCGATTTTTATAACATGCGTGCGCATGTTATAAAATCCAGGGTCGGCGCCTTCCTCTGTTCCCTCCGCCCCCCCCCCCCAGCCCTACCTAACCCCTCCTTACCTTTAATTTTTAAGTTGCGCCTGCCAGCGACAGCCCGCCCGCACAGCTGTGCCTGGAGGCTCCGGCCCGGCCCCCTTTTTCAAGCCCCGGGACATACGCATGTCCCAGGGCTTGCACGCACCACCGAGCCTATGCAAAATAGGCTCGGCGGGCACGGGGGGGGGGGGGGTTTAAAAGGGTTCCGCACGTATATTATGTGCGTAATCCTTTGAAAATCTACCCCTATATGCTCAGCACGTTGCATCTCTGAACTGCAGGCATTGTCATGTTGGGAACCATTCCTGCGGATGATTCCAGGAGCATTACAGCTTCATACCGTTCCATCCTTCTTGCCCAAGGTAGTCTCAGAGTTTCATTTGAATCGGTCCATTTCGTTGCCATCCCTAGATAAGCACAAGAACATGGAAGAATTCTGCCTTCTCCGTCATTTGAATGTCAGTAGACTTTTGGTGTGGTATCTGGAAGTTTCAGAACCAGTCCAGAAGGACTGCCTGTTTGTCCTTCATGGTGGAAAGAAGCAGGGCGAACCAGCTTCGCAGGCTACCATAGCTCGCTGGATTAAGGAGGTGGTCACAGAAGCCTATGTGGAGGCAGGAAAGCCTTTACCCCTTCAGGTTAAAGCTCATTCCACCAGGGCTCAGGCAGTCTCATGGGTGGAAGCTGGACTGCTGTCTCCCGTCGGTATCTGCTGAGCAGCGATGTGGTCCTTCTTACACACCTTCTCCAGGTTCTGTCACCTGAACGTTCAGGCCCGAGGACGCAGTCTTTGCAAGGGCGGTGTTAACTGGACCACGGGCAGCTTCCCGCCCCAATCAGGAGTGGCTTTTGTACATCCCATTGGTCCTGAGTCCATCTGGCTACACCCCAGGAAATGGAGAAATTACTTACCTGATAATTTCGTTTTCCTTAGTGTAGACAGATGGACTCAGCATCCAACCCTCTGCTGCCCAAGAAGAATGGTGCCAAGGATTCGCCCATGGAGTGGATATCGATTCCAAGAGATTACGGGTAAGCCGTCATCCAGTCCCTAGATCAGGGCATCTGATTCTTACAGGAGTTCATTGTTTATGATTGGTTGAGTACAGTTACGGTTATCCATTTGTAATCATATTTTTAATCACGGGCCGAGGTCACTGCTGGGGTGTTATCTAGGTGACGTCAGCTTTGAAATCTGACTCCGTCTCCACCTGCTGGGAGGGGAGCATAACCCATTGGTCCTGAGTCCATCTGTCTACACTAAGGAAAACAAAATTATCAGGTAAGTAATTTCTCCATTGGCACATTTATTTATTTATTTTGCTGTGCTTTATTTTTACCAGTGAAGCAACACAGCAGAATTATGTGGGTCTACCTGTAGGAAGAGGAGAAATATCAAATGCTTATAAATAAATAAAATAAAATAAAAATGTTTGAGTACTGTTCTGTTTAATCAAAAAGATTAGATCTGTTTAAGAGGTGTTGTCTAAGATTCAGGACATCTTGCTCTCTCATGGATTTTGTGACTGTGGACGGGTCACTATATTTTCCTGTACTCAAATTTATCCAACTGTAATTCATTTATAATTCTTTCTCCTTGCCTCCCCTTAAATTCCATCACAGTGTGCAAGCTTTGAAATCAGCTACCAGATGGTCCACCACACAGGAATCAGTGTGTGGTTTCCGAGATGCTGAAATCATATACGTTGGGATCAAAGGCACTACTGCATATACATATAGAGCTCTTATTAGCTTTAGGCTGGGCCTAATTAAAACATTTCTGTGATTACATAGAATTCTTAGAACTGTTAGATAATTGGATTTAAACTAGATGAGTAGATTATTTTTAAAAAGCACTGTCTGCCATTGCCCCACCAGAACTGCCCTTGCAGGCACCCTACACACCCCATCTCTCAAAACTGCGCATCTTTCCCTCACCAGCGAGAGACCCTTTACTATCGCTGGCACCTACCTCTGGAATTCCCTCCCCACTCCCCTCCATCTAGAGCCATCCTTACACAATTTTAAAAAAGGAATTAAGACTTGGCTCTTCAAGCAGGCCTACCCCGATACGAACCAAACATAGCCAGTTACCATGACCCACCCTTTCCTGCCCCTTGCTTTTTGTGCCTTCCTGTACCCTCAGTAGCTCCTCCCCTGTAGCCTTTTCCCCCCTAGAACCCACCTTTTTAACTCCATTATATTTGGATCATATTCCGTTATATTTTGCACTGTTGCTTTCAGCCACTACAGGTATTGTTGCTTGCATCCTTGTCAGGCATAAGATGTATATAGTTCCTGTTGTACCCAGTTTATGATGGTTCTCTCCTTCCGCCTGTCGTTTAATTTCCATCTTTTAGTTCTTTCTCCCTTCCCCCCTCTTTCCTTTCTTGCCTGCCCCCCTTCCCCCCCCCTTCATTGTAATTTTCCTTTCTTCACTTTCATTGTAAACCGGTGTGATGTGTTCTACGAATGTTGGTAAATAAAAGTTCATAAATAAATAAATAAATTAGAACTGTGTACTATAGGAAACTTAGTCAAAATAGTTACATTTGAATAATATCTATAGTTACAAGAAATTTAATGTTACTTCTTTTTTACCCTCTGCTGCCTTTTGGAAGTTTGTTACTGCAGGTGTCTGTAAAAGGTAACTACCTTGCTGCAAATCTATTTTAGGATCTTTTTATATTATTATATGTAGTATGGAATCATAGTAGGCAGATAGTGTTTGGTTTTCCTGTGCCACTGGTGTGTTATGATGCAGACTTCTAATGAATTATCCTTTTTCTCCTTGACAAAAATGCCATTGAGAGTCTAAATTCTAATATGTTGAAATGGATAAAGCAGATTAAAGAAAATCTGTTTATTCTGAAAGTGTATATAAAGGGACTAGCAAATATCTATGCAACCTCAGCTTTTACTCATGGGCAGGGCTATGCACTGCTCCTCAGTCTTGATAAATGATTCTTCTAAGAACACTAACCATACATTTTTTTTTTTGCTTCAAATCTTTTTTATTAAATTTTTACCACAATCAAATGCATAATAGTAATAAAGACATGTGACTTAAGGGCGGTGGATCTGCGCACCCTCAAACACTGACAGAAAACAGCTATTTAACCAGCTGGAAGTAGAATCCTACACCAAAATAAATCCCCACCAAAACCCCAAACTCAACCAAGTATGTCAGTGGTGATCACGAAAGAAATAAGTTGAGCATTACAACAGCCAGTAAAAACAGGCATCTATCACTAAAGAACATTCAAATAAAAACTCCGAGTTCTGTGAGGCATATTTTCAGAAAAGATTTACACTTGAGAGATCAATTTGTTTTCAGTATGATATTCCATGGCGCACAGATGAAGTAAAGCCAATTATGTAGAATAACCTTTTTTGCTAAGAAAAGTATTTTATGTACCCAAAGTTTGAGACGGTTATTGGCAAACACAATGTCATGTAAATCGTCAAACGAAAAAGTCCAGCTTTGAAAGGGAGAGTAACCCCCGTAGCCTCCTGAATATGTCATTGGACAGTACTCCAGAATTTCTGTATGTCGGGACAGTTCCAGAACAGGGCTCACCATACATTTAAACATTAGAAGCATGCTACTGATTCTAAAATACAGTAATTGGACTTCAGGGAAGGAATAATTCAGTTTAAGCGAGGCCGAGGGATTAAAAAGAACTATGCCTTTCTCTTTCAATGTTACGTTAACTCTGTACAAACATTTATAGCGTATTTGCACCAGCAAACCAGACATGTCATATCTGTTTCCTCCCTGTAAAGATCCCATTGACAGGACTGCCACTGAAAACCTTCCCTATCCTTGGAATAATTGGCGGAGCACTGCTTTCCTGTTCCAGTTACTTCAGAGTCATCTTAAGCGGTGGAGTTGGCAAGAATGGCTCTACAATAGCAGTAAGTTACACATTAATGCCCACAGTTTTGGTACCCGGCGCATGTAAAATCTGGGGGCTATAGGCGGGGCCATGTGCGCGCCAAGTGCATTTTAGAAACAGCCTGGCCATGCGTGTATCTCCCGGTACGCGCAGAAGTGCTAAAATCCCTCCACTTGTGCGGTAGAGGCGGCATTTGCACACACATGTGTGTGTCCATATAAAATTGTGCACATGTACATGTATACAGCTTATTTTATATCATCATGCATATACATGCGTATGTTATAAAATAGCCACGTCTCTGGATGTGAGCTGCCTTACATACGTACATGTGCGACCGTGTGCCGATTTAAAAGTTGACGTCCCTGTACTGGAGGGATGAAGGAATGCTGATCATTAACAGTAGTTGACTGGTTTTGGAGTATCAAATCCAATAATATGATACTCTAAATCTTTTCCTTCCAGGGTACAAGCGTTCTTTCACCTGGCCTTCACATAGGACTAGTGATGACGCTGGCAGCAGTGATCTACAAAAAATCAACAACTGGGCTATTTGACAAACATCCCTGCCTCTATACTTTAACCTTTGGATTTGTATGTGCTAAAATCACAAATAAATTAGTGGTAAGAAATCTGTTTACTCATCTGTTAATCTTTAATTTATGACAGCTACAACTAATCTTCTGTCATTACTAAGGAAGGGGGAATGGTATAGTAGTTAGAGCATTGACCTGTGATGGAGAAGTCTTGGAACATGATTTTCTTCTATCACTAACTTTGTGACCTTAGGCAAATCATCTGTTCCTCTTTGCCTCTGAAGGCCCAATTGAAAACAAGAGTCAATAGAACACTTTTGACCCTTTTAATGTTGATTTGCTAAAACACCGTCAGGTGAATTTTCAAAGGAGTTGCGCGTATAAATGTAACATACTGTCATAGCGATTTTCAAAAGCCAATTACTCGAGTAAAGTGCACTTACGCAGGTAAATCTATGGACAATTCAATGGCATATATTCGAAAGCCCACTTACTCAAATAAAGTGCATTTACTTGAGTAAATGCGTTTTACATTCAGGCCCTGTGCCTTTTATTTTATTTATTGAGGTGCCATAAACATTGACCTGACATATATCTTGAGCTCACTTGTAGGAAAAGCGCGAAATAAATATACGATGATCAGGTAACTCCCGTTATCCGGAAAATAGAACTCTGGCTGGGCTCTTCTCTGAACTGTTCCTCCTGCTGCTGCTGCTCCTCCTCTCCTTCTGGCATGGTTCACAGCTCAGATCAGCTCCTTGAAGCGTGGGCACTCTGTAGGTTAATCTCTGGAGCACCCCATGGATCAAATAGTTTATCTGCACTGTGAACTGTATGGGAAAGAGACACCAGTGGCAGGAGCAGGAAAGAGCTGGGCCAAGATGGACCGTGCCAGGAACAAGTTGGGGAGGTGCGAAACTTTTGTTATCTGAAACAAATCCATCATCTGAAAGGCCTTGGTTACCACCATTACTGGTAGCAATTGTAATAGTTTATGCACAAACTTGTTTTAAATATATTTTAATATTTGTTAGTGTATTAATTTATGTATGTTTTTATGTATATCGCTAAAGGCCTTGGTAACAAATTTCAATAAATACAAAATATGAACATTCCAGATAATAGAATACAGTGCTCTGCATAATCTTAAATCTATTTTATTTACTTAAAAAGATGAACTTTTTTAAAATTAATATACAAATGCTAGAAACCTAATTTCCTGCTATTAGTATTTGTTTACACCTGCTGTTTTCTTCAAATAGTTAAATTGATTAGTATGTTTTCCAATAATAAATGATAAAACTCTGCCATATGCTAGGAAAAGTTAGTCTAGATTTTGACTATTAGATAGATACAACTCTACAAAATGAAAATACATATTAAATATACTATAAATCATAAAATATAATTAACAGTAATCAAGGCATAAGAAATAGAAAATATACCAGCAATCTTACAAGGTATATACTGTAAGTTTTGGAAGTTTATCTCCACTGCAACCAAATTTGTATTTTTTATGTGTAGTTAAAATTTCCTAAAAAATGTCGTATTTCATTTTTTCAATTACTCCAGTATTGATGTCTCATCAGGATATACTGGTGAGGTAAAGTTTCTAGATACCATAAATGACTGCTTCATGGCGCAGCTGGTCCTGAAACTGACAAGAGGGGGGGGAATATTCTAGATTTAATCTTCACTGCGATGCAGGATCTGGTGTAAGAGGCAATGGTGGTTGGGCTGCTTAACAATAGTTATCATAATGTAATCACATTTAACATGAACACTGGAGCACCATTTAACTTTGAAAAGAGAAACTATGATAAAATATGAAAAGTAGAAACAAACTGAAAGGAGTGGTTGTCAAAGTTTAAAAATATCCATGTAGTGTGGATGCTTTTAAAATACCATCTTGGATGCCCAGACATTTAAAAGAAAAAAGACTAAACGACTGCCTACATGGCTAAGTGGTAAGGAGAAAGAGACTATTAAAGGCAAAGGGACATCTTTCAAAAATTGGAAGGTAGATCCAAATGAATAAAATAGGAAAGAGCCTAAGGAGGACTAGCAAGTTACATGCAAAGCATTAATAAGTTAGGTCAAAAGAGAATTTGAAAAGAAAATTGCCAGATAGGCAAAAACTCAAAAGCCTAAGAAGCCAGTTAGGTTGTCAGTTAGACCACTAGATAACCAAGAGGTAAAAGGGTTGCTTGGGGAAGAGAAGACCATCATAGAAAAAGTAAATTAATTCCTTGCCTTGGTTTGCAATGAAAAGCCTGTTGAGAAAATACCTATGCCAGAAACATTCTTGGAGTTTGATAATTTAGAGGAACCGAATCAAATCACTGGGAATGGATGGTACACATCCCAGAGTTCTGAAAAGACTAAAACGTGAAATTATGAAAGGATTGGAGGGTGGCCAACATAACACTCATATTTTTAAAAAGGATGTCCATGGGTGGACAAACTAGAAGCTATTCCGCAAAATAAAACTACTAACCATTTGGATAGATTTAGAATAAACATGGATTTAGCAAAGGGAAGCCTGCCTTACAAATCTTAGATTTTTTTTTTTAAGGCGTTAACATGTAGACGAGGGCGAGTCGGTTCATAGTGTGTCTGGATTTTCAGAAAGCATAAGAACAAAAGATATGTCATACTGGGTCAGCCCAGCATCTTGTTTCCAATAGTGGCCAATCCAAGTCACACGTACCCAAATATTAAATAGATCTCAAGTTACTTTTCCTTATTGATTAATAGTAGTTTATGGATTTTCATCTAGGAACTTATCCAAACCTTTTTTAAACCCTGTTACATTGACTGATGTAACCACATCCTCTGACAATGAATTCCAGAGGTTAACTATGCGCTGAAGGAAAAAGATTTTTCTTTGTTTTAAATGAGCTACTTGCTAACTTCATGGCGTGCCCCCTAAACCTTCTATTATCTGAGAGAGTAAATAACCGATTTACATGGGAAATGGGCCATGAGGACTGGAAGTCAAGAATAGTCATCTTAATAAACCATTCTTCCCACAAATGCGAGCATGAGGCATTGTTATGGGATGAGAGTTCAGTATGATTTATTGGTATTGAAGCTACCTCATTGATTACCTGGTACCACTGGAATATCTGCTTACAATATTGCATGGTACCAGTAAAAACATTAGCAGTTGTAGCTTGCTATGAGGGAGATGGAAGTATTTCTCCCACATTTGGGAGGGAGAATATAATCCACTGGGTCATCTCTAAAGTAATTAGAGAGATTACTCAAGGTCACTAATGGTAACATTGCATGAGATGGAGGTGTTTCCTAACTGAGGCCATGGGTTAAATCGTGTGTTTGGATTTGAGTTGTTACTAATGAGGGTCCGGTAAAAACCAACTGTAAATGAGTAAGGCAGAGGGGGCATATTGGGAGCGGATATATCATTAACCATAAGTCTAGCTTGTGGGCACAGAGCAGAGAATCTAGGTTTAGTATTACTATGTGAACAGTTAGCCATTAAGGCTAATGGTGTGGGGGCATTAGAAACAATAACAGAACGATCACCAACCCCTAAGGGCATTCTATGACATACCAAACACGGGGCGGTATAGTTAAAAATATTAAGAAAGGCCAAAGATATCTCAAGGGCTAGATTCTGAGGGTTTTCTATTTCATGCTTATGGCGTATATGTATGTTGCTATAATTATCATAACATATGATATCGATGAATGCTTCTAATGCTAAGCATGTAAAATGCAACATCAAAAAACCAAATAAACCCCAAAAACGATAAAGCAAACAAAACAAAACAGTCTTTTGTATAGAATGTTCATTCTGCAGCTTTAAGTCAGTGACTTGGAAGGAAGACAGGTGCGGTGCGTCCTTCAATCAGTATGGCTGCAGTACGCCCTGGACCCAACGCTAAGATTTCGCCTTTGCTCCAGTCAGCTATTGGAAGTGGAAAACGTGCCCAAACTTTCTGGCCTTCAAAGAATAACTTTTCTGCTATGGCTCCCAAAGAAACAGTAGGTTTGGTCTGTAGGTTGGAACGTAAAACATTAAGTACCGAAGGTCGAGCATTTAAGTAAGATTCCACAACAGGTAAATTAGTGACCCGCCCAGTATAGGTATCATTGCCCTGCAATCACAGTTGTTGTTTGACAAGCCCATTAATTCTTTACACCAAGCTTGCTGCCGCTGGGTGGTAAGAAATATGGAAAGGCCAATAAATTCCCAAGGAAGCTGCAAAAGACTCTACTGTTTTCACTGTAAAGTGGGAACCATTATCAGATTGAACGTCCAGAGAGTAGCCATGAAAGCAAAAAAGGAAACAGATGACATTCTCCTGAAGAGGTATCTACAACATTCCGAATAAACGTATGCCCATGTTTATCAGTAGGCAGTGGTCCCATATAATCTACCTGTTAAACTTCCCATGGAATTGTACCACACTTAGTGATTCCAGGTGCAACTCCATGTAAGGTGTTGGAATTCTCCCGTTCTCTGTTTGACATATTACACAGTCTCTTACTGCCTGTTCTGCTTCTCCTTTTGTCATAGGGAGATGTTTAAAATGAGCCCATTGCAACATATTACTGACACCCAAATGACCTGCTACTTCATGCACCTAGTTCTCTATGCTGAGTGCATGAATAGCTGCGTATTGATCAGCAGTCTGATTGTGGGTACTCTCATCATTATCTCTACCTACATGTGCATCTACATGTCTAACAAAAACCTGCATTTTCCAAATTTCAGGCCAGAGATCTTTAGCCCAAAGTGGTTTTCCTTTAATCTGCCATGCATCTGGATGCTACTTTGCCATCCAGTGTAATAGTCCTTTATAAACTGCCCAAGAGTCTGTATATATGTAACAGGAACTAGTCCCATCATGTAATGATGATTGAAGGGCTAGAAGTGCTGCATTTAACTCTGTATATTGGCTATTTTGCCCCACACCCTGCCTGCATTGATTTTCCTGAATAGCAGGGGAATAGGCTGTAGCCTTCCATTTTCTCTGTCCCTAATTATAATGACAACTTTCATCAGTAAACCAAGCAAGTAGTTTTTGTTCTGTGGTCAGGGTATTGTATTTCGGGGCTTCTAAGACCAGACTACGAGGTGGAGTACTATCAAATACTGGAAGCCCTTCAGAGACACAAGGGACTTCCATAACTTCATGAATTTTGGATAGTCCAGGGGAGGAACCTCTGACACGGCTAGCAATATACCATTTCCATTTTAAAATTGCTAGCTGTAAGAGCAGTACCAGTTAATGCATTGGAGTGCTCTGAATTTACCCATGTCATAATTGGGATTTGTGTTCTCAGGGTAATATCCCATTCCCCCAGTAATCTGACTAGTCTCACTCAAAGCCCAATAAACCCTTAAAATTTGTTTCTCTAACGCAGTATATTGCAAAGCTGCAGGGGTCCATTTCCTTCCCCAACACCCCAAAGCAATCTTTCGGCCAATTTCATCTGCCTGCCAGAGAGACCAATCTGCTCCAGTAGGAGAGAGTGATACTTCAAGAATAAAAGGAGCATTCTCGTTGATAGTATGCAAATTCTGAGCAGTAAGCATAAGCACTCACAATTTGGTAGCATCAAATGCACTCTGCACCTTCTCTGTCTTTTTACATAGTGCATATAGAAGACGCAGTATCTGTGACAGATGTGGTACATTATTCCGCCCGAAATTGAAAATACCTCAAACTCACTGTTCCACCTCCTGCGAGGTAGGAGCTGCTAATTGTTGGATTTTATTGATCACTGATTCAGGAATACGTTTGCCTGCCTGCCACCGCATACCCAGAAATTTCACATTCTGACTGGATCCCTGGACCTTTGTCTGATTTATTAACCACCAATCTTTTTCCAGTTCCTGACATAGCAGGGCTAAAGCTTCAGCAATTTCCTGTGCGTCTCTTCCCTGAAGTAAGATATCATCTACATGATGTAACTTTATAGAACCCAGCAACTTGGGAGTTAATCGTTCCAATGTCTGGGCAACCTTTTCATGACAAATGGTTGGACAGTCTGGTAAAGGTGTATTGTTGCCCGAATCATGAGAAGGCAAACATCTCCTGATTAGAAGGGACAATAGGAATACTAAACAATGCATTACTAATATCTGCCACAGGTACCAGGTTCCATTATGTTCTTGGAAGGCATGTATTAGGTTAGCTACAGATGGGTCCGCAGCATGAAGTGGCAGGGTGACAGCATCTAGTTTTAACATTAACCTATTAAAAGGAGATTTCACTAATGTCACTACTCCTGCTTCCCTTAAATCATCAATAGTTGTCTGCAAAACTACTGGTGGACATTTGGTTTTAAACTGGTCAGAATGAACAATCTCTTTAGGTTTGGGAAGGGACACACTCAGGAAGACAACCAACATGAACAGAAGACACCAAGGTGTGTTTTGGGCGGATAAACATCCGTCCTTTTTATCTTCCCATTCAAATTGTTTAATAAAGTCAATGCCTAATATGCAGTCTTTCTGGGGAGCAATGATAACAGGAAGAGATAGTCATTGACCATTCTCTGTAATTATATACGCTAGGACTTGCACACCTGTTGTAACAGAACCTCCGTATCCTTCCAGCCTTATTGGTTGGCCCCTGTATCGATGTGGGTTACCCATTATTATGGTGGCCTCCGCCCCATGTCCATCAGAGCGTTAATCTGTTGCCTATTACACCCTTTCAAAGAAACATAAGAAATGATGGCAGAAAAAGACCAATCGGCCCATCCAGTCTGCCCAGCAAGCTCCCACACTTATTTTCCCATACTTATCTGTTTCACCGACCACCAAGTTCAGGGCCCTTGTTGGTAACTGTTTGATTCAAATTTCCTTCCACCCCCTGCCATTAATGCAGAGAGTAATGTTGGAGTTGCATCAGAGGTGAGCATATAAGGCTTAATGGTTGCAGGTAGTAACCGCTGCATCAAGCACGTTTACCCAGACAACACAGATCCATGCCTTGTTGGATGTTTTCTGAATGTAAATCATCTTTTCCACATTTCTCCCTGCCATTTAAGCAGAGAGCAATGCTGTATATGCATTCAAAGTGATGCTTCAAGCTTAATTGGTTTAGGGTAGTAACCGCCGCAATAAGCAAGCTATCCCCACGCTTATTTGTTTACCCAGACTGTGTAGTTCAGTCCTTGTTGGTTGTTGTCTGAATGCAAATCCTCTTTTCCACATTTCCCCTTGCCGTTGAAGCAGAGAGCAATGTTGGAGTTGCATTAACCATGTGAAGGCTTTTTGAGTAAGGGTAGTAATTACCAGGTAGTAGCCTCCATTCCAGCAAGTCACCCCCATAGCTCTTCTCTTCATTCCCATCTTCTAGCCTTTATAGATCCACAGTGTTTATTCCATGCCCCTTTGAAATCTTTCAGTTTTAGTCTTCACCACTTCCTCCGGAAGGGCATTCCAGGCATCCACCACCCTCTCCATGAAGAAATACTTCCTGACATTGGTTCTCAGTCTTCCTCCCTGGAGTTTCAAATCATGACCCCTAGTTCTGATTTTTTTCCAACGGAAAAGGTTTGTTGTTGACCATGGATCATTAAAATCTTTCAAGTATCTGAAAGCCTGTATCATATCAGCCCTGCTCCTCCTCTCCTCCAGGGTGTACATATTTAGGTTCTTCATTCTCTCCTCATAAGTCATTTTATGAAGACCATTACCTTTTTGGTCGCTCTTCTCTGGACTGCCTCCATCCTCTCTCTGTCCCTTTCCAGATACGGTCTCCAGAACTGAACAAAGTACTCCAGGTGAGGCCTCACCAAGGCCCTGTACAAGGGGATCATCACTTCCTTTCTCTTACTAGATATTCCTCTCTCTATGCAGCCCAGCAGTCTTCTGGCTTTAGCTACTGCCTTGTCACATTGTTTCGGCAACTTCAGATTGTTAGACACTATCACCCCAAGGTCTCTCTCCTGCTCCGTGCACATCAGCCCTTCACCCCCCATCAAATACAGTTCTTTCGGATTTCCACACCCCATATGATTGACTCTGCACTTCTTGGCATTGAATCTCAGCTGCCATATCTTTGACCACTCTTTCAGCTTCCTTAAATCCATCTCATTCTCTCCACTCCTTCCGGCGTGTCCACTCTGTTGCAGATCTTAGTATCATCCGCAAAAAGACAAACCTTACCTTCTATCCCGTCCGCAATGTCGCTCACAAAGATATTGAACAGAACCGGTTCCAACAATGATCCTTGCGGCACTCTGCTTAACACTGCTCTCTTTTCAGAGTAAGTTCCATTTACCATCACACATTGTCTTCTGTCCGTCAACCAGTTTGCAATCCAGGCCACCACCTCGGCACTCACTCCTAAGCTTCTCATTTTACTTACAAGTCTCCTGTGTGGGATCGTATTAAAAGCTTTTCTGAAATCCAAGTAGATGACATCAAGCGCTCTTCCTTGATCCAATTCCCTAGTCACCCAATCAAAAAAAGTCGATCAGATTTGTCTGACAGGACCTTCCGCTGGTGAATCTAAGCTGCCTCTGGTCCAGCAATTCTTCTGACTGTAGATAGTTCACTATTCTTTCTTTCAGCAGCGACTCCATTACTTTTCCCACCACTGAGGTGAGGCTAACCGGCCTGTAGTTTCCAGCCTCCTCTCTGCTCCCATTCTTGTGAAGCCGGGACCACCACCACTCTTCTACAATCACTCGGCACCACTCCTGTTTCTGGGGATCTATTGAACACACAGCGGACCTGCCAGCACATCTCTGAGCTCCCTCAGTATCCTGGGATGAAGAGATTGTAACATTCATTTGAGGTCTTTGATCATTCATAGGGATAATATATTTTAATGTGGCAAAAGAGGCTCGGCCATATCCTACTGGAGGTTTGTGGTGTCAGGGGGCTGAGGGACATCCAGAGCCCATAAATTCCTGCTGCTCCAGTAGCATACATATCAGTTTTTTTGTCGTCAAACCATCAATATTAGCTTTTGGGTTACCCATTTGAATTAAGGTGTGCCAAAGCTGACCCCTAAGGTGTTGCAAGGACGGCTTATTCAAACAATCATGCGCTAAGTTGGGAGGTTGAGGAGCCTGTCCACGCGAATGTCTCAGTCTCCACGGGAAAAATGCCCTATGGGGCCCCCCCTTTTCATGACTGTCTCCACTAGTTTCATCTAAACCCAGGCCATATAGGTCTTCCAACTTACAGGCCAATACAGTAAAGGTCGCAGGAGAGTGGGCGACCGCCCAGGCCACTCCTGTGCTCGCGATTCAGGGGGGACAAACATGCAAATTAGGGCCCGTGGTAAAAAGAGGCCCTAGGGACACTAGTGCGTCCCTAGTACCTTTTTTTTTGACGGAAGCGGTGGCTGTCAGCGAGTTTGACAGCGGACGCTCAATTTTGCCGGCGTCGGTTCTCAAACCTGCTGACAGCCACGGGTTTGGAAACCGGACGCCGGCAAAATTCAATGTCCGGTTCTCAACCCACGAGCCGATTTTTAAATTTTTTTTTTTTATTATTTTAAACTTTTTGGACCTCCGACTTAATATCGCCATGATATTAAGTCAGAGGGTGTACAGAAAAGCAGTTTTTACTGCTTTTCTGTACACTTTCCCGGTGCCGAGAGAAATTAACGCCTACCTTTTGGGTAGGCACTAATTTCTGAAAGTAAAATGTGCAGCTTGGCTGCACATTTTACTTACTGAATCGTGCGGGAATAATTAATAGGGCCATCAACATGCATTTGCATGTTGCGAGTGCTATTAGTTTCGGGGGGTTGGACGCGCGTTTTTGACGCGCTATTACTCGCTGAATAAGGGGTAGAGCTAGCACGTCGAAAACGCGCGTCCAAACGTGGGGTAATAGTGTGCTCCGCCAGAGCACACTGTACTGTATCGGCCCGTGTGTAATCAATTGTTTAATTGTGTTTTGATATTCTTCTTGTCACCTCCCTAACAAGAGAGGGCTAATCCAGACCATGATAGCCCAGCAGTCTGTACAAACGGGTACATATCCCTGACAGTAATATGCACTTTGTCATAATCATCAAGAGGTAAATCCTTTTGGATAACTAATTGTAACCCCAATTTACATAGTACACAGGCACCCTCATTCAGGGTATTCCACTTGTCTGCCTTTCAAGGCCCTGGCTAATCAATGGGATCTCTCTATTTCTCCCGAAGGTCTACCCCAGTTACATTAAGGAGACATGGTATTTCTGTCTCAGTAGGTAAAGCAGCAAGTATATGGCATGCACGATCATGTACAATGTGTTCTTGGCAGATAGGATCCATCACAGCAAGCTCATCATCTGAGAGTAGTACTGACCCAACACTTTGTTCTGACAGACACACTAGCCAATCCCCCAAATTCTCCTTTTCTTTGTGGCGAAATCTATCTGCCAATTGCACTAATTGTTTCAGAGAATAAGCTGTGGTAATGGTCTGCCTACTCTGAAGCAGGGATCCCTCTTTTCCTGCAGTGTTATCAGTACTTGCTGTGGGAACTTCACTTTCCTCTCCAACTTCCTCCCCCTCTTGCAATCTCTCATCCTGTGAACATTTAACAGTGACAAGTGGCCATAGTCTCCCTGTGGAGCACTGCCACAAGGAGACTATGTCTCTTCCTCCTCCTCCTAATCACTATTACAGCCTTTCCAGATATTGGGGTCTGCAGCTGGGACATTTGGTTATGAGCGCCAGATGTAACAAGGGGTAGCTGACTGTTAGGTTATATGTCACAGAATACACAACACATTTATTTACATGTATAGAAGTTTACTTGTAAGTCTGAGAATAAGCAATAAAAAGCATACAAGATTAGAGTTTGCATTAAAGAATATCTACACAAAAATACTCTCCTCACAGTTCCTGATCCCCGTACAGCAATTCCTGCACATGCTTGGTAGAGGTCAAAGCTCTACTGGCTTGGAGACACAAGTCCATTCAGTGCCACTGGATATCACCCACATGTAATGGTTAATTCAGTCTGCTTATCGATGGAAAAGCCACTGCTTATCCCTGGTTATGAGCAAAAGGTTTGGATCTGTGCTTTGATATCTTGCTGGATTATTTGTGATCTTGATTGGCCACTGTTGGAGACCAGGCTGCTGGGGCTTGATGGACCTTTGGTCTGACCCAATATTGCATTTATGTTTAAGCTACTGCAGTCATTTAAATTAAAACCTTAATTCCTAAGTGTATGGAGTGAATAGGTCACAAAATTTTAAGTTTACAGGTGCTGCCATTCCTCTTGCCCCACAAGTTCCCATGCTGTAGAAGTTTTAACTTTTGAGTCAAAACTATTGTTTCTGTGTTTGTTTATTTTTGTATTTTAGAATTCATACATTTGTTTAATGAAATTTGTTCTGATTGGAGCAAATGGTTCTTGAATACCTGCTACTGACGTAGATTAAAACCATTAGGGGGGGCAGTTTTTAACTTGTATACATTGGGACAAAGTTCATGGATGCCTTTTTACAAGCTGTTTATACCAATTTTCAAAGAGAGAGTGCATGTGCAATTTCACTTTGAAATTTGCCACCGATACTTGGACATTTGCACCTCCTTTCTCTGCAAATAACTTTTCCATGAGTAGAAACACATGTAGCATTTCATATGTGCATTATTTTCTTCTCTCAACCTGAACACATCCCCCAGGAATGCCTCCTCTCAATGCTGCTTAAAATACGCATGTTATGGAACATGCTGTATTAAAGGACAGCAATTATCATATAGCCAATTGTTTTGTAAATTGCTTTGAAAATGATGTTCTCTATGGATTTGATTTTGTAAATATTGTGAACACTGTTTTTCAGGTGGCACATATGACAAAAAGTGAAATTTATCTCCAAGACACTGCATTTATTGGGCCTGGCCTTCTGTTCCTGGATCAGTATTTTGATGGCGTCATTGATGAATATATTGTGTTATGGTTTGCATTAGTGAGTACTGTCTATTATATATTCAAGATCTAATTAAAGGATCTCTACCTAATGGTTACTTTCATATAGCATTAAAGGGCAAATAAAGATTAGAAAAATAGAAAACGCTAATGAATATAAGTCTTACCAAAGTCAAAGCTGAAAATCTAGCCAGTTATCTAAGTTAACCAGATAGACATATCCGGCTAACTTAGATGGGATATTCAGCAGCATGCTCTTCTGCTGAATATCCCTAGCTTCAGCACTGCTTAGACGGAGCAAATGGTTCTTCAGTAACTGCTACTGACATAGATTAAAAACATTAGGGAGGCAGTTTTTAACTTGTATACATTGGGACAAAGTTCATGGATGCATTTTTACAAGCTGTTTATACCAATTTTCAGAGTACATGTGTAATTTCACTTTGAAATTTGCCACGGATACTCTGGCATTTGCACCTCCTTTTTCTGAAAGTACTTTTCCATGAGAAGTAACACATGCAGCATTTCAAATGTGCATTATGTTCTGCTCTCTGCTTCAATGCACATGATTGGCCCTAACACATGCGATAAGGCCACATCGAGTTTTAAAGAATGACCTCCTTAGTTTTTTTCCTGCATGTGCTGTGTAAGGCATTTCCCATTAACTGTGCAGACTAGCATTGTTAACTCCACTTTTAATCTTTCTGGGGAAAATAAAATGAAACTAATCCTAATTGGTCTATAATTGTATAAAATATGGTTAGGAACCTCCATTTTCAGTTAATTTATTTTTCCCTGGAATTTATCAGTGCTTATTACAAAAATTATATTTATTCAGAATGACAAGTCATATTGTCCACAGAT
Source organism: Rhinatrema bivittatum (assembly GCF_901001135.1). Taxonomy (NCBI): domain Eukaryota; kingdom Metazoa; phylum Chordata; class Amphibia; order Gymnophiona; family Rhinatrematidae; genus Rhinatrema; species Rhinatrema bivittatum. The sequence goes on along the minus strand of NC_042618.1, from coordinate 218,157,794 downwards.
TTCTCTCATTTTTAACATATATCTACTTCCACTATGCCATCTCCTCGCAGGACTAGGAATCATACACTATGTTTATGCTGATGACATTCAATTAATCCTACCAATTGAAGACACTATTGAAAAAACAATTAGTTTAGCCATTATGTATCTAGACATAATAAAACTACTACTAAACCAAATGGAGCTAATAATTAACATCGATAAAACTGAATTCATACACTTAGAAAGAAAGAGCATGAACATTACACAAACTCCAATAATTCCCAAAAGTAACCAAAAAATTGAATTAGCCGTGAAAGTACGCAACCTAGGAGTTATAATTGACACAGAGCTAAACCTTAAACAGCACATAACACTTTAAAAGTTAAAGAAGGGTATGCTAAAACTCATGATACTCAGAAAACCTAAACCATTACTATCGCTGCCAAACTTTCGCACAGTGCTTCAATCACTGATATTTGCAAGCACTGACTACTGTAATGCTTTACTACTCGGTTTACCCTATACTACGATAAGACCACTGCAAATACTACAAAACTCCGCACCTAGAATTCTCACTGGAAAAAGTAAAAAAAAGATCACATCACAGATACACTTGCCACACTACATTGGCTACCCATAGAACAAAGAGTGCAGTTCAAAACTCTTTGCACAATACACAAACTAATCCATGACGAAAAAGCAGAATGGCTGAACACAGTACTTTGAGTACACATCCCACATAGAAATTTAAGATCAGCAAAGCCCTGTTAACCATTCCATCTGTGAAAACAGCAAAACTGTCCCAGGTTATGGAACGTGCACTGTCCCTGGCCGGTCCCATATTATGGAACTCCATGCCCCTTGATCTAAGACTTCAGAGAAATCATAAACTTTTCAAAACACACCTCAAAACCTGGCTTTTCAAACAAGCCTTCAAGATAGAGAATGACACAGGCAAACAAACAAATAAATAAATAAATAAGGATAGGCGGTCATAGAGCACCCAGCGCACAATTTCCAGATATCACCTGGAAATTATTTTATCCCTCTAATTGTAGTCAAACCGTCAGGTTGAAAAGCAATAAAACATACAATCCCCCATGAGAATTTCATGAATGTAAATTCCACGTCATAAACCTTATTATACTTAATGTTGTTTTTGTTACCGAATGATTATGGCACCCTCTATGTAAAGTATGATGTATATTTTCTTTGATATATGTGCCCTATTGTAAACCGTTATGATGGTAAATAACTTAATGAATGTATATACAAACTTTTAAATAAAATAAATAAACATAGAAACATACAAAATGACAGCAGAAAAGGACCAAACGGTCCATCCAGGCTGCCCAGTAAGCTTCTGGTAGCATCTGCTGCGCCAGAGAAGTCACCCCCTTAGTGTCCCAAACCATCAGTCAGGGCTCTTGTTGGTTGCTGAGTCCACTTTCCTGTTACCTCTTGTCTTTGAAGCAGAGAGCAGTGCTGGAGTTATATCCAAAGTATCAGGCTTATTAGTTAAGGTTAGTAACTGCCACTCCAGCAAGTTACCCCCATGCTTGTTTTCCTCCCATGCTTATTTGTTTTCCCAGACTGTAAAATTGAATGTCCTTGTTGGTTGCTGTCTGAATCTAAATCCCATTTCCCCCCTGCCATTAAAGCAGAGAGCAATAAAGGAGTTGCATCAACAGTATGAAGGCTTATTGGTTAAGGGTAGTAACTGCCACACCAGCAAGTTACCCCCATGCACTCTTTTCTTCATTCTCATCCTCTAGCCTTTAGGGATCCACAGTGTTTATCCCATGCCCCTTTGAAATCTTTCACCATTTTTCTTTACTACCTCCTCTGGAAGGACATTCCAGGCATCCACCACCCTCTCCGTGAGGAAATATTTCCTGACATTGGTTCTGAGTCGTCCTCCCTGGAGTTTCATTTCGTGACCCCTAGTTCTACTGATTTCTTTCCAACGGAAAAGGTTTGTCGATTGTGCATCATTAAAACCTTTCAGGTATCTGAAGGTCTGTATCATATCTCCCCTGCACCTCCTCTCCTCCAGAGTATACATATTTAGGTCCTTCAACCTCTCCTCATAAGTCATTTGATAAGCACTGATAAATTCCTAGGAAAAATAAAACTAAAAACAAAGGTCCCTAAATATGCTACAGCTCCCTGAGACTTTTAAGTATCATACTGTACATGTGTATGTATATATACACACACATATATACTATTCTTAAATATTTCAGATTTTGCAAACTTTTTTGTCCAACCTACCTGCCCTAACTCTACACATGCACGCATTCCCAAGGCAACTACAGTACACCTTTACTGATTTAAAGAAAGGATTGAGTGGAATGCTGGGGCTTTTTTTTTTAAGGTAATAAGTACTAAAAGTCTTACACAAATGTTTTGTTTATGCATATAGGGCTGGATTTTAAAAGGGTTATGTGCGCTGGGCCTATTTTAAAAAGGCCCAGCAATGCGCGTAAAGCCCCGGGGCTTGCAAAAAGGGGAGGGGGCGGGGCGGTCCGGGGCCAGAGGCCTCCGACAGAGCGGCCATTGCCTCTGTTGGAGGATCGCGTGCCGGCAGGCTGCCGGCGGGCACAACTTGCGCCTGCAAAGGTAAGAGAAACATTTGGGGGGGGATTAGAGTAGGGCTGGGGGGGGGAGGTTAGGGGTAGGAAGGTCAGGTTAGGGAGAAGGCAGCGCGGCTCAGCACGCACAAGGTGCACAATTGTGCACCCCCTTGCGCGTGCCGACCCGATTTTATAGCATGGGCGTGCATGTTATAAAATTGGGCATACATGTTCGCACACTGGGTAGCGCGCGCACATGTAGGCCGCGTGCGCTTCTTTTAAAACCTACCCCATAAAGTATAAAACATTGTTTTATACATGGTCATGATTCTGGTTAGGTCAGGACTAAAAAGCTAAATTTGAATTTGCAGTATTAAAGAATTGCCAAATGGAATAATTTTAGTATTTCATTTTGCCTGAATGTTTCATATAGCCCTTCTTTTAACTTGTCTTTTTTTTTTTTATTCTAGCTTATTTCCTTGATTGATTTGCTGCAGTACTGCACTGGTGTATGCTTACAGATTGCAGCTCATCTACAAATAAATGTCTTCAAAATTTCATCTCTCCACGCTCCTGAGCAGGTTCAAAATCATGGTGACTGACAATTAGCCCACAGGGAGAAGGAAGAGCAACTGGAGGAGCAGATGAGGGAAATGGACTCCCTTTTATTAATATAGATAAAGCATATCAAGAAAATGAAAATTATTAAAAAAAAAAACCAAAAACTCATTAATTTGGATAGTATGAATATCTAATTAGATTTCAGATTAAATTAAAAGCTGACAAGTCCTTCAGATTCTATAACAATTTTAAAGAAATACTCTGATTGAAGACATGTTAGCCATTTAATTAATGGAAACAACCATTGCAAGTTTTTCCCAAAATTCACAATAGGAAATTGTTGTTCTCAAATATTACTATACCTCAATCATCTTTACTTCATGTTTTTTGTGAGGAAAGATACAGTCCCTTGGAGGAAAGATGCCCTAATAAATATTGTTCATGCAGCCATGAAATACTTTTTAGAACATCTGTCACCTAACCGTTTGGGTTGGTCTCTTTTTACACAATGTGAAATAGGTTTTCTAGGCTCTGTAATATGACAGTGAGAAATAGGTATCTTGAATTCTGGACTCCTGCTGGTTGTGGAGGTATGCAGCAGGCTCTGTTCCATGTGATCCAGTGAGCTCAGTATCTGTTATCTATATTACTTGTCAATCAAAATTTCAGTCTAAAGTTTGCAAAGAGATTAATATTACCTTAAACATATTAATAAGCTTAATAGTGTCATTTAGTAATTGCAGAGGTATCATGCCAAATTACACCTTTGATAGATGCTATGTCCTGGAAGGAAATGTTAGAATATTATCTTTGTAGCAGGTGTAATGAAACATTTATTTTTTATTTGTGAAAAGTATCTGGTGCACCGCCGTGGGCAAGCCTGCATTAAAGTCACCAAATAAGATGATAAGACACAGAAAGCACAACAATTCAATTCCAAGTAAAGCTTCAGTGCTACCCCTAACACCCATTCAGTATTAACCCTTTGGACGCTTAGAGGGTCTCACCATGCACTAAACAGGCCTTTCTACAGCTGTGTACATGCCCCTAGACTGGCAACTTCCCACCCATCAACTGGGTTCCTGCTTGCCTCTGGCAAGTACCCCGCTAATAAGAAATTTCCTAGTGGTTTCTAGGACACTAACACCACACAACCTAGGGGGTCACACACACTTCCTAGAAATGCAACCACAGACGAAATAGAGAAAATACTGGGCTCATAATCTGTCCAGGACAAACACAGCTTACAAACCAAAGAGTTTAACAACAATAGCAGGTACAGTGAACAGGAAAAGATGTGACTTAATCAGTAACAAGTGAACTAACAAAGATTTATACAATAAATGCTAACTAAACAAATTTCACTATACTTAGCAATGCCTGGAGCCATCAGGAAACAGCTGTCTACATGAGCTGGAACAGGGCTTTGACACAGATGTGATCTATCTATACTCCCAGTCAAGACTGGAGAGTTCCAGCAACTTTGGAGCGAGTTCTCTATGCATTGTGTCTGAAGGGCCAATCAGGGCACAAAATATTAGCAATAGCTTTTTGACCAATGGCATTGCAGGATGTTAGTCTTACAGCTCCCTAAATATACTGGGAAATATGCTATCCAAGCCTCACTCTAGTAAAAACCTCAAGCCTCAGTTTGTGTTTGATCTTTAAAACACTGTAGTTAAACTGCAGACTAGCTCAAAGGCAATGAGCTTTCTCTGGGGAAAACACAAGTCTTAGGACAAAACTATGCAAACTGCACATAAAACTCCTGTTTCACTTCAGTGAAAGACCTAATTTATTTCTTTATTCAAGCTTCGATTTGTGGATACCTTTTTATTTTATCATGTATTGCACTATTATATTCTCTGACAGAAGAAGGGAACAAAAATGAGTCAGTTTAAATCCACCTGAACTTGAAGTTTGGAAATTGTAGATATGAATATACAGATTCTGCAATGTGATCTGAGACAGTCTCAAATAAAATACTATAACTGCTTCCCCAATAACCAGCTACAATAGTAGCTGGCCTTTCAAACCAATAGTAACTCTACCTAGGGAATCTGTATGGACTTGTTTTTGAAAGTAATTTGAATATTGCAATTTCTTTCAACATGTGTAAGCTGACTTTTTTAAAACTAGAAGTATTATTACAATAAGAGTGATATCTAAAGCTCTGTTTTTTAATCTCCTCCTTCTCCTACTACTGGGCATATTTATATAGTTCTGTTACTTGTAAAAGGAATTTGCAGGACTTTTAATTACTGGTGCTTGGATAAAGTGCAAATAGCTTCAAGCAGCTATTGACCAAGTGTATTTTAAACATAGCCAGCTAGAGTATTTAGATATTTTAAAGCACATTCTTTTTTTTTTTTTTTGTTAATAAAATTGTAAAAATGTTTGCTAATAAGTTGTCTTTAAAACCTTATAAATGAATACTATTTACTACTTGAACTATAACTGTAAGAGTAAAATCAGACTTCTGCATAGCTAGAGGAAACTCTACAAGATATAGGGAGAGTAATTTTCAAACAGCTCGCATATAGTATCCATAGACTTTGAGTGTTTTCAAAGCAAGCTTATACGCTCAAATTTCCTTTGAAAATTCTCCAGTAATTGGCTGAATATGTTATACATTCACTAAGTTACACCTCTTCGGAGGGTGGAACCTTATACGGTATACACATGTACTTTTTGATTTTAAAAAGTGCCAGCTCTGCCCCTCTGGAACCTATCCTCAGTGCACACTGAAATCAGGTTATGTATGTATTTTGTGCACACTGAGCCCGGGTCAATTTTAAAACAACAGTTTACATGTTTAAAACTGGGTTTTATGGAGGTGCCATATATACTTGTGTATAAGTCGACAGGTGATTTAGAGTCCAAAATCCATTGAAATGCATTGACCCGTGTATAAGTCGAGGTTTAAAATGAGTGATCTATCGTTAAGAATTCAAGAAAAGCCATGTCCTTATTAAAAAATGTCACATAGCATGCTAACTTTAGGTCAGGTCAGCGGCATGACCAGACCCCGGGAATAGTGCCTGCGATTTAAAAAAAAAAAAAAAAAGAGGGAGTGTGTGGTTAGGCTAATTTCCCTGATATTGCATTGCATAGATCTTTTCTGCAAGGCATGATACATTTATTGCACTCCCGCATTATTTTCACACATTATTTGGCGTTATTAGCCAAAAAGGTTTTTATTGCAAATACCAGTTCGGGCTGCGAGTGAGTGAATGAGTGAGAGTCATTTGGAGTGATGAAAGGTCAAAGAAGAATTGATTTGTACAATGTACTCTACCTAGCTTTCATCACTCCAGATGACAGAAAATCTTCACTGGTGGCAACTGCTGTTCATACCTTTGACTGTGGAAGTCAATCTGCCCCCCCCCCCCCCAAACCTCACCCCTAGTTACTAGTGCCCCCTCTTACAGTGGTCTAAATACTAAACTTGTGTGTGATCATTTCGGAGGCACTTTCTCTCCAGCAGCTGGTTATTTCCATTGTGTGTTACTTTTATCACATTTGACGTTAGGAGCTGCTCATTACCATTAACTCCACCCAAACTCCTCCCACTTGCATAGTATATGTGAAATTTGCATACTAACGCACAATGCGGTAAATAACGCATGCGTTAGGGCCTTAACACAAATGATAAATGACCCTCAGAGTTAACTGAATAAGTTAAGCATCTGCTAATATCGCAGCAAATTCTGCTCAATTTCGGCAGTTGGCGCATACGTATGTGTATACATCGGGAACGTTACAGTATAAGTGAAAAAACAGTATGCCTGTAGAAGTTGACCCAAAATTTTTGGGCCTATTTTCTGGCAGAAATTTCTTGACTTACACATGAGTATATATGGTAAATGGCTTTGAAAATGACCTCCTAAAATACCAATGGTTTTATTTAATTATGAATCTTTATAGACAATAACAGATTATTTATTAAAGCTTTGAACCAGTGCAAAATCTGTCCCAGATTTATCAACAAAAGCATCCCATTATTTTCATTTTTTTGGTGCAAAACAGGAGCTAATTTTTCCAGCAAAGCGAAAATGGTACAACATTTCAATGAATAAATCCCTTGAACTCATATGATCAAACATTCCTGCATGGCTATGGAGTTGCAGAAGTCTACTCATACCTATTGTGCTGTTACTATGTTTTGTAAAGGTATATAGAAAACCAGCAGCATGCGTATTGTAACATAATTTTAGACTTAAATCTTGACATTTTCAACCATTAATTTTGATAGAAGTGTAAATAAATTTTGTCATTTGTTTATCTCAACTTTTTGAGCTAGTAATGGTAAATCTTCATTATTACATTTTTATTTCAACCAAATATTAACAAAACTTGCTTTCTTCCACTTCTTGTTGGCATGGTTTGGTAAAACATCCCGTTCACAGCATATATTTTTTAGTTAAACTACAGGATGGCATATAAGCAATGAATTTAGACCTGTGTGGGAAAACTTGGTTTTATTTAAACCAAATAGACTGGTTGATTCAGCCCTTCCTAGCTCTTCCTTCCTAAAGTGCAGGATATATGTCACAGGAAAAGGTTTCCATTTGGACCCATATAGTCATCTGTTTTTACAGTACCTACAAAAATTAGAACAATGGAGAAATTAACTTACCTGATAATTTCCTTTCCTTCTGCTCTCCCAGTCAAGAACATGTGGATTTAGTCCCCTCATACTGCAGTTGGAGGCAGAGCTTTTTATTTTATTTTTTGATGACACTACCTGTATATATGTCATACATGGAACCAGATATAGCCAGTATACTATTGTCAAAGCCCAATTTTAATTATGGCAACTAGGAAACAACACAAACATTTAATAACTGAAATCTAAAATGTTGAACTAATCTCATCGAAAGATGGTAATATAATGCAATTTAAATGGCATGCTAAAGCCACCTTTTGTAAGCAGGATGGAATAAGTCTCAGCATTACAGAATCCTTACTAAACCTTAGAAAGGGAGCCTTGCAAGAAAGATTGCAACTCTAAAATGCATTTTGCTGAGGAAATTGACAAAAAGGAAAATTGGTTCTTACCTGCTAATTTTTGTTCTTGTAAAAATACCACATATCAGTCCAGACAAGTGGGGTTTGCATCCCTACCAGCAGATGGAGGCAGAGAACAAAAACCTTTAGGCACTGCTACATAATCAAGAGTGCCACCTGCAGTTCCTCAGTATTGACCTGTACCCAAGCCAAAGATTAGAACCTAAAAACCTCTCCAGGGCAGGGTTGGAACCCCCTGCACTGAAGCCTCTGTCACATCTAGAAATCCAAAAAACCATATGTACAAACTGTAAAAACAAGCTCTTTGGAATATATTACATTGACTATCAGGAAATGCAGTCTTTTGGCAGCAACGGGGAGGGTCTCTGGACTGATCTGTGGTATTATGAAAATTAGCAGTAAGTACCAATTTTTCTTTCCTGTTCATACCCAGATCAGTCCAGACAAGTGGGATGTACCCAAGCAAAACTGGGCGGGAACCTGAAAGACCCATATGCAACACACTCACCAAAGGACACATCCTCCTGTGCCTGCACGTCCAAACTGTAATGTCTGGTGAAAGTATGAAGTGAAGATCATGCTGCTGCTCTACAAATCTCCTGGGAAGATAGCAACTGACACTGCCCAAGAGGCCACCTGCGCTCTTGTAGAATGCACTTTCAATCTCACTGGAATCTTGCGACCCTTACAAATATAAGCAGAGCAAATGGCCTCATTCAGCCAATAAGCAATCAAGGCCTTTGAGGCCTTATCACCTTTCTTTGTGTCACTGATCACAAAAAGGCGATCTGAGCTCCGAAACGAATTACTGATCTTCAGATACTACAGCAGAGTCCATCGCACATCCAAAAGATGCAGTTCTCTCTCTTGAGAAGAATCCTTAACCCACTCCGGAAAAGCCGGAAAATCCATTGTCTGATTGACTTGAAAAAAGGGCACCACCTTCGGCAAGAAAGAAGGGGACCGTTCACTACGTGACCCCATCCTTAGAAATACAACAGAAAAGGACCCCTGCCCAACACAACCTGCAATTCCAAAATCCATCTGGCAGAACATTTAGCCACCAGAAACACTGTCTTTAATGTCGGGTCCTTCAACGTCGCCCTTCTCAAAAGCTCAAAGGGTGCACCACAGAGCATTCGCAGAACCAGTTTGAGGCTACAATCCGGACACAACCTCTGAACTGGAGGCAGCAAATGCTTTACCCCTTTCAGGAATCGAACCACATCAGGATGAGAGGCCAAACACCTCCCCTGCACCTTGCCCCTAAGGGAACCCAAAGCAGATAACCGCATGCGGAGGGAGCTATAAGCCTAAACCCTTAGACAATCCCTCCTGCAAAAAGCCTAAAATCTGAGGAACATCAACAGATAGGGGAGCCAATTTCTGCTGTAGGCACCACAACTCAAAGACCTTCCAGACCCTGACATATGTCAAGAGAGGTAGAGGGTCTCCGAGCCTGGAGGAGGGTAGAAATAACCTGTTTCAAATAGCCCTTCAGACGCAACCGTCACCTCTCAAAAGCCACGTTGCGACACAAGTGATCCTCCCAAATCGAAAATATGGGCTCCTGCCACAGCAAGCGGGGAAGATGGGCCAACCTGAGGGGTCCCTCTACTACGAGATCCACAAACCACAGGCGCCTCGGCCACTCTGGGGCCACCAGCACCACCGACCCAGGATGTGACTCTATGCACCGCAGAACCCGCCAGACGAGTGGCCATGGAAGAAACACATAAAGCAGGATCCCTGTCGGCCAAGGACACACCAGAGCATCCAGCCCTACTGTGCCTACTTCTCTTCTGTGACTGAAAAACCTCACTGTCTTTGCATTGGCCCGCGTTGCCATAAGATCCAATTGGTGGACATCCCATTTGGCACAGATGTGATCCCAAGCTTCCAGGTACAACTCCCATTCGCCTGGATCCAACTGCTGCCTGCTGAGGAAATCCTCTTGCACATTGTCCGCACCCGTGACACCGCTATTCCCTAGAGATGTTCTGCCCAATAAACAATTGGCAAGCTTCCAGAGCCACTGCTTGAGTTTTTGTTCCTCTTTGCCAGTTGATGTATGCCACTGTCGTTGCATTGTCCGAGAATACCCGAACCATCTTGCCTCTGATCTGGGGAAGGAAGGCCTCCAGTACCTGCCAAACTGCCCTTGTTTCCAGGTGATTGATGGACTAGGCCCTCTCCTCTGCTTATCAAAGCCCTTGGGCAGACCGCCCCAGGCACACCACTCCCCAACCTTTGAGACTGGCATCTGTGGTCACCACCACCCAGCCCGGGGTCTCTAGATCCATTCCCTTTTCCAGGTTGTGATGCAAGAGCCACCATGACAGACTGGATCTGGAATCTTGTGGAAGAGACAGATGATACTCCTCCAACAAGGGATTCTGCTTGGACAAGAGGGTGTTCTGCCATGGTCTCATATATGCGAAGGCCCACGGAATCAAATCCAATGTGGAAGCCATGGACCCCCAGAACCTGTAAATAATCCCAGACCGTAGGCATCAACAGTCGAAGCAGAAGTGTCACCTGCACCTGTAACTTCGCCACCATGCCTGTGGTCAAAAACATTCTGCCCTTCTGGGTATCAAAAAGTGCCCATAGCTATTGCAAAGACTGGGAAGGCACCAAGCGACTTTTTGCCACATTTAATCACCCAACCCAGCAACTGCAAGGTGCCTATGACTCATTGGAGAGACCTCAAACATTCATCCTCCGTCTTTGCATGAACGAGCCAATCATCCAGATATGGATGAAGCAACACCTCTTCTCTTCAAAGGGCTACTGCCACTACCACCATCACCTTTGTGAAAGTTCATGTCGCCATGGCCAGTCCAAAGGGAAGAGCAGGAAACTGGAATTGTTGCCTCAACATGAACCAAGGAAACATCTGATGGACCTGTTGCATGGGAATATGGAGGTACGTCTCCGTTAGGTCCAATGATGCCAAGAACTCATCTCTGCGGACTGCTATAATCACTGTTCTTAACGTCTCCATTCGACAACGTGGAACCCTCAGGGCCCTGTTCATCTTTTGCAAGTCGAGAATGGGCTAAAACGTTCCTTCCTTCTTGGGAACCACAAAATAAATGGCGTACCTTCCCCATCCCTGCTCCTCCCTTGGGAAGGAAACTATTGCATTTAAGCTTAGAAAACTCAGCAGATTCCCCCACACTGCCTCTTGCTTGCTTCGGGAGACGATGTGGGACTCTAGAAAGGCTTCCATGACAGGGCAAGAAAATTCTAGTGTGTAGCCATCTCGCACCACTTCTAGAACCCAGCGGTCTGAGGTAATCTTGGCCCACATCTCGTAAAAAATGGACAATCTGCCCCCTACCGCTTCTATGGAAGAATGGGCAATGCTGGCTTCATTTGAATTACTTTCCACCACCAACCCCTTGGCCGGCACCATCCGTGGAAGATCTGCGGGCGCCTCAAAAGGACTGCTGCTGTCCCACCGACTGCTTTGCTCCCGCACCAGAGAGGGGCTTGCCTGACCAGAACCTATGCAATTCCCGGGACCGACGCGGAAACACCTTCTTGCTGGTTTTCCTATCCTCAGGCAACCTGTTCCCTTTGGACTCTCCCCAAATTCTTCATCAGCTGATCCAAATCTTCCCCAAAATGGAGTTTCCTCTTAAAGGGAAGATTACACAGCTGTGCCTTGGACCACATATCTGCTGACCAATTTCACAACCACAAAAGTCTGAGAGCCGCTACTGCCGAGATCATGCTCCTGGCCGAAGTACGCACCAAGTTATAAAGTGCATCTGCGACATAAGCCACTTCAGCCTCCAAGCGCACAGTCAACTGACATCCCCTGATGAGGCTTGCTCTTGTGCCTTCTGCACCCAGCACAAACAAGCCCTCTGCATCATGCTGCCACAAACTGCAGCTCGGAGACTCAAAGTGGAAAATTCGAACATCTGCTTCAATTGAATCTCCAATTTGCGGTCATGAACATCTTTCCAGGTGGCAGTCCCCACCACCAGGATGGTCGTCTTCTTGGTCACCGTTGAAACCACCGCATCCACCTTCGGAACCCACAGGAGCTCTAAGGTCTCGTCCATCAGGGGATAAAACTTAGCCATTGCCCTGCCGACCTTTAGACCTGCTTCCGGAAAGTCCCACTTCCAGTTCACCAACTTGCGAATCTTCTTAGGTAAGGGAAAAGCCCTAGGCAGGCTCCGCAGCCCATCCAGGACCAAATTCATGCCCTCATTATCCGACTATTCCTGGATTACCTTAACCCTCAATTCCTGAAACACCTGAGGAATAAGGGAACACAATTCATCCTTCGTAAACAAACGAACCACCCTAGGGTTATATCCTTCTGGCACAGGAAACTCATCTGGTTCTGGATCATCCTTATTCGTACCCGGGTCCGCATTCGGGGTTGCGTCCACATCTGGATTGGGTCTCTGCAAATCCAAAGGATCCTCTGGAAATACCATCAGAATCCTCCCCATCCCTGGGACCAGCCTCTGAACCAGCTCGACCCAAACCCAGGCATTAAGGCAGATCCCCGGTCCCTCCAGAAAGAGACCACATTAGGACTTTTGGAAGCACGATGAGGAAGTCTATCATTTGGACACTTGACTCCCACCCCCTTCCCTGCTAGGAAGGTCTTATGGAGGAGCAAAACAAACTCTGGCAAGAAATCTTCGGGGCCCCCTGTTCAAGAAGGCTGCTGTCCGAATCCCCTTCCCCATCCTGACCCTCCTGCACCACAGGTGACAGAGGGGGAGGGGAATCCCTGGAGTCTCTGGCGGCCATAGGCACCCCAAGGTCGTCCCCGTCCCCCCCCCGAACAATAGCCATGGCCACTGATGAACGGAGGGCCCTCTTCTCCAAGGCTCCCCCCCCCCCAAGTAGAGGTTCCTTCCTCTCCTGCCATACAGCCAAAGACAGGGATTTACTGCTGAGCTGTGCAGACCAGACCCCACAAGCTGCATCATTCGGCTTTAGTGCCATTAGACATTCAGGGGTGCTCCGATGTAGGCTGCACACGTGGCTGAAAATGCAGCGCCGCATGCACATATGTGGCGCACACACGGCTGAAAATGTGGGGCCGTGTGTACACACAATAGGCCCAGCAGGCCGCACACGCGGCTGCAACGCTGTGCATCACTTACCAAAAAAATCGGCTCAGGTGGTGCACGGGAAAAAACATGAGGGCCACCAGCGTGGTGACAACAGAGCCCCATGGTGGCCCAAATGGCCCACAAGGCAAATTTAAGCCATACCCACCCTACCAACTCAACCAGGATCCCCCAAACCCCTGGGGAGAAGGGAATATCTCAACCTTCCCCTCCTGAAAGTGCCAACAGCTCCTGCTGTCCCAGGCGCACTTGCCGCCTTAGACTGCTCCTTCAGCCGTTGCAACAGCTTAATAGTCAAACAGAGTACCCCTGATGGGCCAGCTAAGACTTAGGAGGAGACATCAGAAGCCATGAGGGAGCCAGTACCCTGGCTATCAGGACTTCTGGTCAGGCGAGGATGAACACCAGTCAGGGGTTTCCAACCCCCCGGTTGCCCTACTTCACCTGAGGGATGGTCCACAAAGGAGTCTAACACCTCAGGGAACCTCTGAAATGTCTTCCAAAATGTCTCTCTCAAATCTAATCTAGATTTTTTTTTTTGTCAGACTGCAGGTTTGCACCTCTACCATCTGCTGTAGACAAATACAGAGGGACTGCATTCTCTGTTAATGTAGCAGTGCCTCAGAGTTTTGTTCTCTGCCTCCACCTGCTGGTAGGCATGCAAAACCCACTTGTCTGGACTGATCTGGGTATGAACAGGAACGCAGTTTTCAATGTCAAGTCCTTCAGAGTTGCTTGTTCTAATGGCTCCTAAGGAGGGCTTGCTAATGTGCTCACTACAAAAATTCAAATTCCATAATAGTATCAATGGCCTCAATGTAAGATTAAGGTGTGTAACTCCTTGTCAAAAAATGTAACGAGAACGGAAATGGGTTCTCCTTCACCAGAACCGGTAGTAATGGGAAACCCATTATGCCTTGTAAATGCAATGGTCGATCCACTATCGATCTGCTTAGATAATCATACCATGTTCTTTGCTGCCAGTGTGGTGCTACTAGAACCTCATATACCTACTCCTTCCAAGATTCTTTATTACACAACCTATTAATGGACAAGGTGGAAAAAACCTAAAGCAACGTATCCCTTGGCTACTTCTGTATCAGCACAGCTATTGCCTTGCTGCCATAAACCATGAAATGGCCATAAAAATTCCCTTCAATTAAAAAACTGGGTCAAGGCTTTCCACAACCATCCATCCAATAGCTGGAGGCAGAGAACACTGGCTCTATCTGGTTCCATAGATGACATACATACAGGTAGTGTCATCAAAAAAGAAAATAAACAACTCTGCATTCTACTGCTGGATGAGAGGACTAAACCCACATGTTCTTGACTGGTGGAGCAGAAGGACAAGGAATTTAGTCTCAGATTTTCATATTCCTCTTGTACATCCTTTTGCAAACTGAAAAATACAAACTATAGTAACTGGTAACAAAATGTATATCTATGTATTTATTTAAAAATATTTATATTCCGCCTATAGCAAACAAACGTGCTAAGCGGATTACAAGATACAATTTCATAACAGCTATAAGTACATTGTCATAAAACATAAAAAAGTTAAAATATAGCTATTTGAGGATAAAAGTTCTCCCCCTCCCCACTCAAGAAGTGCTTCAGTTATGTAGAACCATAGTTGGTTTGCTAATTGATTGCAAGATGCCAGATTCACACCACTGGCACTTACTCATGGGGGAAGCTGAGAGTTCTGCGCAACAATAATTTAGAAGAAACTGGGCTAAAGGTCTTGATTTATTCTGTGCCTAGAACAAACAAACCCTAAATAAAGATTTCATTGAACTTTTTTTGATTTCTGGTGTTCAGGGATCTGCCATTACTTATGCCAAATAATGAAAGAGAATAAATTCAATAGTTACTCCTTAAAAAATGGACTAGGAAACATTTCAATTGTTATAAAGAGAGGATCCAATAGCATAATTTGACTGCAGTAATAAGTACTGTACAATACTTAATCTAAGGGATGAGTTTAGTTTCTTATTTAATGAAGCTGGATCTCTGAATTTTTATCGTTTGACCCTGCATTTAACTAGGCTCAATTCTGTTTAGAACATATTTGGATTTTATGATGCAGACTAACAGTACATATATTCTTTTTATGGATGAGATGTGAATAACAGCCTGAAGCAAGCCTATAGTCTTTATTATTTTTCAGTGTCGGCCCAACCATATGAAGATGAGCTTTATCCACAAACATGAAAATGCACTCATTTTTGCAGATTTGCAACAGGGAAACAAAACAAAAATTATAGTGTTCCTAAAAACCTTGGAATATGTTCAGGATTGCAAACCATACAAAACATATATCCAAATCACCAAAGCTATGCAGCATCAGTAGCAAGTTGCACATTAAAAGAGAAAAGCAAAATAAGGAAAATACACCAGCATCAGTGAAGTCTTTTCATATTTGAGCATATCAGCATTGGTAATTGTAACAATGTTAAATTTTATTTGAAGTAAAATAGGAAATAACAGTTAAACAGGTGCTAACTTTGTAAAATTACAACATATAAATCATAACATGAAATACGGGGGTTTAAAATAACATTTACATTTCTAATTTTAATTGTATCATGTTACTTAGGTACAAGTTATTTCTTCAGTGAACCATCAGAATAACATGGACTGAAGTGACTTGCGAACACTTGCCATCTCTTGCTGTTGCTGTAGAAGAGAGAGAAATACTGAACAAATGTAACATATGTTTATACAAATGTAACATATTTTTTTTACTATCAGATTCACTAGTAAAATAAAGGGTGTTTTTTCTGAGTGGCATGCAATTAATGTGCTGGTTTTCTATTTCTGCAGTACTCACAGTGTCCATCATGATTTTCTTTTGTAACATAGTCATTTCTTTACGCAGTTCAATCTGTGCACCTGTTAGAAGGCCCTCATGATTCTTTTCCAGGTCATCCATGCTCTATATTATGGAAATCAGTTAAAACACTGTTACCTCTGTAACTTTTCATACTCTCAAAATTTGTTGACAGCAGTAGCAAAACTGGAATCTTAGTCACTTGGGATTGAATAGCACTAGAGATTTTGACATCTGTGCTCTAAGTTATTGAACTGAAACATTTACTAGGCAAACCAAAAGTAAATGTTTAGAGATTAACACTTTAATTTTTCTTGTCTCCTAAACTTTTACAAATTTTTTGAGATGTGTTTTACTGGAATATTTCCATTTATTTCCCCTTCTACTTAATACTGTAGTGAAAAGCATTACAATGTTCTTGAGCAACTTGAATTGTTTTAAGGGCAATAGATTAACAATGCACTATCCAACAGAAAAAGCAGGGTAGGGAGAAATCAGTTATCACTGATACCAAAGAATAGTAGTTTTCTTCATTTATGTATATATGAAAAATTATATCCTTTTCAAGGGGATCTTTAACCAGTGCAGCAGAATCCGAGCAAATGAAATGATGGAAATGAGTGGGATTGTGTGTCATCTTTATACACCTAAAACACCAACCAAAATAGTAAAACCATTTCAAATTAATGGCAACTAAGGGCCAGATTGTATGAAAGGTTTTTCCCATGTTCTATCTCTGGGAAAATATCCTAATACATATAGCCCTAAAAGAAAAGAGCAAAATCAAATCTGAATGAAACACTTCCAGGTTTGTGTGCTGTTTTAAAAGGAGAAGTTTATCTTACCTGTTAATTTTCTTTCCTTTGCTTCTGTGACACCAGTCAAGAACAGATGGGTTTGTCCTCTCATCCAGCCACTGGCGACAGAGTAGGGGGAAGGGTTAGATAGGGTCGGGGGAGTGGGTTAGGTAGGGGAAGGGAAGGGGAGGGGGAGGTGCGGGGGGGGGTGTAGAAGGAAAGTTCCCTCCGAGGCCGCTCCGATTTTGGAGCGGCCTCTGAGGGGAACGGGCAGCGCGCGCAGGGCTCGGCGCGCGCAAGTTGCACAAATGTGCACCCCCTTGCGCGCCGACCCCGGATTTTATAAGACACGCGCGGATACGTGCGTGTCTTAGAAAATCCAGCGTAATTTTGTTCGCGCGCGCGTGCGTAGATTTAGAAAATCTACCCCAAAGCTAATAAATGTATAAACAAGTAATTGAAGGAAACCAATAAATTCTCCCTAAGAAAGACAAAACATTTCTAAAGAACTTTGAAACCTTAAGGCAATAAACAATTGCTTGACTTATTAGGAAATATCTAAAATCACTCTCAAAATTTCCTGGGTGGGTTTCCTGACTGGTGACAGAAGTAAAGAAAAGAAAATTAACAGGAAGGCTTAACTTCTTCTTCTTTGCCTTTTGCTCCATCAGTCAGGAACAGATGGGAAGAACCAAAACCCTTATAATTAGGTTGGGTTAGATGTTAATCCCGCTTTTAAAACAGTTGCTCCAAAAACTGCATCCTGCTTTACAACAGTTGCTCGAAAAATTGCATCCTGCTTTCCAACAGAGGCTCCTGGCCTCTGTTAGAAACAGGATGCTGGGCTTGATGGACCCGCGGTCTGACCCAGCATGGCAATTTCTTATGTTCTTATGACTCAAGGTTGTCCAAATTGCTGCTTTACATATTATCAACTGGATCCAGCATTCCCCTTTCTACCATGATGCCAATTGTGCTCTTGTAATATGTGCCTTAAGAAACTATGGAGGCTTGTGACCTTGCACCAAATAAGCTAAGAATATAGCTTCCTTTATCCACCTTGCAGTAGATGCTCTTGAAACCACCTGTCCCTTGTGTTGACCTCTAAACTGCACAAACAATTTTTCTGCTTTCCAAAAATCAGTTGTCAACTGCAAATAATATTGTCAGACAGTGTTTAAGATCCAATAACTTCAAATTAATTTTATCTGCTCTCAATTTTTCTTCTCAAACACCGGTAAAATAATTTTCTGATTGAAATGAAAATTTGACAACAGTTTTGGCAAAAATGAAGGAACTAGTCTAAAGAACAACTGACCCCTTGCAAAAACATAGATAAGGCTCCTGGCAAGAGAAAATGTGCAGCTCTGAAACACGTCTTGCCAATGTAATTGCTACTAAAAACAGTCTTCAAATGTCAAATCCTTCAATGTTGCTTTTTTGAAAAGCTAAAAAGGATTTCCTACAAGCAACTGTAAGACTAAATTCAAACTCCGGTTTGGGATTATCTAAGTGGCGGATGCACATGTTTCACGCCACTCAAAAAAACGTATCGCATCTTTGCTTGAGGCTATAGTTAGACCATTAACTCCTTTTTTATTTATTAGCATTTATAAATCGCTTTCCAGATTAAAATCTTATTGCCTAAAGTGATGTACAAAATAAAACAAATTCGATAAAAATATTCATAAAATAAAAAAAACACACCCAATTCAAACATACACAAACAAAAAATAATGGGCCGGATTTTCAAAGGGTTATGTACATGCTGGGCCTATTTTCAAAAGACCCGGTGATGTGCGTAAAGCCCCAGGGCTTACAAAAAGGGGCGGTGGCATGGCCAGAGGCCTCCGCACGGTTGCTGTGCCAGGGATTGCGTGCCGGCAGTTGGCTGGCATGCGCAACTTCAGTCCTAGGGCTGAAGTAAGTTTTGTAACAAAAAATAAGACGAAAAAGGTAGGGGTGAAAGGGCGGGAGAGGGAAGGGAAGGTGAGGTAGGGAATGGGGGAAGGCAGAGCAGCTTGGAGCGGGCTTGGCGCACCAAGGTGCACAATTGTGCACCCCCTTGCCTGCGCCGACCCCCGATTTTATAACATGCGCACGCCTCCTATCCATAAACAAATACATCCTCATATTTGTTGACATAAACCAGACTTTTATTTTTTTTCAAAATCTCAGCAAATTGTTCTCTTCTCTCACCTCCCTAGGTAAGGAATTCCATATACTAGTAATGGAATTAACAAATGATCTAGCACCCAAACGTGGATGTTTACATTTTTTCACTCGGGGCAATCTTAAATATTGTCCCCCAGTCGAGCGTAGGTTTCTTTTTGATTCCACTCAAGAAAACCATACCATTTAACACTTTAAAAGCCAGCACCAAATAAGATAGATCTATCCACGATCGGTAACCAGTGTAATTCATATAATAATGGTTTAGCAGCAGTAGTCTCAATTACTTTTTTTTATATTTTTATATTCAGCTTTTCACATTTTTTTTAGCATTTCAAAGCAGATTACATTCAGGTACTGCAGGTATTACACTTGTATAATCACTTTACGAACAAATTTACTTTGTAAACCTAAAAGAATTGCATTGCAATAATCCAATGAAGATGGGATTAATGCATAAGCAAGTGCCTTCAAACCCAAAAATGGTTTAAGTTGTCTCAACATTTTCAATTTTGGATAAACATTACGTGCCACATAAGCGATATGTTTTTCAAAGGAGAAATCTGCTTCAAGAATCACTCCCAAAGATTTAACAAAGTCATTTTGGACTAACTGAGATCCATTCAAAGTTAACACCCAACGGCAACTCTCTTAATCCAATTTTCAGTAATTCTATCTAATCTGAATTTAGGATTAATTTATTCTCCACAAACCACTGAGTAATAGTTTGGAGACAGCTGTTTAAATTATTTACCACATCTGATGACAAATTTTCAAAGTAGGCCAAAATTTGAATGTCGTCCGTGTAAATAAATGGGCAAAACGCAAATGATCTTATCAAATTTCCTAGCAGAACCAAAAACAAATTAAAAAGAGGAGGAGAAAGGGTTGAACCTTGAGGAGCCCCAACTCGAGATTCATTGTTCTCGAGTGTAAAAAAACACCTTAAGAACCACTTCAAAGCCTGATCTTTAATTCCTATTAGTTTACACCTATGTAATAATATTGAATGGTCTACCAGATGAAACACACTGAACAGATCTATCAAAACTAGTAAAGATGTTTCACCTCTATCCAATGCAAGGAGCAGTTTTTCTCTCAAAGAGATCATTAAAGTCTCTGTACTACAATGTTTTCTAAATCCTTCCTGGGCATCATCCAAAATATTATTTTCTATCAAATAATCTGAAATTTGCCTAAAAACTAACTTCTCTAAAACCTTGGCCAAGAACAGTAAATTGGAGATTGGGCTATAATTTTTACAAACCCTTGGTTCTAAATGATCTATCTTCAAAATCACCGCTTTTTTCAAAAGAGAAGGGACCTCACTCAATTCCAGAGACACATTAATAATAACCAGAATTCTTTCCAACACTTTGTCTAAAAAATCCAAATATAGGATTGAGGAACATGGATCTAATAAACAATTAGTAATTTTCATTTTAGACAAAAATCAGTCATCCAACAATTCCTTATTCACATCAGAAATACCACTAAATTCCTGACTTTTGGATACCAATAATTCTTTCCAAATCTGTTCTTCTTTCATTAGGAAAAAATTTGCGAATTCGTCACATTTTGGTAGATCATCATACACTAAATGATCCGATCTATTGGATCTGAGCAATCCCTTGACACTTGAGATTGCCGTAGTCTGTACCTTAAAAAATTAAATGCCAGACCCTTTTCTAGGCCTTTTTGTAAAAATGCAAGGATATTCTTAATTTGTGATATATAAGAACATAACTGCCATACTGAGTCAGACCAAGGGTCCATCAAGCCCAGTATCCTGTTTCCAACAGTGGCCAAACCAAGTCACAAGTATCTGGCAAGTACCCAAACATTAAATAAATCTCAAGCTAAAATTACTTATTAGTTAATAGCAGTTTATGGATTTTTCCTCTAGGAACTTATACAAAACTTTTTAAAACCCAGTTACACTAACTGCTGTAACCACATCCTCTGGCAATGAATTCCAGAGCTTAACTATGCGCCGAGTGAAACATTTTCTTCAATTCGTTTTAAATGAGCTACTTGCTAACTTCATGGAGTGCTCCCTAGTCCTTCTAGTATCTGAGAGAGTAAATTAGTGATTTACATTAAATTTTTAAAGTCCTTTCATGATTTAGTAGACCTCTATTATATTCTCCTCAGTCATCTCTTCTCCAAACTGAACTTAGCCTTACTTCCTTAGCCTTACTTCATAGGGCAGCCGTTCCATGCCACTTATCATTTTGGTAACATTTCTCTGCACTTTCTCCAGTGAGATGCGGTGACCAGAACTGCACACAGTATTCAAGATTCTTCTGATTTTCGCACAGTCCTTCAGTCTCTTATACTAACAAGCACTGATTATTGCAACTCGCTCTACGATGGACTTCCTCTAACTACCACACGACCTCTAAAACGAATACAAAATGCAGTAGCTCAGCTAATATCAATTACAAAAATAACTGAACATATTTTCCCCACACTATTCAATTTACAATGGCTCCCAGTAAAATGGCGGATAAAATACAAAATTCTATCTATTATATATAACATTATAAACAATAACAATGATTGGTTATCAGCTAACCTGCATTTGTACACCTCAGCTGGAAACTTAAGGTCTAAAAATCAATTTCTATTACACACTTTTTCACCAAAATTAACAAGATTAGTTATAACACGTGAACGGGCTTTTTCCATCTCAGGTCCTATCCTCTAGAACTCAAGACCTCCTAACCTAAGAACTCTGTCAAATCCCCAAAAAATCAAAAAAGCTTTAAAGTACCACCTATTCAATCAAGTATTTCCAGAATTTTATATTGGCCATCTTCCAATCTTCAGGTACAGTGGATGATTTTAATAAGTTACAAATTAATTGAAATAGGTCTGAAATTTCATTTTTTAGTTCTTTTAGAACCCTGGGGTGTATACCATCCGGTCCAGGTGATTTAATATTCTTCAGTTTGTCAATCAGGCCTCCCACATCTTCCAGGTTCACCATGATTTGGTTCAGTTGATCTGAATCATCACCCATGAAAACCTTCTCCGGAACGGGTATCTCACCAACATCCTCTTCAGTAAACACTGAAGCAAAGACATTGTTTAATCTTTCCGCAATGGCCTTAACTTCCCTAAGAGCCCCTTTAACCCCTCGATCATCTAATGGTCCAACCGACTGCCTTGCAGGCTTTCTGCTTTGGATATATTTTTTAAAGTTTTTAATGTGAGTTTTTGTCTCCTCGACCAATTTCTTTTCAGATTCTCTCATAGCATGTCTTATCAATGTCTTACATTTAACTTGCCAATGCTTATGCTTAAATCTTATTTCTTCCAATTTTTGATTGAGGATATTTTGGCTAAAATAGTGCTCCACTGGGAATTAGATCTAAAATTGCTCACTCTCTCATTGGTTCCTGAACCAATAGCTCTATAAAACTGTAATTTATTCCATCCAGAAAATGTATCTCTCCAGCTTGTACCTGCTGTGAGAGAAGACCTTAGAAATCTTGAAGCTGCCGACGGTGTATGTGGCGGTCGCCTGGCTCCACCTGAGGGATGGTCCATGAAGGCACCTAACATCTCAGGAAGCACTCCAAGCTGATTTCTGACTTTGGAAAATCCTCTTTTCTAACTTATTAAAAAACATTTTTAAACTACCCTCTTCTTCTCCTCCAGAATTAATTTCACCTTCCTCCAAGGAATCTTGGTCACTTCCCATATATCCCACTTCATTTTGCAAACCACTAGGCATCAAGCACTCTGATGTACTCCATTCACACTTCCCTGTTACTAATGTTCTCCTTTGCTGAGGTCTGTGCACATCCCCTTTCAAAGGTTCCAGGAGCGGTTTAAATCACCCTTAGCTTGTAAAGCTTAGAATGCCTGATGCAAGAATCTAAAACATTCTGGGGAATACATTGCTGAAGAAGAGCTTGCACCTTCAAAATCAGTCCCTGAATTTAAATCAGTCTGGGAATAAACAGGGAGGCTCTTTATTTATCAAAAACACAGTCTGACAGGACCCTATCACTGAATGTGACTTCTTCAAAATTGCCACTGCATCAGTCACAACCACCACATTCACATCTCCAGTGGCCTTAGCAGAGCTTGAAAAATGTTTTACCAGAGCTCTCACTGCAGAAATTGAGTCCCCCATTTGTCTTTTAGCCTGCTGTGCCGATTTGGATGCCTTGCTTCTTTCCACAGCATACCGAGCAGAGGGGAGAACCAGCTAAAAGCTGTATATCACCACAGGCAGTGCAGCTTTTTGATTTCCCAATCATGGTAAACTTTTTTGCCTTACCTTTCCTCTAGAATGTTTCCTCCTAGAGAATTTATGAGCTTTAAGCTGAAACCCTAAAATTTAGGGACATAAAAGCTGCATCAAAAAAGCACAACTACTCTCTCTGAAAACACAGGCGCTTGGCCAAAGAAAATTTAAAGCTCAGCTGACATACCAGTTCTAAAATGTCATAAATAAAATGGTTTATTGTTATTGTTCCATGTTCTATGTAAAAAAACCCAGGTCTAACTTCCCAGACCAGGGCAACCTCTTTCGTTACTTGTAAACCGGACTGATTTGTATTGCATACAGGAATTCCGGTATATAAAAATTTAAAATAAATAAATAAATAAATAAAATAAAACATCACCTTCTAATCTTCTTTAAAAAATATAGTTATAAGGGTATGGCTTAACCAACCGTCTCATCTAGTTACTGGAAACAGAGAACACTGACCATACTGGTTCTATTAGTGACAAATATGCCAGTTGCTGGAAAAGGTGATTCATTCAAACCAGTCTACCTCCTTAACCTCATACATAACCAGCGGCGGATTCCCGAGGAAGACCGGCCCAGGAATTCGCCGCCCAGGACGCATCACGTGGTCTCCTGAGCGTGGCTCTGTCACGGCCGCGCACAGCAGACCACGTGACTGGAGCGACCAGCCCACCGGGGGATGCCCGATCCCCCGATAGGCCAATCCACCCCGTACATAACTATGCAGTGAACAAAAGCTTTGGATGTGATCAGAATGGTTTCACAGATTGAATGGTAAAAACATTTACCATTCAATGGGGCCGATGCAATATGGTACGCTCAGCCCAGCGCATAGCCTGATGCATGACTGGATGCGCTAGAATAACTCCTGATGCAATAAGGGGATTAGTGCATCTAAACCAGCACATAGCTAATAGTGCTCATCACGTGTAAATGCCATGTAGATAAGGCTATTAGCTATTACCCCGATGCAAAAAAATCACCATGCACCCAGCACGCATGTTTTAACATGCAAAAATTAACACCAGCCCCAGAACTGGCATTAAGTATTGAAGTGCCCCAAAGCTCCACAGAAAACCAAAAAATACTGCTTTTCTGTGGTTCCTCATACTTAATATCATTGTAATACTAAGTAGGAGGAACCACAGAAAGAAGCAGCGGGGAAAAAAAGTCTTGACGGTGGCCATTAGGAAAATGGACGCTCAATTTATGAGCATTTGTTTTCCTAACCCATGGATATGCATGGGTTAGGAAAACAGACGCTTGTAAATTGAGCGTCTGTTATCCCAACCTGCACACAGTCACGTCTCTTGGGCGCCCATTGACAAGGATGCACTAGAGTCGCAGTACTGATCCCTAGCACCTCACCTCATTACCATATTGAATTGCGCACGCCCAGGAAAGGTGGGTGGGGGCATGTTACGAAAACAGGCGCTCAATACGAGCGTCCATTTTCTATGCGCTCATATTGCATTGGCCCTAGTCTGTGAATCTGCTGTGAACTACATAATTGATTTAAAAAAAAAAAAAAAAAAAGAACTTTATAATCCAGATCATTCTCTTTGAAATTTTGTCAATCTAAATCTCTGAATTTAAATCTTTAAAATGAAGTTTTAAATCTAATTTAAAATAGGTGGTTCATACAAGCCACTGTGGGGATTCAAGCTATTATGAGTTGGCATAGTGACCTACCCAGCTTACTGCATCCAATGCCTCTTCTTCCTCTGAAGCTTAGGCGTCTAGGAGGAAAATCACTCCAGGGCCGTGTGGACTCTTAACATAATTTAAATCATGACTAACTCATATTTGGAGTAAATTACTGCCCTTACTGTAGTTAAGGTGAAAAATAGCAGTTTATCTTCTCTTTACCCTCCCCCCACACTAAAACAGTTTTGTTACCAAAAAAAAAAATGCAATTATGTTGAACAAAATTAGAATTTAAAAAATGGCCCATAAGCTCACTCTCTCCCACCTCAACCACTAAAGCCACTCCAAAAGCATTTTATTGTTTTATAATGAAAAGGAGGAGAGACCCTATTAGTCCAAGGGCAATTTCTTGGTTTCGACAGAACAGAAAAAAAAAAGGCGCAAGTAAGGGCTGTTATCCTTGCTGCGTTAACTAAAAAAATCTTTCTGTAACATCCTTTTCCCTTGATCTTTTCTTTTTAATGCAAAGAAAAACCAGTTGGGGGATGGTGATACTTTAAGACAATTTAGTTTTATGTGAATGGAAACATTTTAATTTTTAAAAATTAACAAATGGAATTCTTGCTTACAGAAAATAAACATCATAGAACATACATAAAATAAAGAGGAATTTGATAATAGAAAAGGTACACATTTGTCACTTTGTTGGACTTTCTGCATACTTAAGCACTTTTTTCCCCCGTGAATCTGATTTTTGAAGGGGGGGGAATAATATAAGACTATTAATGGTCTTGATTTTAAACAAATGCTTAAGCTGAAGGAGAAATGACTACTTACCTGATAATTTCCTTTCCTCTAATGAAGGCAGGACAATCCCCACAAGTGGGTTGTGCATCTCTACCAGCAGATGAAGACGGAGTGAAAGCGAACTTCACGGATATATAGTCCTGCCGCAACATCAGCCCATTATTCTCTGAAAAAGCCAAAACTGTGGATAAACTGATTATAATTGAACATGACTATTAACACTCAACAGGGAACACTGAGCTCAGACAAGAGAATTAACCTTTACTAAACTGAGGCACCGATTAAGACACTTAGCAGTCCTCCCATGAGTAGCAGGAATAACACACTGCAAAGTCCGCACCTAAAGAGCGAACCAAAGGCAAAAATCAGTAGCCAAGGGCGGGTCAGGGATTGGTCTGCCTTCAATACAGAAAGGAAATTATCAGGTAAGTAGTAATTTCTCCTTCCTATGCATTTAGGCAGGCCAGTCCCTACAAGTGAGATATACTAAAGCTACTCCCAAACAGGGTGGGAGGTTGCCTGCAGTCCAGACAACACCGCAAGTGTGAAGGCTGCGACCTGAGCCCGAATGTCCAAGCGGAAATGCTTTGGAAAAAGTGTGTAAAGAAGACCACGACGCCACTCGCCAAATTTTTACAGGAAACTATAATCGAATCTCTGCCCATGATACCGCCTAAGCCCTTATGGAATGCGGTCTGATCTGTTTCAACAAAGGAATCCTGGCATCCACATAGGCTGCTGTGATCACTTCCTTAACCCTATGGGCTATAGATGTCTGCGTCACCGGTTCACCCTGTTTGCCTCCACCATGGAGCACAAACAGTTGATCAGACTTCCTGACAGGTTTAGGAACCTCCAAGTACTGCATCAGATGCCACTTGACATCCAAGGCACACAAGAGACAATGTTCATGTTTATCTCCATTCCTGTCCTGCATGGGCAGAGAAATAGACTGATTCAAATGAAAATGTACTGCCCCTGAAGTCACATACAGAAACTCCTCACGGCAAGAAAGAACCTGTAGCTTGGAAACCTGAAAGGGCCAAACAGATTGCCACTAGAGAAACTGACTTCAAGGTAACTAGATTCAAGGAGAGGCTACACAGCAGTCGAAAAGTAGGACCCGCTAAGAAATCCAAGACCAGATTAAGGTTCCACAAAGGCACCGGTAGCTGCAAGGGAGGACAAAGATGCTAAACTCACTTCAAGAACTGGGACACATCTAGATGGGAAGACAAAGGCCCACCATTTACTCGCCCCCCTATAACTAGCGAAAACTGCCATTTGAACCTTCAAGATGTTAACGACGGTCTTTAAGTAATCCTTCCTGCAAAAATTCCAAATGAAATTTCCCTTGAGAGGCTGAGAATCTTGCTCCTCTCGCCAGGCCTCGAAAACTCTCCAAATTCTAACATAAGCCAGAGATGTAGGAAATGTCCTAGCCTGGAGCAAAGTGGAAATCATTGCAGCAGAATAACCATGCTTCAATAACTGAGTCCTCTCAAGGGCCAAACGGTAAAATAAAATTGACCCGGCTCGTTGTGTAGAATGTGTCCCTGCCGCAGCAGATCCTTCCAGGTTGGCAGCTTGAGAGGACTGCCCGCCAATAGCCTCCGCAGATCAGCATACCATGGCCTCTGGGGCCAATCCAGAGCAACCAGAAGCACAATTTTGGCCTGGGTTGCAATCTTTCGAACGATCCTGCCTAGCAGCGGCCAAGGCAGGAAGGCATATAGCACCCCGCCCCGAGGCCATGCCTGAATGAGAGCATCAATACCCAGAGATTTTGGATTCCGTCTGAAACTGAAGAGCCATGGAACTTTCGCATTGATTGAGGTTTTCAGCATATCCAGAGATGAGCGACCCCAGTACACCACTATGAGTTGAAAGGCTTCATCCGATAACTCCCACTCTCCTGGGTCCAAGCTCTATCTGCTGAGAAAGTCAGCCCTTACATTGTCCTTTCTGGCAATGTGGAGAGGTGGATATAATGTTCTATAATGCTCTGCCCATTCCATGAGCGCATCTATCTCCTCCGACACTTGTTGGCTCTTGGTTCCACCCTGATGATTGATGTAAGCCACTGTTGTTGCATATCTGACATTATCCTGACTGCCCGAGCCTCTAGACGCTCAGGGGCGGATTTTAAAAAGCATTTACATGCGTAAATCTGGGTTTTACGCATGTAAATACACTTTACTCGAGTAAGGGGGCTTTTGAAAATTGCTACAATATATGCCATTGAATCGTCCATAGGATTTATTCGCATAAGTGCACTTTATGTGAGTAAATGGCTTTTGAAAATTGCTACAATAGTAGTTACATTTATGCGCGTAACTCCTTTGAAAATTACCCCCTCAGTGAACCTCAAGCATGCCAGCTAAACTGCACATGCTTCCAATCGATTGATGCTCCACTGACACTCCTCGGCGCTCCAGCGACCTTGCACCAGCAAATCCTGACAATGAACCAGCAAATCCTGACAGTGATCTCCCAACCTTGAAGGCTCACATCTGTCATGAGCACTAACAATTCCGGCATCTCTAAGGTAACTCCCTTCCTAAGGTGATCCACTTGTAACCAGCACTGTAAGTGGATGCTCACCTCTACTGGCAAGTAAAGCCTTACCATGAAGTCCTCAGATGGCAGACTCCACCAGGAAAGCAACGTGCGCTGAAGAGGCTGCATATGCGCTCTTGCCCAAGGGACAACCTCCAAGATGGCTGCCATCAAACCCACAACCTGAAGATAAGACCATTATTATAGAGCGCAGAGTTTCCATTTGGAAATGAGTAACCGCAACTGCCAATTCACTCCTTTGCAATCCAGAATGGGCCAAATGGATCCTTCCTTTTTGAACACAAAAACATTAATGGAAAAGCGGCCCATATTTTCTTGTGATTCAGGAACAGGAACTGCATTTTTTTTAAGTCCAATAGCTTCCCCTCTTCTGTAGTGAGTTGCAGGGAGAGACCATAAAGGCATCAAGAGGAATGCACAGAAACTCTAGAGCATAGCCTTCTCATATCACCTCCAGGACCCATTGGTCTGACATGATCTGGACCCACCTCTGATAAAAGCGAGTTAGATGCCTGCCTATACCCTGCACCAGTAGGTGAGTCCGCACATTTCATTGTGAAGATCGAAGTATTCTGCTCCTGGAGCCCACATTCCTCCAAGGCTTTCTGGGCCGAAAGGAAGAGACTTCTGAGTAGTTGTTCTCCTATAGGGACTAAAAAATGCCTGTATCTCTAGCTCGGCCCCTTGTCCCAAAAGGGCATGATGTCGGCTTCTTTTTTTCTCTGGCAAACGAGAGACCTGGGCTTCCCCCATCTATTTTCCATTTTCTCCCACTCACTGCCAAATAAAAGAGAACCCTTAAAGGGTAATCTTGTGAAATTGGACTTAGAAATTGTGTTCACAGGCCAATTTCACAGCCACAGCTGACACCTAGCCACTATCATGGAAGCCACCCCTATGGCAACAGTGCGAACAAGGTCACAGCCCGCATCAGCCAAGAAGGCGGGTCCTGGTTCCTTAACGCTCTTCTATTCGTCCCTACTCCATCAGTCTCCTGAGAGAGGCGCAGACTAGCCCAAGCCACTAGGGAGCAACAAGAGGCAATTTGCAAATTCACTGTCAAGGCCTCAAAGCCCTGTTTAAGGATAGCTTCAATTCTCCTATCATGAGCATCCTTTAGAGCTTCCCCTCCTTCCATCGGAATGGTGATCCGCTTGGTCACAGAACACACCAGCACATCTACCTTCAGGAAACGCAACTGTTCCCTTGCCACTGGATCCAAGGGTTACAGACCCACCAAAGCACATTCCTTTTGGAGTGCTTCATTCAAGATTAAACAACACTTGAACTGCATCCAGGAAGGGAAAGAAACATGACACACTGCATAGGATAACCCAAAGAGATCCTTCTTTTGCGCACCCACAGAGTCACCTCCAGACTCTGCAACTAATCCCTATGAAAGAAATGGAGCAGAGTTCTATGTCGCTCTAAATCCAGGGGAATTTCCCCTTCTTCCAGAGGGGAGAAACTCAAACTGTCATCAGAGTCATCCTTATCCATATCCTCCTGAATATCATCAGGGACCACTGTACGGCGGCATTTGCATGTGGTGATAAGACAACTGGGAACCCTGACTAAGTGACCCCGATTTTGAAGATATCGCTGTTTTCTGAAAAATTCCATCCAGGAAAAGGAGGATGGGTCCATACCGGGCCCCATAGGTCCCAATCTGACATCCTCTGACCAGACACCCCCTGAAGGCATCTCTGTCAAGGTTAACTAAAGAAGGGACACTCTCGTTGTTTTGCCCTCAACTCCAATCCCCCCAACCGAGGGGATGAACAAAACGTCAGCAAAATCAGTCTGAGGCAAATCACCTCAAGCATCCAGGCAGAGCTGTCACAGAATCTCAGAATTCCCTGGCTGTATTGTCCATATATGGCAAGCTGCACAGATCGCTAAGCGCTTAGACTTCGTCACCAGTGTCATACTGCCTTAACTTTCCTGTGTGCCGAAATAAGATACGCGCTCAAGTATGCGCTTAAGGATGCTTGTGCTCAGAATGCACCCAAGCTGGTGCTCAGTACGCACTCAAGCAGGAGCTCAGCACACATTTAGTACGTGCAGTCACTACACCGCTGAGCGATTAAAAGGGCGAAAACGAAAGTGCATGAAAACTCACCCACAGCCTACCATGCAGCTTGACAAAATCAAGCCTGAGAGCAGGGCCTAGTCCAAAGGCTGCTCAACCCTCTGAGGCTGCGCCACCTCTACACCTCACTAAAACTCCCCAGAGACGTGAGAGGAAGTAAGGAAAGATGCCGACCACTAACTCCAAGGGCAGAAGACCCGGTAATGAGGGAATAGGGGAAAAGAAACCTCTCTACTCTTTCTTCGTTTTCTCCTCACTTTTTTTTTCTTTTTCGTGAGCTCAGCCCTCCCTGGCTGAGAGCACAACCGGGTCTCCGGTTATGGAGGGGAGGAGAGGGCGAAAGCCTTCAGTGCGGAGCTTCCCTTGTCCTTTTGTAAGGAAGTGGGAAACATTTTGGGGAAGGGGGAGCCTTTTCTGAAGGGATGGACTCCACCTTAACCAGGTTGTAACCAGGCTGCTGGTGCTAACCTTTAAAAAGGAGATAGAGCAGCTTTTAAACTAAACCAAAGGAGAAAGCCGACAGTCACTCAGCACCGCATGGTTCGGAGGAAGGTATCTTCAAAGGATACTAATCAAGCATTAAGAGTCAGGGCATCCCAACAGAAAGGTTCCAAACATAAGAAAAGAAGAACAAGTGCCTATAATTAAAAACTCACCGGAGCCAAAAGATTCCAATTTATCCTTGTCAACTGAAAAGCAGAATGTTTATTAAAACAAAAAACACACTTTGAAATGTTTGTATGCTAATGCCAGATGTCTAAGAAGTAAGATGGGAAAATTAGAGGGTATAGCAGTGAATGATGTCATAGACTTAACTGGCATCTCAGAAATATGGTGGAAAAAGGATAACCAATGAGATAGTGCTATACCAGGGTACAAATCATATCACAGTGACAGAGAGAAGCATCTTGTCAGGGTGGCGCTTTATGTCCAGGATGGCATAGAATCCAACAGGATAAAGATCCTGCATGAGACTAAATGCACAATTGAATCTTTATGGGTAGAAATCCTTTGCGTCTTGGGGAAGAGGATAGTGATAGGAGTATACTACCGTCCACCTGGCCAAGATGGTGAGATGGACAGTGAAATGCTGAGAAATTAGGGAAGCTAACCAAACTGGTAGTACAGTAATGATGGGAGTTTTCAATTACCCCAGTATTACATGGGTATTTGAAACATCAGGACATTCTAGAGAGATAAAGTTCCTGGGTGGAATAAATGACAGTTTTATGGAGCAATTGGTTTGGAAACCGATGAGAGAGGGAGCAATTTTAGATCGAATTGTAAGTGGAGCGCAGGATTTGGTGAGAGAGGTAACGGTGGTGGAGCCAATTGGCAATAGTGATCATAATATAATCAAATTTCAATTAATTGCTGGAAGGGGAACAGTAAGTAAATCCACAGCCCTAGCACTAAATTTTCAAAAGGGAAACTTTGATAACATGAGAAAAATAGTTAAAAAAAATCAAACCTGAAAGGTGCAGCTGCAAGGTAAGAAGTGTGCAACAGGCAAGGACATTGTTAAAAACTATCATCCTAGAGGCACAGTCCAGATGTATTCCATGCATTAAGAAAAGTAGAAGGAAGGTGAAATGGTTGCCAGCATGGCTAAAAAGTCGGGTGAAAGAGGCTATTTTATCCAAAAGATCTTCATTCAAAAATTGGAAGAAGGATCCATCAGAAGAAAGTAAGATAATGCATAAGCATTTGCAAGCTAAATGTAAGACATTGATAAGATAGGCTAAAAGAGAATTTGAAAAGAAGTTGGCCGTAGAGGCAAAAACTCACAATAAAAACTTTAAAAATATATTTCCGAAACAGAAAGCCTGCGAGGGAGTCGTTTGGGTCATTAGATGATCGAGGGGTTAAAGGGGCACGTAGGGAAGATAAGGCCATCGCAGAAAGATTAAATGATTTCTTTGCTTCAGTGTTTACTGAAAAGGTTGTTGGGGAGATGCCCATTCTGGAGACAGCTTTCAAGGGTGATGATTCAGATGAATTGAATCAAAACATGGTGAACCTGGAAGATGATAGGCCAGACTGACAAACTGAAGAGTATTAAATCACCTGGATCGGATGGTATACAACCCAGGGTTCTGAAAGAACTAAAAAATGAAATTTCAGACCTATTTCAATTAATTTGTAACTTATTAAAATCATCCACTGTACCTGAAGATTGGAAGATGGCCAATATAACCCTGATATTTTAAAAGGGCTCCAGGGGTGATCTGGGAAACTATGGACCAGTGAGTCTGACGTCAGTACTGGTAAAAATCATGGAAACTGTTATAAAGAATAAAATCACAAAACATTTAGACAGACAAGGTTTAATGGAACACAGCATGGATTTACCCAGGAGAAGTCTTGCCTCACAAATCTCCTACATTTTTTTGAAGGGGTGAATAAACATATGGACAAAGGTGAACCAGTAGATGTGATGTTATTTGGATTTTCAGAAGGTGTTTGACAAAGTCCCACATGAGAGGCTTCTAAGAAAACTAAAAAGTCATGGCATAGGAGGCAATGTCCTTTTGTAGACTGCAAGCTGGTTAAAAGACAGGAAACAGAGTAGGATTAAATGGTCAGTTTTCACAGTGGAAAAAGGTAAACAGTGGAGTGCCGCAGGGAGCTTTTCTTGGACCAGTGCTTTTTAATGTACTTATAAATGATCTGGAAAGGGGTATAATGAGTGAGGTAATCAAATTTGCGGATGACACAAAATTATGCAGAGTAGTTAAATCTCAGATTGTGATAAATTGCAGGAGGTCCTTACGAGACTGGAAGATTGGGCTTCCAAATGGCAGCTGAAATTTAACGAGGACAAGTGCAAAGTGATGCATAAGGGGAAAAATAACCCTTGCTGTAGTTACATAATGTTAGGTTCTATCTTAGGAGTTACCACCCAGAAAAGAGATCTAGGCATCATAGTGGATAATACATTGAAATCGTCGGCTCAGTGTGCTGTGGCAATCAAAAAAGCAAACAATGTTGGGAATTATTAAGAAGGGAATGACAAATAAAACGATGGATGTCATAATGCCTCTGTATCACTCCTTGGTGAGACCACATCTTGAATACTGTGTGCAATTCTGGTCACTGCATCTCAAAAATATATAGTTGCACTGGAGAAAGTGCAGAGAAGGGCAATCAAAATGATAAGGGGCAGGGAACAGCTGCCCTATGAGGAAAGACTAAGGAAGTTAGGGCTGTTCAGTTTGGAGAAGAGAAGACTGAGGTGGGATAAGACAGAGGTCTACAAAATCATGAAAGGACTTGAAAATGCTAATGTAAATCGGTTTACTCTCTCAGATAATAGAAGGACTAAGGAAGTTAGCAAATAGCTCATTTAAAACAAATTGAAGAAAATTATTTTTCAGTTAGCGCATAGTTAAGCTCTGGAATTCATTGCCAGAGGATGTGGTTACAGCAGTTAGTGTAACTGGGTTTATAAAAGGTTTGGATAAGGTCCTAGAGGAAAAAATCCATAAACTGCTGTTAATTAATAAGCAATAGTAGCTGGAGATTTATTTAATGTTTGGGTACTTGCCAAGTACTTGTGATGTGGATTGGCCACTGTTGGAAATAGGATGCTGGGCTTGATGAACCCTTGGTCTGACCCAGTATGGCATATCTTATGTTCTTAAGTGGTGCTATTAAACGTCTCCTTTCTTCTTAATAATTTTTTTTTTTACTACAAGCAATCCCCAGTATGGAAATGCGTGTCCACCATCTGCTGAAGACTGCGCTCCAGGCTCCAGGCGCATCTGCTGAAGACTGCGCTCCAGGCGCAAACAAAAGTACGCTGGATTTTAGTAGATACGCGCGGAGCCGCGCGTATCCACTAAAATCCTGGATCGGCGCGCGCAAGGCTATCGATTTTGTATAGCCTGCGCGCGCCGAGCCGCGCTACCTCCCCCCGTTCCCTCCAAGGCCGCTCCGAAATCGGAGCGGCCTTGGAGGGAACTTTCCTTTGCCCTCCCCTCACCTTCCCCTCCCTTCCCCTACCTAACCCACCCGCCCGGCCCTGTCTACACCCCCCCCTTACCTTTGTCGGGGGATTTACGCCTCCCGGAGGGAGACGTAAATCCCCGCGCGCCAGCGGGCCTGCTGCGCGCCGGGCCGCGACCTGGGGGCGGGTACGGAGGGCGCGGCCACGCCCCTGGGCCGTAGCCACGCCCCGTACCCGCCCCCAAAACGCTGCCGACACGCCCCCGGAACGCCGCGACGACCGGGCCCGCCCCCCGACACGCCCCCGACACGCCCCCCTCCGAGAACCCCGGGACTTACGCGAGTCCCGGGGCTCTGCGCGCGCCGGGAGGCCTATGTAAAATAGGCTTCCCGGCGCGCAGGGCCCTGCTCGCCTAAATCCGCCCGGTTTTGGGCGGATTTAGGCGAGCAGGGCTCTGAAAATCTACCCCAGAGAATATTGGTGGGTTGAGGTCGGGGAAGGGCTATATGTCCGTGATGTCAGCTGTTACTCCGTCTTCATCTGCTGATAGATGTGCACAACCCAATTGTGGGGATTGGCCTGCCTGAATGCAGAGGAAACTGTGTTCTTCCCCTGTATGCATATGCACTTAAAAGTGAATTTTCAAAGGAGTTACATGTGTAAATGTAAAATAATATTGTAACAATTTTCAAAAGCCATTTACCTATATTAAGTGCATGTACACATGTAAAACCCAGTTTTAAGCAAGTAAATCCTTTTGAAAATCAGGCCCATTGTGCACATATTGTCTGGGTCTGCATGTGTACAGCACCATAGAACTGACAAATCTGTAAGGATTATGCCTAGAGTTCTTTGGATCATTCTACATTGGTAAATAAAATATCACGTTATTTAATACATGCATACCAGACCTTTAAGAACTGCTCATACAATTGCTTAATTGTTTTCAGTCTTTGACTCTGGACTATTCGGGCCTGCTGGAAAACCTTTTGCTGTTGACGAAACATGTTCTAAAGCACAAAAAAAAATCCAGTATATTAATATTGTTTCAAATAATACATCAGTAAGCGACTAGATAAGAAAATTGGTTCTTAACTGCTAATTTTCATTCCTGAAGTACCACGGATCAGTCCAGACCAAGTGGGTTTATGCATCCCTAGCAGCAGATGGAGGCAGAACACAAACCTTTGAGGCACTGCTGCATACCTAAGAGTGCCACCTACAGTCCCTCAGTACTGACCTGTACCCAAGCGAAGATGTCTACCTTAATAAACCCCAATAAACCTCAGGCGAACAGATACTTAAAGATTGGAGCCCCCTGAAAAAACTAGGCCCTCTTAACCTGACAGAATGCACATCTGAAACTATGTGCACTTCTGAATGTATCACATATCAGCTCAGCAACATCCAGAAGCGAGGAAGTCTTTTGAAAGATGGAGTCAGGTCTCTGAACTGATCTGTGGTACTTCAGGAACGAAAATTAGCAGGTAAGAACCAATTTTCCTTTCCTATTTGTACGTGGATCAGTCCAGACAAGTGGGATGTACCCAAGCCTCTCTATTCTGGGCGGGAACTCGAAAGAACCACACACAACACACTTTACCCAAATGTTGACTCTTCTGGGGCTCACACATTTAAGTGGTAATGTATGGTAAAAGTGTGAAGAGAAGACTACTTCACTGCACGACAAATCTCCTGTGGTGAAAACAGCTGACGCTCCACCCATGGGGTTGCCTGTGCCCTTGTGGAATGCGCTCTCAACCCCTCCGGCACCGACTGGCCCTTACACATGAAAGCCAAAGTTATCGTCTCTTTTAACCATCATGCAATAGTACCCTTGGAAGACTTATTTCCCTTCTTTACTCCATTGAACAGGACAAACAGTGATCAGATCTCCGAAAGGCATTCGTCACTTTGAGATATCACAAAAGAATTCAACGC
This sequence comes from Rhinatrema bivittatum, assembly GCF_901001135.1. NCBI lineage: Eukaryota > Metazoa > Chordata > Amphibia > Gymnophiona > Rhinatrematidae > Rhinatrema > Rhinatrema bivittatum. The sequence continues at coordinate 218,121,442 of NC_042618.1, read as the reverse complement.
ACATCCAATAAGTGAAGCTCCCTAGCCATCGGAGTATTGGCTGCCAAATTCAGAAAGGCCAGAAGCTCGACAACCTGATTAAGGTGAACAGAGGACACCACCTTAGGCAAAACGGAACGAACCATACATAAAGAAACCCCATCCTCCGAAAAGTGCAGGAAAAGGTCCCTATAAGACAACAGTTGCAGCTCAGATATTCGCCTAGCCAAAAAGATGGCCACCAGGAAACCAGTCTTCAGGGTTAAATCCTTCAACGACACCCTCTGCATCGATTCAAAGGGAGGACAACACAGTTCCCGAAGAACCAAATTCAGATTTCATGCCGGACAGATCTTCCACACTGGACAACGCAGATGTTTTGCCCCTTTTAGGACATGAACCACATCCGGATGAGATGCCAGCAGTCTTCCCTGAATCCTACCATGAAGGGAAACCAAGGCTGCTTCCTGGACCCAAAAGGAATTATAGGCCAACCCCTTAGCCAAACCGCTCTGTAAAAAGGCCAGGATCTGCGGAATGTCCACCTTTAAATGTTGCACCCTGTTCTGCAAACACCAAGATTCGAAAACCCTTCACACCTGGACATATGCCATTGAAGTGGAAGGTCTTCTCGCCTGAAGCAAAGTCACAAACACAGGCTCTGAATAACCTTTCAAACGGAGTCATTGCCTCTCAAAAGCCAAGCCGCTAGACAGAAGCGATCCTCCCGGTTTGAAAATACAGGTCCCTGCCATAGCAACCCTGATAGATGAGCCAAGCGAACGAGACCGTCCACCGCCAGACACAGAAGGTCTGCAAACCACGGCCGGTGCGGTCATTTGGGTGCCACCAGAATCACCCTGCCCGGATTAAGCTTGATGTGCCGCAGCACTCAACCTTCGAGAGACCATGGTGGAAACACATACAGCAACAGATGTATTGGACACAGTTGAATGAGAGTGTCAATGCCCTCTGATCCAGCCTCCCTCCTGCGACTGAAAAACCAGCCCCTTTTTGCATTTGCTGGAGTCGCCATGAGGGCTACCACAGGTCTGCCCCTCCTAGCCTGCCACAAGGCGAAGACTTCCGCCAACAACTCCCACTCCCCTGGGTCCAGACGCTGTCTGCTAAGGAAGTCTGCCAGCACACTGTCCACTCTGGCCACATGAGAAGCAACTATTCTTTTTTTTTTTAATTTACTGTTTAATATAGGCACCACAGAATACATAAAACATCAACAATAAACAATGGTGTAAACAAGATAATAGTCACCAATGGAAACCAAACATACAGCACATGAGTCCTCAGAGGGAACTATAGAAACGAAATCAGGTAAACAATGCTTGGAACCATCATCCCATATAACTCTGAAAGAGTGATAATAAAACCATTGTGAAACTCATATATCGTGTCTTGATGTTTTTATTAAGTAGTGACCCAATATCTCCCTCCCTCCCTCCCTCCCATCCCCTATCTTCCCCTTCGGAAGTTGACTATAAGTGGTGTGGATGATGTGTAGCATCACTTTCTCTAGGGTGGACATAAGCGGTAAAAGTAACCATTATGACCTCCATGTGATTCGTTCAGTTGAGGCCCGCCCGCCAGGTACAATATGCCCGCCATATCTTTCAAAATTGCCCAGTGGACTTATGTTTATGAGCAGTAATTTCTGCTAAAGTGTATATTCTCCCAAGGTTGTATTGGACTTCAGCTAACATGGGGGTAATGGGTAACTTCCATTTCTGGGCTAATGCCAATCTGGTAGCCGTAAAGATATAATTAAGCGGTTTTCATAATCCATATTCGGTAGGAGGGTATCACCCAATAAAGCATGTTGAGGGGCGACTATCAAGGAGACCTTAAAGAGTTCCCCAAGCCAATGTTCAATAGCCAACCAAAATTGTCGCATCGGTGGACACTCCCACCACATGTGGAAATAACTCCCTACAACGGCACAACCGTGCCAACATTGATCAGAAAGAGTGGGTTTCATTCTATGAAGTTTGGCTGGGCTTAAGTGCCATCTAAATAGTAATTTTATGGAATTTTCAATCATAGATGCTGCAATCAGCCCCTTACCCAGGTGTTGGAAGATCCTTTCCCATTCCTGTTGCGAGAAGCTTTTGTGTAAGTCCTGTTCCCATGCGAGAAGATGGGTGGGCTTTACAAAGGGTTCCCGCCCTAGTAATGTGTAAATAAACGAAAGTAATTTAGGGGCATGATCTGCTTGCTGACAAATAATTTCAAAATCAGACTTGCCCTGTTGTAAATGATCCCCTAGCATGAATGTATGTGCGAAATGTCGCAATTGAAGATATGGGTAAATATCAGAACTAGGTAAATCATGTTTCGATTTGAAGAATATGCTTGATCAGACAACCAATATTGAGAAGGAAAATACCCAGACGCCTCTGCTGTTCTGTGGCCTGTCAGAGCTGAATGAACTCTGAGTGACTTGAGCATGACTTGCAAAATGTCTCTGAGCAGGTAGACATACTGGCACCAACAAGGGAGGCCTATTCAATGGCAATGTTTAACTCATACTACAAGGAAGCTTGGTTCTCACGACAAACTTGTGTCTCATAGATGACTATCTCAACTGCAGGAGCCAGGTGAACGAAGACAGCTTTAATTAAAGTTCTTGCATCAGCAACAGAATTAAGGCCTACTGTCTATCCAGAACACAGACCTACTACCTGTTTACACAACACAGAAGATCAAAGGAAGATCAGAAGAAACCAACAGCGGTAACTTCAGGCACTATTCTGTTGAACCCTCACTGGACAAGATCATCTACAGGACAGAAGGAGTATCTGGAAAGTGATGGCAAATGAGCTACACCTGAAAAACCTGTCAGGGCAGTTCAGGGATAGGTTGTTATGTGAACAGCATGATGTGTCTCTGTAAATGAGTCTTTGGGCAGTCACATGATTCTAGAAGTTTCGGCAATACTGTATGTTTAACTATAAAAGAAGGGGTTACTTCCTGCATTCGATGAGATGCTGGTTATTTTGAAAGACAAAGGGCACCTAGTATACAGCATCTCCCAGGAACACTTTTAAAGCCAAATAAAATTTACTTTATACCTTTTACTGAGTCTAAGTGTTCTTGTTGCCCTGGCCCTGAGTACAGAAATTATGTACAGATTGCAAGTCGAGAAATGAAATTAAATCATTTGTCTCCCACACCTGTTCCCATGTCCGTAGGCCTTTAAGTTTCCACACCCCAAAGGCTTGAGACTGATAACCTGGAGTAAAGACACTATTGGTATGTATGCATACTATGGTGGTATTCCCTGGTACCAAGAAGAATATGGCTCTTGCGACTCCATAAATCTAAAGCAAGTAACATAGAGGGGGGGGGTAGTATTTCTTGAGGAGATATAGTCCAAGTTTTCTTGGGTTGCCAGAGAATGCTAGTTAGAGGAATATCGCCCAATAATTGTTGGCTAAATTGGACCCATGACTTAGGCTGAGATTGTTTGTGCCATTCTACTAAAGTTTTAAATTGAGGTGCCATGTAGTATTTTTCAAGATTTGCGACGCTTACACCACCCTTTAAGCGAGGTTGGAACATAAAGCGACGTGCAATCTGAGGCCTCTTTCTCCCCCCCAGATGTAGAACATGATTTTTTTCTGCCAAAAAAGTAATATTTGTCGGGGTGTAGCAATTGGCAGAGTTTGGAACAAATAAAGCAGTTTGGGTAAGACTGTCATTTTAACTGCAGCAATCCTTCCCAGCCAGGAAATACTATATTTATTCCATTCCTCCAAATCCTGTTGAATCTGTTGCCATAGGCGGTCATAGTTCAGCTTAAACACATCTTGATTAGAACTAATGTAAACCCCTAAATATTTCAATTTCTGATGAGCCCATTTGAAACGGAACTGTGATTTTAGACTATTCTCTAACTGAGTACAGGTATTTATGTTAAGAATTTCCGACTTCTCCCAATTTATGCAGAATCCTGAAACCTTACTGAAAGCCGCTAATGCTGAGGTAAAATGAGATAAAGAGGTTTCAGGTTCCTTAATAGTAATCAGGATGTCATCAGTGAATAATGATAAGAGAAGCAACTATTCTGACCAGATGTTTCTCTGCCCATACATAAGAAAGACTAGGGGGCACTCCATGAAGTTAGCATGGGGCACATTTAAAACTAATCGGAGAAAGTTCTTTTTTACTCAATGCACAACAGGGGAATGGAGCAGCTTCCCTTCACTTTTTTAAAATCTACCCCTTATGGCATAAGAACATAAGAAAAAGCCATACTGGGTCAGACCAAGGGTCCATCAAGCCCAGCATCCTGTTTCCAACAGTGACCAATCCAGGCCATAAGAACCTGGCAAGTACCCAAAAACTAAGTCTATTCCATGTTACCATTGCTAATGGCAGTGGCTATTCTCTCAGTGAACTTAATAGCAGGTAATGGACTTCTCCTCCAAGAACTTATCCAATCCTTTTTTAAACACCGCTATACTAACTGCACTAACCACATCCTCTGGCAACAAATTCCAGAGTTTAATTGTGCGTTGAGTAAAAAAGAACTTTCTCCGATTAGTTTTAAATGTGCCCCATGCTAACTTCATGGAGTGCCCCCTAGTCTTTCTACTATCTGAAAGAGTAAATAACCGATTCACATCTACCTGTTCTAGACCTCTCATAATTTTAAACATCTCTATTATATCCCCCCTCAGCCATCTCTTCTCCAAGCTGAAAAGTCCTAACCTCTTTAGTCTTTCCTCATAGGGAAGCTGCTCCATTCCCCTTATCATTTTGGTAGCCCTTCTCTGTACCTTCTCCATCGCAATTATATCTTTTTTGAGATGCGGCGACCAGAATTGTACACAGTATTCACAGTGCGGTCTCACCATGGAGCGATACAGAGGCATTATTTATTTTATTTATTTATTTTATTTATTTATAATTTTTTATATACTGCCGCTCATCAAAGATATCACGTCGGTGTACAGTGAACAGGAACTTACGCCGGAGCGTTATATTCCGTTTTATTCACCATTCCCTTTCTAATAATTCCCAACATTCTGTTTGCTTTTTTGACTGCCGCAGCACACTGAACCGACGATTTCAATGTGTTATCCACTATGACGCCTAGATCTCTTTCTTGGGTTGTAGCACCTAATATGGAACCCAACATTGTGTAATTATAGCATGGGTTATTTTTCCCTATATGCATCACCTTGCACTTATCCACATTAAATTTCATCTGCCATTTGGATGCCCAATTTTCCAGTCTCACAAGGTCTTCCTGCAATTTATCACATACGAACAGCTCCTGCACCTCCTGTGCCACTAGATCAGTGGTTCTCAACCTTTTTTCTGTCGGGACACACCTGACAAATGGTTCTCACATGCATGACACACTGACCCATGATCGTCACGGGGCTAGATGTAAAAGTACAGTTTGCATCCACGGGAAACCCCCCTGAGCCACAATAAAGAATGTAAAGCATTCCCCATGCAACTCACCCTACAAAAAAGATGTTCTGGTGTCATTTCAGTAACACAAACTCCTTCTACTTCCAGGCTCAATAGCCTTCTTATGAAAAGACAGCAGTTTACCACCAAAGCATGTCCTCTTGAGAAAACACAACAAATAAGACTGATACACACGCTTACATTCTAGTAAAATATCTCATCTCGGTAACAGACACAGAACCGACCTAACATACTCCCAGGATCTGTAGTAATGCACATAAACTAATCCGCACACAGTTACACCTGTATTATGGAATACACTCAAACAGGAGCAACCCTATCTATGAAAAGGCAACACTACAAATATTAAATTAGGCCATAAAAACCAATATACCTCTTATTAGGAAAAGAGAACTAGCGAGCACTATAGATCCACACACAGAAATAATTGTAAAACTATACTAATAAGCAGAATAAATGTTTCAAAACAGCTATAAACGCATTTACATCCAACAATTAAAAACTGATTAAAACTTCTCCAAACACCAATAAAATATTTCAAAAAAGCATACACATCACATAATATTAAATAATTAAAATGGCAGTCAATCAAGAAAAATGAACTTAAAAAGCCGCCTTTACTTACCCCCTCCCGCAGCTCTCCTACTCCTCTTCCATGCAGGCCGTAGCACACACCAGAAGCAGCAGTAGAGGCTAAGCTCTATACTCATGGTCCTCTTCCTTAGTGCCCATGTCTCTCACACACACACCATACCAGTCATGCCCCCATGACCAGTTTCTGTCTCTCACACACCTATCATCTCCCAAACAGTCTTTGACACACACACACCAGTCACCTTCCTGAACAGTTTCTCTCTTGCCATTCACACACACAGGCTTCCCACTCCCGTGTTCTACTTACATATATGGGTTTCTCACTCTCATAATCACTTTCTCTGTCTCACACACACTCACCAGTCTCTCACTCCCATGCTTGTTCTCTCCACATGCACAGGCTTATCATTCCCATAATCACTTTCTTTCTCTCTCACACACATACATACACATAAACACACACCAGTCACCTGATCTCTCTCATGCATACACACACACAGGCTTCTCACTCCCATGCTGTGTCTCACACACACCCCAGGTTTCTCACTCACATGCTCACTCTTCACATAATCACTTTCTTTCTCTCTCTCTCTCTCTCACACACACACACAAACACACACCAGTCACCTGATCTCTCTCATGCGCAGACACACACAGGCTTCCCACTTCCATGTTCTGTCTTACATATACAGGCTTCTCACTCCCATACTGTGTCTCACACACACACAGGTTTCTCACTCCCATGCTCACTCTCTTCACATGCACAGGCTTTTCATTCCCATAATCACTTTTTCTCTGTTACACACACACACACCAGTCTCTCTCTCATTTCCATGCTCGCTCTCCACGTGCACAGGCTTCTCATTCTCTGAATCACATTCTTTCTCTCACATTCACACACACCAGTCTCTTTCTCTCACACACACCACCACCTTACCAACCAGTCTCTCATGCATGCACACACACACAGGCTTCCCACTCCCATGCTCTCTCTCACATAATCAGGCTTCTCACTCCCATGCTTTCTTTCACACACACCCCCACAACACCAGGCTTCTTACTACCATGCTTTCTCACATACCCAGATTTCTCACTTCCATGCTTTTTCTCTCTCTCTCACACACACATCAGTCACCTCCCTGACTAATGTCTCACACTCTCACATACACATCAGTCATCTCCCATAGCAGTCACTTTCATTGTCTCTCACATATACATACACATCAGCTCTCTGACCAGTTTCTCTCAATCACACATATGCTCTCAATCAAATACATTCTCTCACTTACACACAGGCTCTCAATCACACACACATTCTCTCACTTACACACAGGCTGGCTGGCTGCTGCTTCTCTCTCTTTCTCTCACTCACTTCCTCCACCCCCCCCCCCCAAGCACAAATGGTAGCTGCAGCAGCCTCCTCCTCCAGCCTCCACAGGCCAAGAAAGAAGGATCCCATTGGCCGCGGGAGGCTCATGCTGCTGTCTCCTTTCCCGATTACCGGCTGCTTCGATTGCTCGGGGGCCGATACTGCTACCGCCGCTACTACTTGTCCATGCGGCACGGCTCTTTCTCCTTCCTGCGCATCGCACTGTGCATCACTTCCTGTTCCGGGTCACGGAGGGGGGGGGGGGGGCAGGCGCGGGAAAAAGAAAAGGCCAGCCAAATGTGCCACAGCTTCTTCTAGCACCGCTGCCGTTCCCACAGCCCAAAGGCAATGGCAGCATGGAAGGAAGAGCAGCGGGAGAGACAGGGAGCATGTGACACACCTGCCGGTGCTTGGCGACACACTGGTGTGTCGCGACACACCGGTTGAGAAGTGCTGCATTAGATGACTCTTTGTACTGCCCTGACGATTGATTGTCGGAGAATACTCACACCGACTTGCCTGAACGAGCGGAAGAATTGCCAAAAAGGCCTTGCGCACTGCCCCGGTTTCCAGCCGATTGACATACCAAGTCGCCTCCTCCTCCGACCACTGACCCTGACAAATCGCCCCCCAGCCACAGAAGCTGGCATCCATGGTCACTAGTACCCAGTCAGGCACTTCCAGATCCACTCCTTTCTCCAGATTGCGCCGAGACAACCACCATAAAAGACTAGACCTGGCATCCTCTGGTAACGGTAAAGGAAGCTGAAATTCTTCTGACTGCGGACTTCAACGGGACAAAAGAGCCCCCAGCAAAGGATACATGTGAGCACAGGCCCATGGAACTAATTCCAGCATAAATGCCATAGAACCCAGGATCTGCAAGTAATCCCAAACCGTGGGCACCAACAGGTGCAGTAGCCGAAGAACCTGACTCTGTAACATGAGGACTCTCTCCGTAGCCAGAAACACCTTGCCAGCTGGATATCGAAGCGTGCTCTCAGATACAACAATGACTAGGTCGGCCTCAAATTACTATCTGTGAGGTTCATCACTCAGGCCAATAACTCCAGAAGCTGCAGTACCCACTGGACTGAGCAACTACACTCCACTTCCGACTTCACCCGTATCAGCCAATCGTCCTGGTATGGGTGTATCAGGATACCTTCCTTCCTGAGTGCTGCCGCCACTACCACCATCACCTTTGTGAACGTGTGCGGCGCCAATGCCAACCCAAAGGGAAGAGCTCGAAACTAGACATATTCTCCCAGAATCATGAACCTCAGAAACTTTTGGTGTTCTGTCTCAATGGGGATATGAAGATAAACTTCTGACAAGTCCAACGACGCTAGAAACTCTGCCTCTATCACTGTGTGCAACGTCTCCATCCAAAAACGTGGCACCTGGAGGGTAGCACTGACCTGCAGATCGAGAATGGGCCAAAAATTCCCTTTCTTGGCACCACAAATTATGGGGAATACCTGCCCTGCCCCTTCTCTTGAGGGGGTACCGGCACAATGGCATGCAGAAATTGTAAATGATGTAGTGTATCCCCCACCGCCTCTTGCTTGCACCGGGAAACACAGCGGGAGACTACAAAGGCAACCCTGAGTGGCTGAGAAAATTCTAAGGCATAGCCGTCTCTTATCACCTCCAGGATCCACCGGTCCGATGTGATTCTGGTCCACTCCTCGTAGACAGCCTCCCTCCAATAGCCTCCAGGGAGGAGTGGATCAACATGCATTAATTGCTCAATCTTTTTTCAGCCCCCCCCCCCCCCCCCCTTGGGAACCACCATCCCTCGGGGGTCTGTGCTGACTCCAAAAGGGCTGCTGTCTGCCAGAACTCTGCTTCTGCAATGCTGGCGCAGGGATCCTGCCGCATTAAATCTCCTTGCCTCTTGAAAACGGGCTCGCGGCAGAAAGGACTTTTTAGGGCACTTCCTGTCCTCAGGCAACTTATTACCCTTTGACTCTCCCAACTGCTTCACGAGCTGCTCCAAGTCCTCCCCAAACAGAAGCTCTCCTGAAGGGGAGATCTGACAGCTGGGCTTTAGACCATACGTCCGCTGACCAATTTCGCAGCCACAGAAGCCTCCATGCCATCACAGCAGAAACTATACTCGTAGTGGCAGTCCGGACCATGCCATACAGAGCATCGGCCATATAGGCCACTCCCGCCTCTAAGCGGGCCGTTTGCACGGCTTCAGTCGCTCCTCCTGACCGCTTGTCATGTGCCTTCTGTACCCAGGACAAACAGGTTCTCTGCAACTGACTTCCACACACTACTGCACGAAGAGTCAAAGCTGAAACCTCAAATAGCCCCTTGAGCAAAACTTCCAGCTTCTGAACCTGTACATCCTTTAGGGCTGCCCCCGCTACTAGGATGGTCATCTTTTTGGTAACCACAGACAAGGCTGCATCCACTTTGGGAATTCTCCACGACTCCAAGGTCTGCTCTGGCAAGGTTTATAAGTTCCCCATAGCCCTCGCTACCTTAAGGTCCACCTCGGGAGATTCCCACTCCCGATCCACCAACTTCTTCACCTGCTTCGGCAATGGAAATGCTGTAGGGGGGTCCCCACAATCCCTCCAGGAGTGGGTTCACCCCTTCCTTATCTGAGTCCTCCTGGGTGCCTTTAATCCCCAGCCCCTCCAGCACTGGGGAATCAACTGATCCAGTTCCTCCCTCCAGAACAGACAGACCACTCTGTAACCGGAACTGCATTCGGATCTTGTGTATCCGGATCCTGCATTTGGATCCCACAAGGCACCCACAGGGTCCTTGTCCGGCCCCACCTGACCCCCTTGCAGCTGATCAGGATCATCCTTACGAATCTTCCTCCACCGGGGCAGCCTGAGTCCCAGTATGCGCAGGATCCCTCCTGACTCCACCGGTCCTCTAGGGACTTCTTAGGTAAGGGTCTCTTTGACCCTAACTCCTTTCTGGCTAAATAAGTATTATGGAGGAGAAGAACAAAATCCGTGGAAAATGCCTCCGGATCCGAGGAGAGAAAATCCTGATCAGTGACCTCCTGAGCCCCTCCCCGTTTCCTGCTACCAGCAGGGTCCTTTCCCACGAGAAACAGCATGGGAGGGGAGTCCCAGGGCTCAGAACTGGCAGCCTGCAACTCAGCATGTCCTGCAAAAAATGGCTGCTGGCTCCTCTGACCACCCCTCCCAGGGTCCCCAAAGCCGGCCCAGCCTCCTGTTCTAACAAGGGTGGAAAGGAAAAGGGAACAGTACTACTTCCCTGCTTCTGGAAGCCACAAGCTGAGGAGCCTGAGGGATTGAAGGGCCCAGAGGGTGTGAGGGAACCAGGACCCCTGGCTATCAACCCTCCCTGTCAAGGAGGGCAGAGTCAAGACAGGGGTTACCACCCTCTGCTCGCCCTGCTCCACCCAAGGAATGACCCATGAAGGAACCTAACACCTTGGGGAGCAGAATTTTCTTCCTATTGTTTTTTTTATTTTTTATTTTTTTTTAACTCCAGACTGCAATTTTGCACCTCTAGCATCTGCTGGAGACAGAGAAATACTGAGGAACTGCAAGTGGCACTCTCGGTTATATAGCAGTGCCTCAAAGTTTTGTTCTCTGCCTCCATCTGCTGATAGGGATGCATAAATCCACTTATCTGGACTGATCCAGGAAAGTGCTATATATTTGTGTATCATATTTATTATCTTCAGACCTGCTAGCTAATTTATGCTTACTAAATCATCAGAATGCCTGCATGGAGGGGGTTTGTCAGAAATGATGAGGTGCAGGGTTCAGGATCTCAAAAGTTAGCTGTTTGCTTTACTGAACCATGATAGTGCTTCTTCTGCCAAATAAGGAACTACCTCCCATTTCAATCTCTTTTTGAAAGTGGGGGGCACAGGAAAAGCAAGTTTGCTTACCGTAAACGGTGTTTTCCGTAGATGGCAGATGAACTAGCCATGCTGTCTGGTGGCGGAGCTCTTAAGATCACCCAAAGTCTTTTGGTGAGGTGTTCCTCCCTGCGTGCCAGCCATGTCTCCTCGAGGCTCCTCAGTCCGTATCAAAGCCAGATGAATGTAATGTCGAACTGCCGGGGAGTCGGGCGGGTCAGCATGGCTAATTCATCTGCTATCTACGGAAAACACCGTTTACAGTAAGCAAACTTGCTTTTTTCCCGTAGATAAGCAGCCGAATTAGCCATGCTGTCTGGGAGTCACCAGCTGAAGTATTGAGCATATAGTTATGTGAGTATATAGAGATATGGAATCGGACGCTCAATACTATAGGATAGGTGGACAGTTCCTATGAGTGAGTTGAAGTAGTAGTGTTCTTTGTTAGGATTATCCGCCCCATCTCTGCATCGTCTTTGGTTTGTTTGTCTAAACAGTAATGAGATGTGAAAGTGTGCAGAGATGACCATGTAGCTGCTTTCCATTTATCTGAGATAGGGACATTATGAAGATGTGCGACGGAGGCAGCCATTGCTCGTACTTGGTGGGCTTTGGGTGTGGAGGATAAGGTTTCAGAACGTTTTAAGTAGCAGAAATGTACACAATTAGTTATCCAGGATGATAAGTTTCGTTTAGAAACGGGAAGTCCTGGAGCGTTTGGATTGAATGAGAGGAAAAGTTGTGAATGTCTGTTGGGAGACTGAGTTCTGTTCTTGTAATATGCAAGCGCACGTTTGTAGTCCAATATATGGAGACGCCATTCGCTATCATTTGCGTGTGGTCTGGGATGGAATGTTGGCAAGGTAATGGTCTGATTTAAGTGAAAAGCGGAGACCACTTTTGGAAGGAAATTAGGGTGTGTACGTAGTATAGACTAAGAATAGTACTTTCCAGGATAGGTAGCGAAGATGGCAGCTGTCCATTGGTTCGAAAGGTGGTAACATAAGTTGTTCGAGCACTGAGTTAACATCCCATGGAACTGGTGGTTTCTTTAAGGGGGGGTCGTAGATGAAGAACACCCTTCATAAAGCGAGAAATAAGGGTATGACAAGCTATTGACTCTCCATTTAGAGGAGTGTGGTAAGCTGCTATAGCACTAAGATGAACCCGAAGAGAGGCAGTGGCCAACCCCTGAGTGTAAAGTAGATGGAGATAACTTAGAAGACGTTCCGGTGGACACGTTAGTGGGTCTGCGTTCATGGAGGAGCACCAAGATACAAAGCGTGCCCATTTGCGGTGGTAGTTTTGATGTGTTGAAGGTTTCCTGGACGCGATCAAAATATCTTCCAGCTGTGGAGAGAGGTTCAGATTTTGGAATATGACCCTTTCAATCTTCATGCAGTGAGATTCAGTGATGCATGGAGTGGATGGAACATTGATCCTCATTGTTGGGTGAGGAGGGTTGGGGCATCCCCTAAATGTATCGGTTTGCAAACTGACAGTTGGACCAGATAGCTGTACCACGGTTGATGTGGCCATGCTGGAGCGATGAGAATTAAGTTTGAATTGTCCTCGATGCATCTCTGTACTGTTTGGGAGATCAGCAGAATAGGAGGGAACGCGTAAGGAAGGTCCTGAGACCAGTCCAGGAGGAAAGCATCTTGTGTCATCCGATATATGCTGGGGTACACTGAGCAAAAAAGGTCGACTTTCTTTTTGTGTTCTGTCGCAAAGAGGTCTATTTGGGGAAGACTCCAAATGGAGAAGATTCGATTGGCGACAGTTTGATCGAGTTCCCACTCATGAGGGTAAAAAATTATGCTCAACTTGTCTGCCTTTGAATTGTTGACTCCCGGGTAGATAAGTGGCTTGGAGAGAGATCTCCTTGGAGTGGGCCCAGTTTAGAATCCGATTCGTTTCTCTGCACAGGATCCATGAACCTGACCCGCCTTGCTTATTTATATAAACCATTGCCACTTGATTGTCGGTGTGGATCATGATGACATGGACTAATATGGCGTTCTGAAAGGCCTGTAGGGCATACTTGATAGCTCTCAATTCTAGAAAGTTTATGTGATAATTGCATTCATAGGTAGACCACAAGCCTTGAGTCTGAAGGTTGGAAAGATGGGCTCCCCATCCTCTGGGGGAGGCATCTGTCTTGAGAATGAGTTGGTGTCGTAAGGGTCTGAGAAGTGTGCCCTGTAATAATGCCGGTGGGGTTAGCCACCAGCGGAGGTCGATTTTCATATTGGTTGTAAGTTGTACAGGTGGTGATAAGGGACTTAGAAACTGAGACCATTGTTTTTTTTCAGGCCCCATTGTAGACGACGGATGTGCAGTCTCGTGTACGGGGCTACATGGATGTTGATGGGCCGACGTTTTGGTAAGTGGTAAGAGCTAATACTCGAGGTTGTGGCAGGAAAGCTTTGTCTTGAACAGTGTCTATAGATGCCCCTATGAAGGTGAGCATTTGCGTCGGTTGCATATGCGACTTTTCGTAATTTATGAGAAGACCTAGATTGTCCAGGCAGTTTATTGTTTGAAGAAAGCTGTTCCTCAGAAGGACTGGATTGGGGGCTACTAAAAACCAGTCGTCGAGATAGGGGAATATTTGAATCCCTTGTCGACTACCGCTAGATATTTCGTGAATACTCTGGGTGTGGAGGAGAGACCGAACGGTAAAACCTTGTATTGGAAGTGTCTCTGGTCCGCCTGAAACAGAGGTAAGTCCAAGATTTGGGATGCATTGGTATGTGGGCGTATGCATCTTTCAGATCTATGGAGCACATCCAATCCCCCGGTTGTAGGAAGGGAAGGATGGATTTGAGAGAAGTCATTTTGAATTTCTCTTTTGTTATGAATTTGATGAGGGAGCAGAGGTCCAAAATAGGACGGAGTCCCTCCGATTTTTTGGGAATGAGAAAGTATTGTGAATAGAAACCCTTGTGAAGTTGGGAGGGAAGCAACTCCCATATGCAGCGTTGATGGAGTAGCTAGTATACTTCCTGAAGGAGAGTTTCTTTGTGAGCTGAGCTTTTGGGTGGTAATGCGGGAAGGGATGTAAAGTTGAGAGAATATCCATCTCGTATGATGTTGAGGACCCATGAGTCTGAGGTTATAGTGCTCCATTGAAAAAGAAAGCAGGACAGCCATCCTCCAACTTTCTGGTCAGGTAGTGGTGGCTGTGTTATCCCTAAAACCTTTGTTGGTTTTTGGGCGGTTGAGGATCAGCCGCTTGCCGAGCCTGACGAGGAGCACATGGTCATTGACGAGGCGTTGGTTGTTGGTAAGACTGTTGACAAGGATATTGTTGTGGCTAGTAGGTCGAATAAGGACGATATTGTCATCTGGGATAAGGTTTCTTATAGGAACCGAAGGGTCTTTTAGAGGTTGATGTTTCATGTTGAGTTAGCAAGAGTACTGCCACTTTCTGTTCTTTTAATTTAGCAACAGTCTCTGTTAGTTTGTCCCCGAACAAATTGTCTGGTCTACAGGGGAGGTTGGCCAGCTTTTCTTGAACGTCATCATGTATGGCGCTAGATCGCAACCAAGCCAGTTGTTGAGCTGCAACGGCATTAGCTGACAGCTTTTGGCTCATTTGGAACTGCATATCGGGCATAAGCGCTATGGGCTTTCATCAACAACTACCTGTGGTTTTCCTCCCTGTATATATAGCCATACACACACAAACACTTCCTCTCAACCAAGTCAGCAGAGCTATTGCAGTGACAGTACTCAGCCAGAGGCTACACATCACACTCCTTTCAGAACCAGTGGGACCCCCCCCAAGTCTGGGCGCTAGATGTGGCCTTCCAGGAGCTGTGAATGCTGCTGCTTTAGCATTCGCTGCCATAGCCACTCTGGAGAGCAGAAGCCTGGCCTAGGAATAAAACTCAAGTCGTCTGCACAGCTGTGCACAGCACTTTCCACTCAGCCATCAGTAACTGTTAATTACAGTAATTGGTTTTGTAAAACTGGTAGAATAGAATTAATCTGCACAGGCACAAATTAGGAGCGAATTTTAAAAAAATATCATTTAGCATATATTTGACTACTTTCCCTACCCATATAGCTGTTAAAGCACCATAATTAAACTATGAAAACTGCTTTACTTAATTGTAATTACTGTTCTCCAAAGGTAGCAATTTTCATGAAATCGAATTTATGAGGGTTATATGACGTTCGATATGGAAGGAACTTTGCAACATTAGAGTTCTAAACCAGTTGACAGCCATTCATACTGACTATTCAATCCTTTCTGAATTAAGTATAAGGCTAAAGAAAACTAAAGTTAGCTTCCTAAGAGAAGGAGGTGGGTAAAATCTGTACATCCAAGAAAATATTACTTTCAAAGAACAATTGCAGATAAGTAATTGTTCCTATGTGGATTAATTTTAGGTACTAAGCATGTTTGTATAGACAAGATGCTTACAGTTAATTTTTCTTCCTGTTCTTCCGCTTTTTGCACATCCACTTCCCATTGCTGAAATAATGTCACAAACTGCTGGGAATACTCACTGCTAAGCTTCTGTCTAGAAAAACAATATAATTATAAAAAGCAATCAATAGATGGTATGTACCCTTATAGAGTGTGTGTGTGTGTGTGTTACCACTAAATCAAATTTATAAACTGAAGAGAGTAAGGCCAAAATTCAGTAATACAACAAGCAAACAAGATCTCCAAATAAAGTTAGCTGCATAACTTGTCCCAGGTATTCAGTGGTTTTAATGCCCCACTGAATATACTTGCTTAAAATTATGCAGCTACATGTAACCTAATAACTTTAAAACCTAACCAGTTATGTTTGAAGATGTACAGGTTTTAAAGTTATCCGGCCACACTATAGCCAGTTAAGTGGCAGCAGACAGGAGCATAAAAACAAAAAATGCTGAGGCCTTCTGTGAGGGAGTATAGAAAACTCCCTTAGACAACCTTAAAGGACTGGGCACAGCTGTCTTGCCCGGTCCACCTTAAGACTGAGTCCCACTGAGAATCCTGGATGAAGAGAGAAACCCTTCAACAGAGTATAAGGCTTCAGGGCCTGGAAGGATTAAGTGGGCCCTGGGGAACAGACAGATACACACAGTATGAGAAGACCTGTTATGTTTAAGGGTTGAGAGTGACAGTAAGTTAAAGACCTGTTTGTTCAGGAATGGGACTCGCCTGAAGTCAAGGTGAGCTGCCTACATTCGGGCGTGGGAGAGCCGGTGCTCCGAGGCGAGCGCCCGCTCTCCCAATGCGCGCCCAGGCCACTCTCCTGGGCGTGCGATTTTGTATTCAAATGAGGGCCCGCAGTAATAAGAAGGCGCTAGGAACACTAGTGCGTCCCTAGCGCTTCTTTATTGGCAGAAGCGGCTTCATTTTACCGGCGTCAGTTGTCGAACCCGCTGACAGCCACGGGTTCGGAAAACAGACGCCGGCAAAATTGAGCGTCCGTCTTCCAACCCGCGAGCTGCGGACTGAAATTTTTTTATTTTTTTTTTTTACGATTTTTAAATTTTTTTTATTTTTGGGGCCTCCGACTTAATACCGCTATGATACAGAAAAGCATTTTTTTCTGCTTTTCTGTACACTTTCCCGGTGCCGGACGAAATTAACTCCTGCCTTTGGGCAGAGGTTAATTTTTGAGAGTAAAATGTGCGGCTTGGCTGCACATTTTACTTTCTGTATGGCGCGGGAATAACTAATAAGCTCATCAACATGCATTTGCATGTTGCGGGATCTATTAGTTTTTGGGGGGTTGGACACGCGTTTTCCTCGCGCTATTACCCCTTACTGTATAAGGGATAATAATAGCACGTCAAAAACGCGCATCCAGACGGGGGCTAACGGTGTGCTCAGCCGAGCACACCGTTCTGTATTGGCCTGATTGTTTGTTTTACTTTGCACTGTGAGAGACCTGTACTCCAAGGTCTGTTTTGGTTGTTTTGCTGTGCACTTTTCTCAGCTTCACTAAATAAATTGAACTTAAGGAACAGCCAGAGTCTGCCTCCTTTTTCCTCTGGCAGTTCCCAAGCTGCTACTGCTCGAGTTACCACACCTCCACCCCAGAAACTGTAAAAGATAAGTGGGGCCTAGTACCTGATCTTCCCACAGCCCACCAAATAAAAGATTAGAGAAGCTCCTACTGCCTGAGGACAACATCCCCCATGTCCCTGCTTTTTGGGGGCCATAATTGCAATCCCTCCTGTCCTCCCCCCCCCCCCCCCCCCCCCCCCACAACCTCTTTTCATCCTCTTCACCCCTTAGTTGCCATTCCAGATCTCCAAAACCTCTTGGAAGCACTGGGACTGGAAAAGACAATGCCTTGTTCCCAACAGACGTTTTAGAGATTTAAGGAGCAGGGAGGATCAAAAAAGAGGTTGCAAGTGGTTAGAGGGATTGTAATTTTGCCCCTCCAAAAATGGGGATGGAGGACAGCCTTGGGGCAATAGGAGCCTTTCTAATTTTTTATTTGGTGGGTTGCAGGGGGAGGAGGGGAGGGAAGTCGGGTATTAGGCCCACACTTGTCTTTTACTGTTTCTGGGGTTGGGAGTCTTGAGGATCAGGCCTGAAAGTCCTGATTTTTTTTTTGTTCCTGTTTGCTGCCACTTAAAGGAAATTGGTTCTTACCTGCTAATTTTCATTCCTGGAATAACACAGATCAGCCCAGACGCATGGGTTTTTCATCCCTACTGGCAGATGGAGGCAGAGAATAAAGCTTCACTGACACTGTAAATAAGTGTGCCATCTGCAGTCCCTCAGTATTATCATTTTTGCACCATTTACACTCAGAAGAGAGAATGGTCTTTCCAACCTGGGCAGGGCTCTGGACTGATCTGTGGTATTCCAGGAACGAAAATTAGCAGGAAGAACTAATTTTCCTTTCCTGTTCATACCCAAATCAGACCAGCCACATGGGATGGACCTAAGCTCTCCAGGAAAACGAAACACTGGCTCACAGCACACTCTCTCCGAAATGCGATTTCTCTGGCACTTTGACATCCAGAAAATAATGCCCGGTGAAAGTGTGCAGCAAAGATCAAGTTGCAGCTCTAAAGATCTTCTGCAGGGAAACCAATTGATACTCTGCCCAGGAAGCCGCCTGTGCCTGGGTCGAATGCGCCCACAATCCCTCGGGGATCGGATGCCCCTTGCAAATATATGCTGACCCAATTGCATCTTTCAGCCACTGCGCAATTGTAGCCTTGGAAGCCTTACAGTCTTTCTTCGCTCCACTAAACAGAACGAAGAGGTGTTCCATTCTACAGAAAGTGCTAGTAACCTTGAGATAGCGTAACAGAACCCAGCAAACATCTAACAAATGATGTTCCCGCACCTGTGGATCCACAGAATCCAAATTCTTGAATGCAGGAAGCTCCACTGTTTGATAGAGGTGAAAGGTAGAAACCACCTTTGGCAAGAAAGAAGGTACTATACGCAACAACCCTCCATCCTTATTGATCTGAAGAAAAGGATCTCAACATGACAAGGCCTGAAGTTCCGAAATCCTCCTAGCCAAGCAAATTGCTACCAAAAATATGACCTTCAGAGTAAAATCTTTTAGTGATCACTTTAAGGGCTTAAATGGCAAATCATAGAGTACGCTTAGCACTAAGTTCAGATTCTAGGATGGACACATCTTCAAAACCAGAGAACACAAGTGCTTTACTCCTCTAAGGAAACAGACCACATCCAGATGTGAGGCTATGGTTACCCCATGCAACTTACCTCGAAAATAGCCTAAGGCTGCCACTTGGACTCAAAGGGAATTACAGACAAGGCCTTTCTGCAAACCCCTCTGCAAAAAGGCCAGGATCTCAGACGCTGAAGCTAGAGTCTGTTCAACTCCCTGCTCAAGATACTACGACTCGAACACTCTCCATACTATCACAAAAGCCAGGGAAGTAGAACATCTCCTAGCCTGAAATAAAGTTCAATGACCTCCTCCAAATATACCTTCGCTCTTAAATGATGCCTTTCATAAGCCAGGCTGCAAGACAAAAGTGATCTGCCTGTGCCAAGATGATTGGTCCCTGATGAAGTAACCCTTGAAGATGCCCCAACCTTAATGGACTGTCCACAGCGAGATTTATGAGATCCGCAAACCACAGCCGACATGGCCACTCCAGAGCCAAGAGGATCACCTTCCCTGGATGCCTTCAACTTGCCATAATACCCTTCCTATCAGGGGCCACAGAGAGAAGACATATAACAGAATCCTTGTTGGCCATGGCAGTACCAGAGCATCTAGACCATCTGATCCAACCTCTCTCTTGTGACTGAAGACGCGATGCACTTTGGCGTTCTGTCTCGATGCCTTCAATTCTAGCAGGGGCTGCCCCATCTGCCCGAATGAGAGCCATGGCCTCTACTTACAGCTCCCATTCCCCAGGATCCAACAACTGCTGGCTAAGAAAATCTGCCTGCACATTATCTACCCCGGCAAAAAAACAAAGGGACAACCTTATGCCGTGGAAAGATTTATTAATGTGTTTTACAGAGCCCGACTCTGGCCGAGTTTCGCCGATTAAGGCTGCATCAGGGGATGACTTCTGATGTCAAACGAAACTACATAAATAAATTATTTTGTCAAGTTTCAATCTTAATCCTGGGGGAGAGGACAGGTGTCTACCCTTGGAAAGTGGAACCTCTCACTGTGCTGAGGGTCCAATGGATAAAATGTGGTCAGTATGGACCTCCTTTAAAATTAGTTTCATGGGACACCCACTCCAGATCTATCAAATCCAGGACTTTCTTAAGTGGGAAAAACTTTGAGGGCTTTCAAATACTAAACATTATTGGGTCCTCTGAAGAGTCAGACTCTTGTCCCCCGCAATATTCAGTGTATGCAGGAACTGAGAAATCTGAAAAGGCCAACTCCTCCTTACATAAAAGGCATAACATAGAGGGTGCATCCTCAGCCTCAGGGGAACATTGCCCTCTTCCAGCTCCCCCTCACTGTGTCCCTTGGGAAACCTGCTGAATCTCTCCAGGGCATCCTCAGAAGCCTTCTTCTGCTCTCTTCTCTTCCGGTCTAGGCTTCTTATTTCCTCTGGAGCCCGAAGGTAAAGGAGAATTAGGGCCAGGAGAAATTTGACTTTGCCCCTCATAACTCTGCAATCTCCTTAGAAATCATAGCCAAAGGCCAGGAGGACACATCTCTTGCTGATGAGGAGTGCCCCGTTACTGCAGCATTCCTGGCAGACCCCTCAGGACTGAGAGAAAGGGGGTTGCCATTTTCTTCATTGTCCCGTGGCAAGAAGATGGCCGCAAGAGCAGCCACTGGAGCCTAGATCTTGTTAGAAGCAGCCTGCTTCAAAGCCTCCCGAGCTGTGGATTCCTGAATGCAGCGAACTCCCCTCCATGGAGTTCTCAAGCCCAGGAACAATTTCTACAAAAACTACTCCCTCCCCCAGCCTGCCCCTTCCACAGGCTGTGCAGAATGCTGATCTCCTCCTGTGCTCTGTCTCCAATGCTATCAGAATGCTGCCAGCCAACATGCAGTCCCAATCCTTTCACAGCCTACACTAAATTTTTATTTCCTGAAAGCACCTCTCTTCCAAACCTCAAGATGTTTTCCTAGAAAGTAATAATTTTTGTTATTTTTAGATAATACTATTCATTTTTGTTGTACTATATTATTTTATTTTAATGTTTGTCTTAACTCATTTGCTTATTATGTGTGTAACAATGTAAACCGCTACAATCAAGTCTGGAGAAGGTGGAATATTAAAACTTTTTAAAAATAAATAAAAATCCAACTGTTTACTCACACGGGATCTTCCCCAATGCTTAAATTCTTCTCTGCCTCAGTACATCATCACTGTGCAGAGCCATTCCCAACTGTTATCTCAGATCAGCGCCTTTTTTTTTTTTTGTGCACTCACCCCATCATACAGGCTCCCTCACTCTCTTGCACACACACATCCCCTCATACAGGGTCCCTCTTGAGCATACACACCCACACAAGCTCTTTCTCTCTCATGCAGGCTACCTATGTCTCTCTCTCACGTACCCCTTCACATAGGCTCTCTCTCACACATTCATAATCCCTTCACACAGGCTAGCACCCTCACATCCCTTTTTCAAACACACCAGCTCCAGGTCTCTCACACACATACACACTCCTTAACAATCTCCTCCTATAGGCTCCCTCTCTCTCTGGCACCCACACTCAAGCACCTCTCCACTCTCTCACACCCCTTTGCTTACCCTCCTTGGTCTCTCTCACACCCCCCTGCTGTCACCTTCCCTGCTCTCTCTCACACTCTCCTGCTCACCCCCCTGCTCTCTCTTTCACCCCCTCCCCCCTGCTCTCTCACACCCTCTCCCCTCCCCCCCCCACACACCTCTCTACACAAATTCACTCACTGGGGCCTCCATCTACGCTGCGAGCAAAGCACGTTCCGTGGCATGCAGGGACCTTCATCTTCGCCGCAAATGGCACACGGCCATTCGCGGCACATCAGGGCCTTCATCTTCGGCGCAAACGATGCGTTCCGGTCGCGATACGCCGGGGCCTTCATCTTCGCGCACAAACGGTGCTGCTCCATTCGCAGCATGTCAAGGTCTCCTCTACCATTTTCTGCATAGAATTTGGCAATTCTGTGCAGGGGGTGAATTCTGTGCAAATTCTGCACTCCGCAGTAGCGCAGCATTCCCCCAGGACTAAATGTAAGGTGTGACATCGGCAAGCCTGCTTGATCTCTATCTCCATCTTCTGGTTGACGTGCATAACCCAACTGTCTGGACTGGTTTGACTGGATGAAGAGGAAATAGGCATTTAGCCGATAACTTATGAGTTATCCGGCTAAATGTCATTAAATACTGACATCAGCATAACCAAGTTTCAATGAAGTACATATGAAAATGATATGAAATATCCTACTGCAGACAAGAATAATCTGAATTTAACATTTTCAAACCACTAGCACTAAATACATAATCCCAATCTATACTGTGTTCAGTTTTCACAGGCATTTCTTCATAAATACTGAAAGCAAAATGCAGTGGCCAAAATGTCTTAAGGCAGTGGTGTGCAAACTGGGGAGGGAGAGGGAGGCAGGGGCAAGAATGATCCTGCAGAGAGCACAAGCAGCAATAGTCTGTGTGGACTGAAGATGAGCAGCACAAGGGAGCAACAGTTGGTCATGCAGGCTGGGAAATGTGCAGCAGCTTGGAGCTGCACCAGCCCCATTGCATAGGAGATGAGCAGTGGATTGCAAGCAGCAGCAGCACACTCTTAGGGGTATATTTTATAATGTGCGCGCGCTTCCCAGCGTGCACACATGGACAAGAAAATTATTACTTACCTGCTAATTTTCGTTCCTGTAGTACCATGGATCAGTCCAGACAGTGGGTTATGTCCCCAATCCAGCAGATGGAGTCAGCCAAAGCTTCGAGGGGGCGTCACCATAAGTACTACTACCCCCTCTGCAGGAGTTCAGTATCGAGTATATCAAAGCCCGAGTAAACAAACCCCCGTATTGGATCAAGTTGAAAGTAAACGGCAACAATAAGCCGCTTAACCTAAGTAAAGAACTGCAACCGTCCCACCAACGGGTAGGAGGTGATGAATACAGCGTGTCAACCCAACAGGGCACTGTGACAAACAGTGAAAACTGAGAAATCGTGAAAGACAGAAAACACGACTGTATCTTAGAACAACAGCCAAGCAGGATTAGAACCCAAACGCGGTGGGCGTCTGGACTGATCCATGGTACTACAGGAACGAAAA
Source organism: Rhinatrema bivittatum (assembly GCF_901001135.1). Taxonomy (NCBI): domain Eukaryota; kingdom Metazoa; phylum Chordata; class Amphibia; order Gymnophiona; family Rhinatrematidae; genus Rhinatrema; species Rhinatrema bivittatum. The sequence continues at coordinate 218,098,449 of NC_042618.1, read as the reverse complement.
TTAGCAGGTAAGTAATAATTTTCTTTTCCCTGTACGTACCTGGATCAGTCCAGACAGTGGGATGTACCCAAGCTTCCCTAACTCGGGTGGGGTCCTGCGAGGCCTGCACGTAGAACCTGTTCGCCAAAGTGTCCAGAGACAGAAGAGGCGAGGTGCAGACGATAGTGCCTCGAGAACGTGTGTAACGATTTCCAGGTGGCTGCGCTACAGATTTCTTGAGAGGAAACCGAGCGAGCTTCCGCCCAGGGAGCCGCCTGAGAGCGTGTAGAGTACGCTACAATGCCGGGCGGGAGAGTCCGCCCCACCCCAACGTAGCAAACGGCAATGCCGGCCTTCAGCCATGGTCGTCTTCGAGGCCTGAGATCCTGTCCTAGGGCCGGACCAAAGTACGAAGAGATGGTCAGAAGTCCGGAGGTCATTCGTAGCCTCCAGGTAGAGGAGCAGTGTGCGCTTGACATCCAGGAGTCGGAGAGCCCTCGGCTCAGAGGAGGAGAAGGACGGCAGTCCCACCGTCTGATTGACGTGAAACGTAGACAGCACCTTCGGAAGGAAGGAAGGAACAGTGCGAAGAGAAACTCCAGAGTCGGAGAAACGGAGATAAGGCTCTCTACACGACAGGGCCTGCAGCTCCGAGATGCGTCAAGCGGAGCAGATGGCCACCAGAAACACAGTCTTGAGGGTGAGGTCCTTGATCGTCACATTCCGCAGTGGCTCGAACGGGGGCCCCGACATGGCACGGAGCACAAGGTTGAGACTCCAATGTCCGGGTGTTGCAGCAGAGAGCCCCCGTCGCGCAGGAGCGAACCAAGGGCGGCCACCTGAACCCGGAGCGAGTTGCAGGCGAGCCCCTTATCCACCCCCGCTTGTAGAAACTGAAGGATCTGGAGAACAGAAGCCGAAGCAGGTTTCGTGTTCTGGTCAGTACACCACAGCTCGAAAACCTTCCAGACCCGAGCATAGGCCACGGCCGTCGAAGGCTGTCGGGAACGCAACCGCGTGGACACTACCGCCTCCTGGTAGCCCTGGCGCCGAAGACGGTGCCTCTCAAAAGCCAGGCCGCAAGACAGAAGAGTTCTGCCTGATCGAAAAATACCGGGTCCTGGTGCAGGAGGCGGGGGAGATGTCCCAGTCGGATGGGTCCGATGATCACCAGGTGGAGAAGGTCCGCAGCCCAGGGCCGTCTTGGCCACTCTGGGGCGACGAAGATCACAGTCCCCTGATGAGCCTCTATTCTGCGGAGTAGTCTTCCCACCAGTGGCCAAGGCGGGAACGCGTATAGGAGGAGATTTGTCGGCCACGGGAGCACTAGGGCATCCACTCCCTCCGCTCCTCGCTCTCTTCTGCGACTGAAGAAACGGGGAGCCTTGGTGTTTTGTGCGGACGCCATCAGATCCGTGTGGGGAGTTCCCCACCGCTGGACCAGAAGTTGCATCGCCTCGTCGGAGAGGGACCATCCTCCGGGATCCAGGAGCTGGCGACTGAGGAAATCCGCCTGGACGTTGTCCACGCCTGCGATGTGCGAGGCCGCCAGGCGGACCAGATGACGTTCCGCCCACTGCATCAGCATCGCTGCCTCGAGCGCGACTTGCGGGCTGCGAGTGCCGCCTTGGCGATTGATATAGGCCACCGTGGCCTCGTTGTCCGATAAGATCCGAACCTCCCGAATCCGAAGGAGTGGCAAGAAGTGTCGCAGAGCTAGTCTGACCGCTCTGGTCTCCAGGCGATTGATGGACCACTTTGTCTCCTCCGCGGACCACGTCCCCTGTGTGGCGCCGCGGCCGCAGACCGCTCCCCAGCCGACGAGGCTGGCATCGGTGGTGACCACCACCCAATCTGGCAGGTCGAGGGACACGCCGCGAGCCAGATTCTTCGGATCCAGCCACCAGCCCAGGCTGATCCTGGCAAACTGCGGCAGGGGGAGGAGCATCTGGTAGTCCTGCGACAGCGGTTTCCAACGGGAGAGAAGTGCTCTTCGTAGGGGCCGGAGGTGCGCAAACGCCCAAGGAACCATGTCGATGGTGGAGCCCATCACCCCCAGGAGCTGCAGGTAATCCCAGGAGGTGGGAACTGGTAATGCAGAGAACCGCTGTATGTGTTCTCCCAGGGCGTGCGCCTCGTCCAGGAAAAACTTCGCTCGGATGAGCCAACCGTCCAGGTAAGGAGGAACTAAAATACCCTCTTTCCGAAGAGCCGCCGCCCCGACTACCATGATCTTGGTGAAAGTGCGCGGTGCCGTCACCAACCCGAACGGGAGCGCCACAAACTGGAAATGTTGTTCCAGGATCTTAAACCGGAGAAGACGATGATGCTCCCGGTGGATGGGGATGTGAAGGTAGGCCTCCGTCAGGTCCAAGGAGGCTAGGAACTCCCCTCGATGCACCGCCGCAATCACCGAGCGCAGCGTTTCCATCCGAAACCGAACCACCCGGAGGGATTTGTTGACTTCCTTCAAGTCCAGGGTGGGCCGGTAGGAGCCGCCCTTGGGTACCACGAAGTAGATGGAATAATGGCCCAAGCCCACCTCTCTGGAGGGCACGGGCGCAGTGGCGCCAATCTCCCGAAGCCTGTCCAGTGTCAACTGTACCTCCCTTCGCTTGGAGACCGATCCGCAGGGGGAGAAGATGAACCGTCCCTTTGGAGCGCGGACAAATTCCAACGCGTAGCCGTGTTCTATGGTGTCCAAGACCCACTGGTCCGAGGTGATCCGCGCCCACTCCTTGTAGAAGAATGCCAGCCGTCCCCCAATCCGGGGGACGGTGGAGTGGGCGAGCCGAACATCATTGGGAGGACGTGGGAGAGGGTTGTCCCGTTCCCGAGGCGGGACGCACAGGCCTACACCCGCGAAGGGAGCGGGACCAGGGCTGCGACCTGGGGGCAGAGGGCCTGGAGACCGCCGGTCTGTAGTTCCTATAGCGCCGTTGCGCCCTGGATCTGGTGCGGGAGGACGAAAACGCCCTGGAGGGCCTGTACCTGTCCTCCGGCAGGCGATGGACTGCGCTTTCCCCCAGTGACTTGATGATCTGGTCCAAATCCTCTCCGAACAGGAACTTACCCCTGAATGGCAGGGAACCCAGGCTCGACTTGGAGGAAGTGTCCGTCGCCCAGTTGCGAAGCCATAGAAGGCGACGCGCCGCCACTACCGAGACCATGGATCGGGCCAGGACCCGAAGCAGGTCATAGAAGCAGGTCATAGGAGGCGTCAGCCCCGTAAGCCACCGCAGCTTCCAGCCTATCCGCTTGGGCGGTCTCCTCGGCCGGCAGAACCTGAGAGGTGAGAAGTTGTTGCACCCAGAGAAGACTCGCCCTCTGCGGAGACCTCGAAGACCCGCTTGAGGAAGACTTCCAACTTGTGATCCTGCGTATCCCGTAAGGCCGCGCCACCCGTCACTGGTATGGTCGTCCTCTTCGTGACCGCCGACACCGCGGAGTCCACTTTCGGAACCTTGATGAGATCCAGGAAATCCTCTGGTAGCGGATACAGCTTCTCCATGGCCCGACTGACCTTAAGGGAAGCTTCCGGGGCGTCCCACTCCCTAGTAAGAAGCTGCAGGAAGGAATCATGGATGGGAAACGCCCGAGCCCTCGGCCGGAGGGCTGCCAGCACCGGATCTCCCTTCTTGGCCGACGTGACGACGGCGGGCGCTACTGGAGCGGGCGGGTCCGGCGGCGGATCGAGATTCAGCTCCTGGATCCAAGACCCACTTGGAATAAGTTCGTCCAGCTCTTCTCCCTGGGAGAGACGCAGCGTGTGCGGATCGTCCCCCTCTGTGGTGGAATCCCCTTGGCCCCCTTCTCCCAGGTCCGGCCCAGGAGACGCCGGGCCTGTCACTGCTCCCTCGGAGCCCGCAGGAATCCAGGTGCGGGCGGGAGGCACGGTGGCCCCCACACCCGCCGGGACGGGGGGGGCCTGAGAGGGAGGCGAGAGCCGCGGGACCTTGGCTGGAGACGGTGCTGCGGGAGCGACGAGGCCCTGCAAATACGCAGTGGGCATTAACAGTACAAAGTCCGGGGAGAATCCCGGCCTAGCCCCGGAGGGGGGGGACCCCGTGGGACCCTGGCCCGTCAGGCTGTTGTCCGGCAGCCAATTCGGTGGAGAAACCTCGGGGGAGTCCCTGTCATCCAGCGCTGCCTGAGTCCCCTCAGAGCGCTGGGCATGTAAAATGGCCGCCGTTCCCGCCAGTAATGGGGGAGGGGCCGGCCCGCGCCGCCCGGGCATGCCTGTCAAAACCGAAAATTCGCTAAGGAACTGCGATGGGCCCTCCCCACCGGGGAGGCACCGGGCACAGATCCCTTCACGGGCAATCCGCGATCTCGGCTCACCGCAGGTCGAGCAACGTGCTGGCCGCGGCATCGTGAGCACTGCTGGCAACGGAGGAGACAGGCAAAATAAACGAAATGCCTCGGGGGGGGGGGCCGCGAAGGAAAAACGCCGGCGCGGGGGGGCCCGAGCGGCCTGCACTGCCCGCCGATGAAGAACGGTGCCGCGGGGGGGCCCGAGCGGCCTGCACTGCCCGCCGATGAAGAACGGTGTCGCGGGGGGGCCCGAGCGGCCTGCACTGCCCGCCGATGAACGGTGCCGCGGGGGGGCCCTCCTGGCCTCACAACCCGCCAACGAAGATCTCCCCGCTCACCTCCGCAGCCCACGAGGAACCGGCAAAATGGCTGCTGGTGAGGGAGAAAAACGCGGCGAAGCTGAAGCAGCCGCGAGCAAAATCAGCTGCAAAGAGAAACACAGAAGAATGCACTTACCCCGGTTCACAAGTTACAGCTAGCACCGAGAGAGAAAGAGAGTGAGAGACAACGCAGAGGGAAGTCACGCCGTCCCAAATTGAACCCTCTTTAACTTTTTTTTTTTTTTAAATAAAGCAAACTTGATCCAACAGAAACAGTGAGAGAAAAACAGAGAAGACAAGTAATCACTGTAAGAAATGGTTTCAGGCAATCTGGAGCAACCCAGATTCTACTACTCGCATCTGCTGGAGTCAGAAGATACTGAACTCCTGCAGAGGGGGTAGTAGTACTTATGGTGACGCCCCCTCGAAGCTTTGGCTGATTCCATCTGCTGGATTGGGGACATAACCCACTGTCTGGACTGATCCAGGTACATACAGGGAAACACCAATTTTATAATCTGCGTACCGAATTTTATAATCTGCACGCATAAGGGGGGGGGGGGGGAACTTTTGCAATTTCCGTGTGGTGAAGTATTCCGGCCTTCCCCAGTTCCCTAACCCATACTCCCTCCCTCTTCCCCTCTCCTCTCCTCTCCTCCCCACCCCCTAAACCCTACCTTTTTTTTGGTATTTTTCTTTATTTTGCCACTTACTTCAGCTCCCAAGCTGACGTAAGTTACACGTGCCGGCACGTGAGTCTTCGGGACAGCGAACAGTGGCACTGTCCCTGCCCAGAACACTCCCCTCCAGCCTGCCCCTTCGAGGAAGCCCGGCACTTGTGCGCGTCCAGGGCCTTACGCGCATTGCCAGGCCCCTTCGAAAATTCGCTCGGTGCGCATAAAGGTCGGATGTTACGCGCGCAGGGCTTTTAAAATCTGGGCCTTAATAACTAGACTATGCCTCTAAGTAAACATATATGAATGTCTATTTGTGCACACATTTACATATATAAATCTTACCTTTGTTCCTGTTGTGTCCTCCATATATGTTCTATTTTTTGGTTACTGGTTTTTAGAGAAGCCTTAGTATACATTTCCAGTCTTTTTCTCTTTGCCATCAGAGCCTTGCTAATATCAGCTACACTTGGAGAGAAATACAGGATGAACTGCATTTTAAGGCTTTAGAATTCATAAAACTGGTCAATTTCATGGACATTACAGATATTAGGGGAGATGATGACATAATATAGTGCCAAAATTGCTAGATACAACCAGAAGGTTGATTGAAATGGAAGTATGTCTCTGTTCACTTGTCAACCTGCAGAGACTGGAGGTGTGCAAAAGAATCTGCACTATAGTAAATGTCTCTCCTAAGCCAGCCTAAATGCAAGTTTTATAAAGTAAGTACAAATTCTCTCCAGTTATTCACATATTTATGCAACTCAAGACATTTGCTGAATTAAAATTCATGTGGATGTAAAATGCTTGTGAATGTGTCCTTTTTGCACTTGTGTGTGGAAATTGCCTAGAATGAATGGCCTATACCAAGGGCATCTGAAGTACCTTTCTATAATAACAGTAGCCCAAGAGACTTTGCAGATTTTTTTAATATTTATACAGTGTGCAGAAATAATTACCTTACATAACTCTTCCTTTTTTTATTTCGGAAGTGTGATAGGGCATTTTTTATGGTTTATACTTATGCAAACTATAAAGCATCAGTACAAAAACTTGTTTTATGTTCTTTAACTGTTGTAACCCCTAATTTTATTTTATATGCTTAGGTTTGAATTACATTTTTGGGATAAATCTACATGCCATTTTATTATAGGATTTATGTACACCCTTATTTCTATCACATTCTGAAATACTTTGTCGTACAAGTATAGCAAACTCTTCAGTATGTTTTCTCCTATTCACATACATTTTGGATGACTCATAAGAATCATAGAAAACTACATAAATGAAGAATAACAGGAAAGTTATTTTGATTTGTGAAATTTTAAAAAGGTTCAAAATTACACATTAAAATAACCTTGAAAAATGATACGAAATATGTATTGCAATATCTAAGAAATAAGGAAACATTTTTAAGAGATGCTAAATGTTAATATATTGGTATTCTTTTTCCTAATTCCATTGTCCATAGTCAGGGAGTTATCTGAATAAAATCAAACATTGTATTAACAATATCATCTGAAAATATACTTGCCTCCAAACCTTTCTAACATATTCTGTACTTGACCCCTACAAAAAATATGGTATTAAACAGTATTATATGGTTTTCATATCTGTCAAACATTATCTTAACAGATGAATAATAATGGAAAAAAGGGGGAAGAAGCTAAATAAAATAATTTGTATCTGGGAGATCTGTACAACTAGCTCTGTATAATAGTGACATGCACAAACTTAAAACTCCATCTTGAAATCATGAGACAACTTTATGTAGCATAACATCACCTACCACAACCAGAACTGCTTTACTTAATACCATAATGTATGCAGGTGGCAATTTTCAGCAAAGCAGGATACCAAAACACACACATACTCTCTCTCTCTCTCTCTCTCATGGGCTTATTAGCAAACCTGAGAAACTGAGATCATATCCAACATATCCTGGCTTACAAATGAAGTCCATTCCTATCAAGGTATGCACAAAAACTAATTAATTTGCAGACACTATTCCATTAACTTTTACAAAATATTTGCTATGTTATTAATTATATGTATTTTTGTTTGCATCAGTAAATCCCAATCTAATATTTTTTATTTGGTTCATGCCTTTTTATTGGTAGCTCACAAGTGCACCGGCATGCACATGTTATAAAATCTGCGGGCTGTGCGCACGTGTGCCGGATTTTGTAATCTGTGTGCGCGGCGCGCGCAAGGGGGGGGTGGTGGTAGATTTTAGCTATTTCTGCACAGTGACACATGGCTGCTTTCCTGTTAGGAATCTACTCCTGTGGAAGGAGGAGTTAGCAATCTGTATTGCTCAGTTCCTGTAAAGGGAGTAGATAACAATCTGTTATGAACGGTTGCTGAAGACCCCTGATGGAAGGAGTAGCAATCTGTACCAGCGGAGTGCTTGGAGAGGGCACTCAGCTGTAGAGGAAGGTAGATAGGTGAATCCTTGGGCCGATGGCAGATGACAGTGCCCCCAGGAGGATATCCTGAGAGGGACCACCGGCTAGGCTGGGTTATGGAGACAGACACAGATAGTTCTTTTATTAGACAGGTTAGTAGAACCACCAGAGGTGGCAGTAGTGAGCTGATATGCCCGGCAGGGCTGAAGTCCCTCAGGTACTGGAACAGCGATCCCAGGGTTGCTGAGCTGAAGAGAGAATATAGATAGTGTGTAGACAGGGTATGCTGTGTTCATAGCCAGAACTAGATAACCAATCTCACATAAGGTCTTAAAGAGGCTCAGTAGCTGGAAAGGGTTAGGCCCTCGAGAAATGAGTACCTGGTTCTAGGAAAAGCTCTGAGAGAGCGATGGTAACTCACAAATGTCTGTATCTGCGATAGCTTCCAGGCAGTAGAAAATCTTCAGAGTATTCAGGAACATGGGCCCTCGAGGAGCGAGTACCGGTTCCTATCTGCAATCTGAAATAAAGAAAAGAGAGAGTGGCCCCCGAGGAGCGGGTACCCTTGGTAAGTCCGAGGAGGCAGAGTAGCTTGGACTCACATCGCCATGGACTTCGTGGTGGACTTACCACTCTCTGGAGGCAATAACACCATCTGGGCAACAGTAGATCGTTTCTCAAAGATGGCTCACTTTGTGGCGCTTCCTGGCTTACCAACTACAAGTGAACTTGCAAAGCTTTTTATCAGCCATATTTTCCGCCTACACGGAATGCCTAAACACATCGTCTCAGATAGAGGTGTACAATTCACAGCCAATTTCTGGAAGGCTTTGTGCAAAGAAGTTTGATATCACTCTCAACTTCACTTCATCTTACCATCCTCAGTCAAACGATCAAACTGAGAGGATGATCCATACCCTCAAGCAGTTCCTCCGTGCCTACATTAGCTCATGTCAGAATGATTGGGCCGAACTGTTACCGTGGGCTGAGTTTTCCATCAACTCTCATCCAGCAACATCTACTGGATCAACACCATTCGAAGTAGTATATGGTGACTACCTTCACCACCTTTGCCACTTCCGCTGTCAGTGTCATCCCCGGCAGCTCAAGCTACTGCCGAAGAGATTCAACAACTTTGGAAGAAGACCAAGGAGATGCTCATCAAAGCTGGAATCCGAGCTAAAAGGGGCTATGATGCTCATCACTGCAAGACTCCTGACTTCAAGCCTGGTGATAAAGTCTGGTTGTCTACAAAGCACCTTAGACTCAAGCTACCATCAGCTCGCTTCGCTCCACGCTATGTCGGATCTTTTCCCATCCTCTGACGTCTGGGCAATATCTCCTATAGTCTCAGATTTCCCCCAGCAATGAAGATCCATAACGCATTTCACGTCTCTCTATTGAAACTGCTCATTCTCAACAAATTCAGCACCAAGACACCAGATCCCCCTCCTACTGACGCAGAAGAGGACATCGAGTACAAAGTCCATGCTATACTTGATGTAAGGAAGAGAGGCAGAGTTTGGGAATACCTCCTGTCATGGGAGGGCTATGGACCAGAAAATAAATCATGGGAACCTATGGCTAATATCATGGACAAAGAGATGCTGAACCAGTATCATCGATCGCATCCTCGGAAACCAAGACCAGGTAGGGTGTGTGGAGGAGGCCCTTTGAAGGGGGGTACTGTTGCGTCCGTCGGACTCAGACGGCTTCGTCCCACATGCCTCACCTCATTATAGGCTTTCTTCACCAGCCTCAGGAAGATGGCGAGTGCCGCGTCTGTTTGCCGCTTTCCCCGGCGTCCCCGGAGCGGCTATGGCAAGGCATTCTGCCATGATTCACCTGAGGGCCTCCTAGGGTGCTCGCGCGTCACCCGCGTCTTTATTCCAGCGATGGCGCGAACCTCGGGGGCGTCCCCCTCGAGTGATTTCACAACATCTGGGTATTTAGGTTGCCCATTTGCTAACTGACCTTTGAGTTAGCAAGGACTGGTTCAGTCTAAGCTGCTCTGCCGCTTCTCGCTGCTGCTAGAAGTTCTCTCCACCCTTCGGGGTTCTACTAACTTGGGTACCCGCTCCTCGGGGGCCCTATGCTTCTTTCCAGGTGCCTATCCAGTATCCAGGTACTCGCTCCTTGAGGGCCTGAGTTGTCTACCTTGGTGCCTGCTACCAATACTTCTATCTGCTGGGAACTCCACCAATACAGTTACAAGAGAGTGAGTAACTTAACATCTATCAGTCTGTCTCACCTTCAGCTCCTTATTGGAAATCTGCATCAGAGCTCCTTACACCACCTTTGTGGGACGGGTCTCCTCAGCTGAGGACCCAGGACTGCTGCTGCAGGAATCTACTCACTACTGCCACCTCTGGTCAACTCTACAAGCTGTACAATAAAGTTATCTCTGTATTTGTGCATCTGAGTCTAGTCCGGTACTGCAGTTCCCCAAGGGGCTCCTCCCCGCGGGTGTTTCCATCACTGCAGCACCTAAGAATCCACCAACACCTCAAAACCACAACACCAGTAGGAGGGAGCACCTTGCTGCAGCCATTGCCGCCAGTAGGGGGGAGCATTGTGCTGGAGCTGCCAGCAATTGGTAAATTGGGGGAGGGGGTACATGATCTAAGATTTGCCTAGGATGCCAAATCCTCTTGCACTGGCCCTTTCTTCCAGCATTGTTGCAACCATGTTACTCCTCGAGATTGTCTACCTATCTGTTCCCACATTCAATTAAAACTTCTCACCTATAAGGACATTCACTCTGCAGCTCCTCACTATCTGCCCTCTCTTTTCTGTCCCTTATCCTTCCTCATGATCTCAGTTCATTGAACAAGCTCTTATCTGAGCTTGCCTCCTTCACAGCTAATTCCAGACTCTGTGTTGTCTTGCAGTATTATGTGCCTGGAACAGCCTTCCTGAGTTGGTGCATCCTGCTCCCTCTCTGGCCATTTTCAAGTCCTCCTTAAAAATCCAGCTCTTTGATTTTAAATCCAAACCCCGCTGACTCATTATTTATTTATTTATTTGATTAGATTTTCGGTTACTCGATAGGTCCAAGACCCTCTCAGCAGGGTCAACATATAAATCATCACATACAATGTTAATAATTGTAACGTATAGTTAAAAATTGTATATTCTAAAACATTACAAAGTAATATAACTGATATTATGTACTAGCCTATAACTTTTCCCAATATCTGAGTATGCCTTGTAAAAAAGTCAGGTTTTTAAGCTTTTCCAGAATTCTAGATAGCCCTGACATTGCCTTGTCACCAATGAAATACTGTGTTCCCTATAGTTGTTTCAAATATAGTAAATGCCCAATTAACTTGTCATGATGGAATGGATAAAAGTTGGAAATATACATGTATTTTCCTGTTCGCGCACACAAATATGCGCATTAAAAAGTGGCAGTCTAAAGGTGTTCCACGACGCATGTAAGTTACTATTTTAAAAGATGCAAGTGGCTTTGCCAATTTATTCATGTAATTTTATACCTGCTCATTATTTGGTGTTAGGTAATATTAAACACGTTTAATATGTAGTACTGACTGGGTGGGCGGTCTAGGTGAAGTGGAGGGAATTCGGGCTGAAGAACCAGGAGATCTTGATGACCTGGAGGACTAGACAAACTGGTAAAACTAGTAATTTCACTGAAGTGCGCATGTTGTAAAATATACTGATTTACACAAGTAAGTCCTACTTTATTTTCGCACGGAAAATATACGCACATATGTTTTTAAAATAGGTAGGGAAAGTAAGCAAGTTCAATCCATTGATATACACTCTTTCAATGCACTGCATGTAAACCTCTATACTCTATTATGTTGCAAAGTACAGATATGCATATTTTATAAAATGTGCCATAGGCACAGGTTATAAAATACTAGTGTAGATATGCTCACAGCCAAATATGTGCATATACCCTGCCACGTGCATTTGTTAAAATATTATTATCCTCCTTGGATGCAATTTTAAAAACAATTTGATTATTAATTGTTAATCAATGAAGGGCATATAATGTAGGAGTGTATGATCTCTATACCTAACCCCTGTTACAATCCTCACTGCCACATTTCGATCAATTATAAACAGTAAAGATGTTTAGATAGTCCCGCTAATAGGCCAATACAATAATCCAATTTAATAAAAATCAAGGAAGATATCTTGCTTGCAAATTTAATTTAGTGAAGCAAAGCAAGCTGCTCATTTTAACCTGTAAGCTAACTGGAAAAACAACCTGATTCCATAAAGTCAGCAACTGTAATCTAGCTAGGCTATATTTTCCAAACCACATAATTTGTTTTACTGTGATTGAGATATAAAGAAGTAGAAACAAGCCAGGAATCTATTCCCCTTAAACAAGCAGAAACGTTCAGCAAGCAAGCACTCATCAAAATCCAGAGGAATACACAACTAGATATTATCAGCATTTAAATAATACTTGATATTAAAGCTTGAAATTAATTTTTCTAATAGGATCATATACAGATGAAAAAACGAGGGAGATAATATGGAGCCCTGAGAGACTCCAGATAATACAGAAAGTGGGCATGAGGCCTCTCAGGTTAAACTTGTTTTTATTTTAGTAGCATTTTAAAAATCATTTACTGAAGTAAAACTGGATTTTACTTGAGTAAAAACACTTTACTCCAGTAAGTGGGCTTTTGAAAATTGCTGCAACATATGACATTGAATTGTCCAAAGGATTTACTCGCGTAAGTGCACTTTACTCGAGTACATGGCTTTTGAAAATTGCTACGATCGTAGGTTACATTTACACGCATAACTCCTGTTGAAAATTACCCCCTAAATGGTCGATTTTCAAAGGCTTGCGTGTGGCAAAACTGAGAGATATGCACATTACTCGGACCTGTGTGCACTGCATGGATTTTAAAAGGCCTATGGCCGCGAGTGTATCTCTCGAAACATGCATAAAAAAGGTTTTCTGAAAAAAGGGGCGGGGTGTGGGCATGTTCTGTGCAAGAAGACTCTGTAGCATGAATCTAGCACATACGTATTTACACGCACAAGCTCGCACCGGGGGTCCCCTACCGCGTAACTTTACTTCTGCTATGGACAGCATGTAAGTCACGTAACAAAAAAAATTCACAAGCTAGCTGGGTTTGAAGGGTCGGGGGTGAAAGGGAGGCAAGAATGCTGGGGGGTTTAGGAAGTCCTCTCCTTTACTGGGGTGAACTGGGAACGAACTGGGAAAAAGGCCCATTGTGTCGCCTATTGTGTGTATCTACTAAAATTCCCCCCAAATATGCGCTCCAGATGGCATCCGCGCGTACATGCGTGTGTTTGCCGGCGCGCACACCACTGATGTGCAGATAGCCGATTTTGTAACATGCTCGCATATACGTGCGCATGTTATAAGATCAGCGCGTCAATGTGCGTGTGCCAGCAAACGCGCAATGTGTGCATGCGTGCGGGTCTTAAAGTTTACTTCTAAATGATTACTAGAAAATTCTTTGTCTCAACCAGAATATAACCTCCAAATAGCAAGGATTAAGGAATTGTGTACACCCAGTAGTGCTTTAGGAATGTGGCATAATAGTAGTAGTTGTAGCCATCACAGAAACAATCCTTGGCCAGGAAGCCATGCACCACTGCTCCCTTCAGGATCCGTAATTGTGGGTCCTGAATTCAGCCAGTAGTTATTGCCAAAGAGCAATGGCTAAAACTTCCCTCCTACATGGTTGTAAATGCTGCATCCCCAGACCTGACTAGCTCATGGAGGAATCAAATGCAGATCCTCCATATGACAACATGCAGCGCAGCCACCAGGCCAGCCCATGTTCAACAGTGTTATCACTAACTTGTCTCCTAGATTCCAGGAAAACTGAATTAAGGTGTCATTAAGCATTATAAAAGATATCATGTGCTAACATAATTTTAAATAAATATTTTTTATTTTAATGCAGTTTTTATAAATGTATTTTGAAACAACAAATTATATTATAGCTATAACTATTCATTTTAAGAGGAATTCATTTGTAATACACTTACTGCAAGAATTTGCATTTAGACATTTTCACTCTGTTCAAATGCTGGCCAGCTCTTCGTCTTAAGATTTATGTTCTAGTTAATAGCTTGTATTTTATTACCATATTAAATATAACAGTATGGGCCAGATTTTAATATCTACACGTGGGCGTAGATTTGTGCGCGCAACCCGGCTTACACAAATCTATGCCCGATTTTATAACATGAGCGCGCAGCCTATGGGTCTGGCATTTGACTTATCTGAATTTATGAATTCTTAATTTGATTTGCACTGCTAAAACTGATTATAGCTAGCATTGTTCTACAAACCATATAGGCATATTATGGCTCCTTGGTCATTACTTTTCACCACTTTTAAATATAAAAAATAAGGCATTCAAGCATGTTACCCCATTTCATCTTCAGTTACACTGTGACTAGGCACTGCTGATCTTTTTTTACCATGTTTATCAATTATTGGTGTTTCTCCTGAACAGAAAAAAAAATTGAAAATTAGAGACTATATAAAAACATTCTTCAAAAAATCAATTATGAAGTTGATATTACTTATTTAAAATATTCAGGGAACCGAGTGGGGAAATTATCTGGGTAAAGTTATGTATGTAACTTTATCTGGATATTTAGTGGGACTTACCCAGCTAAGGGGGTCATTTTCAAACGCTTATCACGTGCGATAGCATGCTGGGGGCAGAGTCGGGGCGGCGAGAAGGTGGACTCCGCGGTATCTTCGCTGGCGGCGATAAGGTAAGTTACGTTATCGTTGCCAGTAGCGCGCCCAATAGCACCACCTTTCCCGGTGGCACTATTGGGTGCGAACGCCGGCAGCGAAAACACCGCTATGGTGCAAAGGGTGCCAGCTTTCGCAGGCCCCCCCCCATTTTCGCTGGATTCACCATTCTGCGATAGAATGGTGAATCCAGGCCTAAGTCTGCTGCTGAATATACCTGGATATACTTACTTGCATAACTTTATCCAGATCACTTTAGACAGATATTTTTATGACCTGAATTACACACATAACTTTAGCCAGACAGTGCTTCACATGTACATTCACTGGCTAAAACTTAGCCCTGTCCCCAGAATGTCCTTCAAAGTTGCATCTTTTTATCTAGATATATATTATCTATGAGTTATTCACACAAAATGTATCCACTCAACGGGGAGAAATATTCAAATCTTGGCATTTGTCTACATAACTTCAAACATTACCTGGACAAAGTCTTTAAATAGCAGCCTCTTGGTTACTTAACATATTTCTAGCAATAGTAGTTTTTTCACTCTTGATAAGTGCAATTCATTTTCTGATATTGGTATTCATTATGAATCAAAGTTCATTTTAAAGCACTCAATATTTAAACTCACAGTCTCCCATGGGAAGCAAAAACAGTATTTATATACAGAAACAGTCTCTAAAAAATTTCTGTTAGGATCCCTTAAACCACTTTTTAGAACTATGAATGCAGAGAATAATTTCATATGCTCAGCTGAAAAAATATACAAGTCAGTATACTGCACCTTCTCTGACATCATCCTCAGATCCACTAAGATCTTTCTTCTCTTCTACTTGAAAATCGTAAGTATGCATTCCTTGATCTTCCTGTACTAATTTAGCAGATTTCCCTATCTGCTTTCTTCCAGTTGGGGGCATTATAAAATGTTTGTCCTATAATAAATAACATTAGATTTTCAGGTTAGCATTTTCTTGTATTTTATTGCATTGTGTGAATTTACTGATGCTGCAATTCAGCCTTTATTCAAAATTCAAACACATAGGGAAGATAATTTTACAACACTGTATGTTGAGCTAAAATCTGTATGTACCATTTACACTCACACTTAAACACACACTTTTAAAGCATAAATTTGCTTTAAAAATGCTTGGGTACACCAATTAAAATGAAAATGTATGGACATAAGTTTCTACTCTGTGCCCCTAGATTACCTCTGTCCATTTTGCATAAAAGTATGTTTGAAACCAGTTATGCACATACGTTTATACACATAGAGCCCTAGGCTATTTTATAAAAGCCCTTCACATGCATAAAACCACCTTTCTCTCCATGTGCGGTTCTTGACCAGGTCTGGTGCAAGGGTATTCGGTATCCTAGGTCAGACTTAAAGCTTTGATTCCTCCTCCACCAACAATTAAAAATTATGCATTTCTAACAGATTTTACATGAAAAAGGGCATTCAAAGTAGTCTGCAGAGGTAAAAATCACTTAAAATAACAATGACATATTTACATGCACTGCTGTAATAGTGAAGCCAACTTGCAAAAAAAGACATTGGGAACCCATATGGCATTAGGCCTATTGTAATGCATATTGGATGTGCACTTGGCCTTCAGAAAGCCATGAAAAACCTATTGCAATTACCAAATAGTGTTGTTTTGGTATGAGAGGTTTACTAACTGCCAGCTCCCAAACAGTAACAAGCCTACCTATGAAATGGCAACACTGCAAATATTACACCAGGCCCTAAAACACCAATACACCTCCTAACAGAACAAGCCATGCTGTTATACATCCCTACATGCTAGCAGAATAACTTACCTCAGTTGCATATACAGATTATTCTGTATTTGGTGAAGGTCTGTCTGTAAAGTGACCTTAAACTATAAACACAAACCTGTAGACAAAATCTGAACTGGAAACCACATGCCAGACTCTATGAGGTGCAACAATGTAAAAAACAAACAGCACCATTCCTGATAAAACATCAAACAATAAAATCAAGAAACATAAATCATAATAGTAAAACTATCCTAATCAACAGTTCAAAAAAGTACTTAAAATACACCTGTTCTGAGCTGCATTTAGTTAAGAATAGTTTTCCCTTTTTATTAAGGTGAAAATGCATCGGTTTTGTGAACCATTTAGTCAAGAGAAGTTTTCTGACCTTATAACATGTTAAGCAATGATGTTTTCTGACAGGGCTGCGTCTGTCATTATATTACTGATTATGATTGTTGTCCTTTTATGTTTTTATATTTTTAGGACTATTTTACTTGTACACCAATTTGATCAAAGGAGAGAGCAGTCAATAAATACCAAATAAATAAATAAATACTTCAAAACAGATGATGAATAGAATAATATCCAATAGTTAATTTAAAAAAAATTGTTATGCATTTCTAGTAAAACAAAATATGTCAAATCAGCACCTACATCAAATAATAGGCCATAATTAAAACTAATACGGACAAAAAAAATCCCCTGCTCTCCATACCTATGAAGCTTTGATTTCCAGTCACCCTGTGATTGTTGTGGAGTGGGGAGAGGTGGGGGAAAGGGCAATCAAACTATCTCCTCTGTCCTATACACTTACCCACACCCCCATGCTCTCTCAGGTACACAAGGCTCTGGCTCTCTCCCATACAAACACCCATGCTCTCACACATACTCCCTCTCTCATACACACAAGCTCTCTCTTCCACACAAACACATACATACACACTTACTCAGGGCCGTGGCAGAATGGGGGTCTCTACTTTTATTTGGCAGCAAGCAGGCAGGGGCTTGCATTGTTTTATCTCCCCTGCTCCCTGCGTCCAAATGCGTGAGAGGAAGGGATAACAGACTGAGAACATAAGACCCCCTTCAGATGCATGAGTCTTACCCTTTGTGCACGAGACTTGGCATCTCTAGAACTAAAATTATTTGTTTTCTATAAAACAGCCAGATTCCAGCACTGGCCCCCACCCCCACCTCCTGAGAAAGGTCATTTTCTCTAATACGAAGTCTTATCGTATACAGTTAAACCATACGGTTATTAAGATTGTGAGGGGATCAATTTTTATAACTGGGCTACTGTATATCTCCCAGACACAAAATGCCTGCCCACCGACCCTCAAACCTTACCTCTCCCGAAATATGAGAAATCTACCGACGGTAATGATTATTTTTAATGCAGCGACAACGATCGCTCTCCAGCACGTCGCGAATTTCCCGCTCAGCCCGTGCACGCCTCGCGCACGTCACGTGACTCTTTGTTCTCGCGATACCTGAGACAGGCAAGCGCTAAGGAACCTCGCAGCCATGGGTTTCCGATCAAACGGGTCGGCTTTTACATTTATACGCGTTTTCTTGCCTTTTTTTTTTGGGCAACGATCACAGCTCACTTCCCTCCATGCACATTCAGCTGTAGCACTAGCGGACGAGGAAAGCGGAGGAGTGCAACGGCCCTTCGCGCATGCGCATCAACACGGAGGCGTCACATCGTGCCTATTGACGTTCTGCTCTGTGTTTTATCGAAGACACCATGCTCCGTACTTTGTCCCAGCTACAGAGCTCAAGCAAGGTTTCCGTTTGGGAACAATGTCGGACTCAGATAAAATAACTTGAGGGTGCTAGGAATTATTTAACCATCTTTAGTGCAGAGAGTAGTAGCATTTTTTTTTTATCATGACTATACTGGTGCTTGATCAGGGTTGCTTTAACCACTTACTGGCCCCTTTATTTTTTACAGATTTGGATTTTAGATTTTATTATTTGGCTTTCCCAAGCCAAGGTCAAGGCAAGTTCCAGTCAAGTATAGTAGGTATTTCCCTCTGCCATAAGTCTTGCAATCGAACAGGCCACTGCACGAAGGTACATTCAGCTAAATGTACCTTTCTGCACGGAAAACTTACAGGTTGCAGCAAGGAGTTTTGTGCACATAAAACACGTGTTTCTTAATGGGAGCTGTGCTTAGAGCCTTCACTTGGGAAAACCCATCCAAACAAGAGCATTAAGCATTGCCATCGCCCCAAGCCAATGCAGAGAGACTGCATCGGGGCAGAACGCCTTGTAACCCGTGATTAGAGCTGCAGTCCGGGATCTCAGTGCTCATGTCACAAGAAAATGTGGGCCGATATTCCATTTATTTCATACCCAAGAAGGAGGGTTCCTTTTGCCCCATTCTGGATCTCAAGGGAGTCAATCCTCATTTGGAAGTGACTTGTTTCTGCATGGAAAACGTATGCGCTGTGATGATTGGCAGTACAGTCTGGATTTTTCTGAGGCATATCTGCATTCCCCCCGACAGCAGCATCAACGGTTTTCTGCCTTTCACTGTTTTAGGGTATTTATTTATTTTATTTTTTTATACCGATCTTCCTACATTAGATGCAAATCAAACCGGTTTACAAAGAGCAAAAACTTGCCAGACTGCTTTACATGGAACAATGAACATTTAAGCAACTTTAAGTAATAGTCAATGAAAGAAAAACTAAATATACAATTTAAATTACATAGTAATCAAGGTAGATAAGAATTGGATTGGATTACATAGTAATGAAGGTCATAAGTGATAAAAGTCCAGTAAATGTATAATTCAAAATTTGTTGTTCTTGTACTAGGCTTAGTTAGGGAGCAGGTATGTATAAAAAGGAGTGGGGAAAAGTGGAAGACATAAATGGAATGAAATAGAATAAAATAATAACATAAAATTAAATTAAATAAAAATTAAATAAATAAATAAATCAAAAAATAAAAGGGAAAGTCAAAAGAGTGACTAAGGGTCTCTTCAGAGGGAACCAGAATAAATGAAAAAGACTAAGATTAATAACAGATCAAACCATATAAGGGAGAGAAATAAACAGAGAAGTGTAGTAAGAGATGTAGAGAAGGCTTTAAGCTAACAAGATGGTTCTGGAAAGGCCAGCTTGAATAACCAAGTTTTAAGTTTTTTCTTAAAGGAGATAGGGCAAATCTCTTGTCGGAGGTCAGGAGGGAGAGTGTTCCAGTTAGAGGGACCAGGGTAACATTATGAGTTTTGAGCACTACCATTTGGTTTGGCCGCCATGCCCAGAAGCTTCTCCAAGGTCATGTTGGTGGTGGTAGCAGTGTTGAGAAAGGATGGCATTCTGATCGACCCATACTAACACAATTGACTAATTTGGGCCAAGAGCATGAAAAAGAGTCTTCAGGCCTCACGCAAGGGGATCTCCTTGCTACAGGAACTAGGTTGGGTGGTGAACTTACCCAAGAGCAAGCTGTAGTCATCCCAGAGGCTTGAATATCGCAGCGTTCATTTCTGCACGAAGCATGGCAGGTTCCTGGACAGACCCAGGTCATTCCAGACCAGTGGTTTATACATGCAGCCGATGGAGGCAGAGAACAAAACATTAAGGCACTGCTATATTACTGAGAGTGGCACCTGCAGTCCCTCAGTATTCTCTGTCTCCAGCAGATGGTAAAGGTGCAAACCTGCAGTTCTGACTGATCTGGAATTTTGAGAAGTGGTGCAACTCCCCAAGGTGCCAGGTTCCAATTGGCAGGCCACCCCTCGGGTTGAGCTGGGCGAATGGGAGGTTGGATACCCCTGACTGTTTCAACCCGCTATTTCTGGGGCCCCTGATAGCCAGGGGACTGGCTCACTCTCAGCGCCCTGAGGTCCCCACCTGTCCGCCGCTGGACTCTCCAGGGAAGTATCACTGCTGGGGATTTTTGCTTCTTTCTCTTTGTGGATAAAGCTAATTAAAAATACAAGGAGTGGGTTCAAGAGGTAGTGAAAGACGGTTACACCTTAGAATTTTCATGGCCTCCCAAAGAAGCCTTCCTGGAGTCGCACTGATCTTGCCGAAACAAACAGGAAGCGATAGAGGGGACTCTTCGAAAGTTGATAGCTTTTGACGCCATTGTGCCGGTGCTGCCCAACGAACAGGGGTGGTAAAAAAGGAGGGCACCTTCCGCCCCATCTTGGATTTACAGAAGGTAAACTTGAGCCTACGAGTGCCGCGCTTTATTATGAAGACACTGCATATAGTGACTGTGGCAGTCCACAAAGGCGAGTTCCTGGCATCCTTGGATCTGACCAAGGCCTGTCTGCACATTCCCATTTGGAAGGACCAACAGAAGTTTCTGCACTTCAAAGTGCTGAGTCAGCATTTTCAGTTTTGGGCTCTCCCTTTTGGCCTAGCTGCGGCCCTTTGCACATTCATAAAAGTGATGGTAGTTGTGGCCGCGGCCGTGAGGAAGGAAGGAGTGTTGGTCCATCCGTACTTGGACGATTGGCTCATCCGTGCAAAGACGAAAGAGGACTGTGCTCATTCGGTGCGGCGAGTGATGCAGACTCTGAGTGACTTGGGATGAGTGATCAAAGTTGTGAAGAGCCACTTGGTTCCATCTCAGTCTCTCGAGTATCTAGGAGCCAGTTTCAACACCTTGGTTGGCCGAGGGTTCTTGTCGGCAGGCAGGATACAAAAGGTACAGGAACAAGTTTCTCATCTGCTGCGTCTACCAGTACCACGGGTTTGGGACTATTTGCAGGTCTTGGGTTCCAAGGCATCGAAGTTGGACCTGGTTCCGTGGGCCTTTGCTCATATGTGGTCCCAGCAGAAAGCACTGGTGGAAAGTGGTGTCGGAGCAGTTTTTTCTTCCACTCCCCCTTTTGAAGGAGGCCAGGATCAGCCTGGATTGGTGGCTGTTGAAGACCAATTTGGAGAGAGGAATGGATCTCGAGATTCCGGCTTGGTTGGTGCTGATCACGGATGCCAGTCTCAAGGGATGAGGAGTGGTGTGACTGGGCCGTTTGGCTCAGGGCCTGTAATCGTTGGTGGAACAGACCTGGTCTGTCAATTGATTGGAAACGAGCAGTCCACAGAGCGTTGGTCGTGTTTCTGCCCCTGGTCCGGGGTCGTATCGTGTGAATGCTGTCAGACAATGCAACAACAGTAGTTTACATCAACCACCAAATTAGTTCTTATCTGCTAATCTTTGTTCCTGTAATACCACAGATCATTCCAGAGGCCCACCCCGGTGTGGCTGCCAAAAGACTGACTCCTGACTGGGTTTCTAATGCATTCTGCAAAAAAAAATAATTTGGGCTATTGAGAATTTTTAATCTGGCTGAGTTCCACAGTTGGCAGGAGTTATGGTTGCGGCGTTGACACAGTTCAGTTCGGGGTATTCCAGCCCTAGTTTCTAGTTCGCCCTAAGGGGGTGATATTTCTTTTGGCTTGGGTACTTCAGGTGGCACTCTCGGTTATGTAGAAGTGTCTCAAGGTTTTGTTCTCTGCCTTTATCTGCTGGTAGGGATCTATAAACCCACTAGTCTGGAATGATCTGCGGTATTACAGGAATGAAAATTAGCAAGTAACCAATTTTCCTGTGTTCCTGCCAGAGATCTGCATTCAGAAACTTAATGGCGCAAGTGCGACTATTGACAAACAATACGCCTGACGGTATGGGCTTATCTACAGATGCATGGGTTGATGGCAGCCACCCTAGAAGTGGTTCCGTGGGCAAGGGTGCATATATTTCCTCTTCAGCATGCACTGCTTGCATGTTGAAGTCCACAGTCTCAGGACTACTCGATATGGTTTCAGTTACTGGTAGATATCAGTATTCAACATCAGTGCTGGTTGCAAGCAGATCTAAGGAAGGGCGTTCCCCTATGAACACCAAAATGGCTAGTACTCATGATGCATGCGAACCTCCAGCGTTGGGGGTCTCACTGTCAGGAGCTAACAGCACAGGAGCGCTGTACAGAGGAATCTGGCTGGAGCATCAATTAGCTGGAAGCCCATGCCGTTCGGTTGGCATGCTTGTAATTCATCGACTGCTTGCGGGGTCCAGTGGTCCAAATGATTTTGGACAGTGTGATGACAGTGGCTTACATCAGTCGTCAGGGAGGAACCAAGAGCCAGCGTTGCAGGAAATAGCCTAACTCATGGAATGGGAAGAAGTTCTTCTTCCCATTCCATGAGGAGATGTCAGCCTAACACATTGCAGGAAAAGACAATGTATGCGCTGACTTTCTCAGCAGACAACGTCTGGTTCCAGGAGATTGGGAATTGTCAAACGAAGCATTCCAGATCATAGTGGGCCTCCCGTTTCTAGACTTGCTGGTGACATTATACAATACAAAGGTTCCTCACTTCTTCAGTCGCAGAAGAGATCTGAAGTCTTTGGGCATCGATGCCCTCGTGCAGAAGTGGCTGGAAGGCAAGCTTCTATATGCATTTTTCCCCGAGGCCCATGTTGGGCAGAATGAGTCAGAGAATCGAAAGACACACGGGGTTGGTGCATCTAGTGGGGCCAGATTGGCAGATCTGTGGAGGCTCCTGGGGCATTTTCCTCCCCGATTACCAGTCCACAGGGATCTGCTTAGGGCAGGGGCCTATTCTTTATGAAGATTCGACTTGATTTTTTTCTTACGGTATGGTCCTTGAGAGACCTCGGTTGCTGAATCGTGCTGTGATTCCACCTTGCTTCGAGTACGAAAGTTCTCCACTTCCTTAGCCTAATTCAGGTTTGACGAGTGCTTGAGGTATAGTGTGAGGAACAAGTGGTTCATCCTTGTTCAGTTAAGATCCCACTCATTTTGGAATTTTTGCAGGATGGGTTGATTAAGAGTTTGGCCCTTAATTCCTTGAAGGTATGGGGGCGGCTCTTGCCTGTTTCCGAGGTCAGGTGAATGGTGAACCCTTGTCGGCCCATCCGGATGTAGCCCGGTACTTGAAAGGGGTGAAGCATCTTCGTTCCCCCCTTGCGGTTGCCGTTGCCATTATGAAGTCTTAATCTGATTCTGGATTTTCTGGCGGATCCCACCTTTGGACCACCCCATAGCCTCTCCTTGACATTACTTACTTTAAGGATGGTGTTCTGCACGTAGAATTTCTGAACTGCAGGCTGTGTCTTGCCAGCAACCATTCCTGCGGGTGACTCCAGGGGATGGTCCAGCTGCGAACTATTCCATCCTTTTTGCCGAAGGTGGCCTCAGATTTTTTACTTGAATCAATTGGTTTCCCTGCCGCCACTGGACAGGGAGAGAGATGTGGATAAAGATGAATGTCGTCTGTTATGGACCTTGGATGTCAAGTGGCATATTGTGAGGTTTTTGGAGGTTTCTAAACCTCTCAGGAAGACAAACCGGCTGTTTATACACCATGGGGGGGGGGGGGGGGAACAGGGTGAGCCGGCATCATGGGCTATGATTGCCCTCTGGATTAAGGAGATTATCACGGTCACGTATATGTGGATGCTGAGCAGCCGTTGCCTAGTCAGGTTAGGGCTCATTCCACTAGGGCTCATGCAGTGTCATGGGCGGAGATTAGATTGTTGTCTCCCGTCGAGATTTGCCGAGTTGCAAAGTGGTCCTCCTTACACACCTTTTTCAGGCATTACCGCCTGGATGTGCAGGCCCGAGAAGATGCAGTCTTCGCGCATACGGTGTTGATTGGACCGCGGGCAGCCTCCCGCCTTGATCAGGAGTAGCTTTGGTACGTCCCACTGGTTGCGGATTAACCTTTCTGAGTGCCAAGAAAGGAGAAATTACTACTTATCTGATAATTTCCTTTTCTTTAATGAAGAGAGGTTAATCCACCCTCCCGCCCTTGGCTGCTAGATGGTGGTGATATTGTCCTCCAGTATGGCTGCGATTCCGGGGATTAATAGTAAGTGTCAGATCCAGTCCCTAGATTAGTGATATTACACTTCTTGTCTGAGCTCAATGTTTTGCTTGAATGATTGTCTTTTAATAGTTATGATCATGTAATGCTTAATTGTCTCACAGTTGGCTTTTGCAAAAAATACTGGCAGGCTGATGTCAGTGCAGGGGTATATATACTGTGATGGCAGCTTTGCTCCATCTCCTGCTGCTAGAGGTGCATAACCCACTGGTTGTGGATTAACCTGTCTTCTTTAAAGAAAAGAAAATTATCAGGTGAGTAGTAATTTCTCCTTATCCATGTGTCAGGTCCATGACACTGCTACATAGCTGGACAGAGTACTTATCTGGCTATGTGACGATGACCATGGTAGATAGCCAAATACGTACCAATGTATCTGGCTCCGTCAGCTGCTTCCCGCTTCCAAATAGACAAATAAATATGTACTTATCTGCCTGTGTCGGCAGCAGCTGCCACCACTTACGCACCCAGACATTTTTTTTCCCTTTATTATTATTTTTTTCTATAACACTGAAAGCATAACTCTAGCCTCGACCCAGGCCTTAAGTTTCCAGTGCTAAAGAAGGTGCGCTGGCCCAAAGCAGTCTTTCTCCATCGGAAGCAGGGCCGGCGCATCCCAATAGGCAAACTAGACAGTCGTCTAGGGTGCCAGCCATTAGGGGGCAGCAAAGAGTAGCCATGTGGGGCTGTGTGCGGAGCCCATCCCACTCACTGCCGAGAAAAGTAGAGACTCGGTGAGCCACGAGCGGCGCCTCTGTTTGTGTGTCTGTGTGTGAGAGGGATTGTGTATGTACGAGAGAGAAGTGGTGTTAGTGAGAGAGAGGGAAAGAGCCTGTGTAAAGGGGTGTGTGTGTGTGAATGAGACAAGAAACCTAAGTATGGAAGTGAGGGGGACCTGTCTGAGTGAATGAGATCAGGGCCGGAGCTGGGGCCTGGACGGGGGCAGGCGCAAGGCAGAAGGTTCTCCTAGGTGCCCTTGCACCAGCCCTGATTGGAAGTAATACTTAATGCCCTCATTTGCATGGGATTGCCACGCAAGGGCACTAAGTATTGCTCTCTTTGAGGTGCGCACATTTTCTGCGCATAAAACTTCCTGCTTTGGGAATACGTTTTCCCTGCAGAAAACATGCACAAATGTAGGCTAAAAGGTGCATTCGACTGAATGCAGCTTTCTGCATCAGCCCCTCAGCAGTCTGGCAACAGGAAACAGCCCCATACAGATGCATAAATCAGTACGTATATGGCTATCTTCTGCAGGTTGCCACTACGGAGCCCGATAAGTACTTTATCCGGCTAAGTAGCAGCGAATTGTGCCAGATAGCAGTATAAGTACTGATTTATGTGTCGATCTGGCTGCTGTTTCCCGCGGCTAGATAAATGGATACAGTGGCATTATGATATTCTCTGTTTTATTCTCCATTCCTTTCCTAATAATCCCCAGCATTCTACTTGCTTTCTTGGCTGCTGCTGCACACTGAGCAGAAGATTTTGATGTATTTTCAACAATGCCATCTAGATCCTTTTCGTGAGTGGTGACTCCTAATGTGGAATCTTGCATGATGTATCTATAATTTGGGGTTACTCTTCCCTAAATGCATCACGTTGCACTTGTCCACATTAAATTGCATTTGCTATTTGCATGCCCAGTCTCCCTGTTTTGCAAGGTCCTCTTGCAGTTTCTCCCAATCCTGTGATTAAACAACTTTGAATAATTTTGTGTCATCAGAAAATGTGATCATCTCACTTGTTCCCATTTCTAGATCATTTATAAATATATTAAAAAGCAGTGTCCCAGAACAGATCCCTGGGGCACACCACCATTCACCTTTCTCCATTGGAAAAATTAACCATTTAGCCCTACTCTCTGTTTTCTATATTTTAACCAGTTAGCAAATCACAACAGGTCACTTCCCGCTATCTCATGACATTTTAATTTCCTAAGAAGTCTCTCATAAGGAACTTTGTCAAATGATTTCTGGAAATCCAGATACAGCTGGCTCACATTTATTACACTGTGCAAAAAAAATTAAAATTCTATGCACAAAAATGCATAATTCTGCGTACTTTATATTGGTCAAAACAAAATTTACGACAGTCTTTAAGTAATTTCATTTTAAATTAATACAGAAAAAGTAATTACTTAAAGATGCAGAATTTTAAATATTTTCAGCAGAATTTCCCTAGAAATTTACTTTAAGAGTGTCCCTTCCACTCGCTCTCCCTACTCACCTGGACAATTTGCCTTCTCAAGCCCCAACTCCTCCACCTGCCATTATCTCTCCCCTCCACCTCTAGGCTCACCACTCCCAGAGTTTGACCCCATTCTCAGTACTGCCCTCAGGCTCCCTCTGCCCCTCACGTTCTCCCTCGCTCTAATGCACATACACACTCCCTCATACAAGGTCCCTCTCTCTTGCATACACACCCACACAAGCTCCCTTTCTCTTTCACGCATACACAAACCCTTCACACAGGCTAGCACCCTCACATACACAGGATCCCTTTTTCATACACACCAGCTCCCAGTCTCTCACACACATACACACTCCTTCACAATCTCATACAGGCTCCCTCTCTCTGGTACCCACACTCAAGCACCCCCCCTCCCTGCTTACCTCTTCCCGTACTCTTTCACACCCCCCTGCTCTCACACCATCCTGCTCAAACCCTGCTCTGTCACCCCCTACTTTCTCTCACCCTCCCTCCCCCTTCTCACACACACACACACACACACCTCTACATACACTCACTCTCACCTGGGCCTTTAACTTCGCTGCGAGGGGAATACATCTCGGGGCACGTCGGGGCCTTCATCTTTGCCGCGAATGACGCATGCTCGGTTCATGGCATGTCGGGGCCTTCATCTTCGCCACGAACAGCACACGGCGCATGCTCCATTTGCGGCATGCCCGGGGTCTCTGCCATTTTCTGTACAGAATTTGGCAATTCTGCATAGGAGGGGAATTCTGCGCGAATTCTGCTCTCCGCCGTAGCGCAGAATTCCCCCAGGACTAATTTATCTATGTTTATTTACTCCCTCAAAAAAAATGTAGCAAATTTGTGACGCAAGACTTCTCTTGGCTAAATCTGTGAGGCCGATGCAATACAGTGCACTCAGCCGAGCGCACTCTATAACCCACAGTTGGATGCGGGTTAAATAGGCGCTAATCCACCCCCTAACGCAATAGGGGGATTAGCGCCTATTTAACTCGCATTCGACGCGGAGTGAATGAGATAGCGCTCATCACATGCAAATGCATGTGAGTTAGGCTATTACTCATTCACTCCAATACAAAAAAATACATGTGCGTCTCAGATGCACATTTATCGCTCAGCTAATAACGCCTGCCTGGAGCGCATTGAAAAAAGGTACAGAAAAGCAGAAAAAAACTGCTTTTCTGTACTTCTTTAAAAATTAAAAATAAAAAACCTCAGCTGGCTGCATTGAAGATTGATACTGATACGCTCAGCGTCAGTTTTCATAACTGGCTGGCTGCGTTATGAAAACTGACGCCTATAAATTTGAAGGGAGGGGAAAACTGCGGGTCGCGACCCCCTAATTTGTTGATAGCATGGCGCACCCCTTGCGGGCGCAGTGCACATTTTAAGAAAGCGGGCGCTGAAAAATCAGCGCCCGCTTTCCGTGTTTATTATAGCATCTGCCCCTATGTTAGGCATAGTTTAGTGGGATAAAGTTATCTATATGTTCAGTAATTTTGTTCTTTAGGATAGTTTCTACCATTTTGCCTGGCACGGACGTCAGACTCATTGGTCTGTGGTTTCTTGGATTACCCCTTGATCACTTTTTAAAAACTGACATTACATTGGCAACCTTACGTTTTTCAGGTACCATAGACGATGTTACTGATAGTTTATAAATTTCCAATAGCAGAGCCGCAGTTTCATTTTTCAGTTCTTTCAGCACTCTGGGATGTATAGCATCTGGTCCAATTGATTTGCTACTCTTTAGTTTCCCAATTTGCCCTGGTACATCTTCCAGGTTCACTGAGATGTGTTTCTTTCTGAATCATCACCTTTGAATATCATTTCTGTTATGAGTATATATCTCTTACATCTTCCTCAGTGAATACCAAAGCAAAGAATTCATTTTGTCTCTCTGCTATGGTTTTGTCATCCCTAAGTGCCCCTTTTACCCTTTGATCATCTAATGGTCTTAACTGACTCCCGCACAGGCTTTTTACCTCAAATGTACCTGAAAAAATTTTTATTATGAATTTTGCTTCCATGGCAAGCTTTTCAAATTCTCTCTTTGCCTTCCATATCAGTGCTTTGCCTCTCACTTGCCAGTGCTTATGCTCTTTCCTGTTTTCTTCATTTGGATCCCTTTTCCATTTCTTGAAAGATACTCTTTTAGATATTATAGCCTCTCTCACGTCACCTTTTAACTATGGCAGTAGTCATTTAGCCTTCCTTCCACCTTTTCCAATGCGTAGAATACATCTAGTCTGGGCTTCAAAGATGGTATTTTTAAACAATATCTATGCTTGATGTAAACTCTGAACCTTTGGTGGCTCCTTTCATTTTTTCCTAACCATTTTCCTCATTTATCATAGTCACCTTATTGAAAGTTAAATGCTGTCGCAGTAGGATTGCAAGTTATTAAGTCAAATTTGATAATGCTGTGATCATTATTGCCAACTGGCTCCAACATTGTTACTTCTTACTCCCAATCCTGTGTTCAAATAAGGATGTCTAAAATAGTTTACTTTCTTGTTGGTTGTGGTATCAGCTGCTCCATGAAGCAGTTATTTATTATAATGAATATGCATGAGAGAGAGTCTTTTCAGCCCAGGCATCCCAGTGGGGGCGCAGGCTCGGGTGGCGATGCATCCCAACCCCATCAAGGAAGGTGTACCAACCCACCTCCTAGAACTGAAGATGGAGTTCACCTGTCTTATCTTATCAGAGGTCGGTCAAGATCACGTCAGACCAGTGGGTTCTGGAGGTGATAAGGGATGGCCATGCTCTGGAGTTCTGCAGCTCTCCAGAAAAGAGGCTGGTAGTGGAGGTTACATTGTCGAGGCCCCTGAGCTGTTGGGCTGTGATTCCACTGCTTAAGTCACAAAGTACAGGCTGTTATTCTGTTTATTTCATTGTACCTGAGGGGGGTTCTTTTCACCGCCTCCTGCTCCTAAAGGGAGTCATAGTCATTGCGAGTTGCTCATTTATGCATAGAAACCTTACACTATGTGATAATGGAAGTACAGTCAGGGGAGATTCTTATGTCTCTGGATTTGCCAGAGCTGTATCTACATATTCCCGTTCGGCTGGAGCACCAGTGTTTTCTGCGATTCACTGTATTGGAGTGACATTATCAGTTTTTGAGCGCTACCTTTTGGTTTGGCCACTGCGCCCAGGACCTTCTCCAAGGTCCTGGTGGTGTTAGCAGCAGTGTCGAGACAGGATAGTATTCTGGTCCACCCATTCCTAGACGTTTGGATTATTTGGGCCAAGAGCATAAAGAGAGTCTTCTGACCTCACAAAAGATGTTTTCCTTGCTGAAATAACTAGGATGGGTGGTGAACTTGATCAAGAGCAAGTTACAGCCATCTCAGATGCTGGAGTGTCTCCGTGTTCATTTAGACACAAAGCAAGGCAGAGTGTTCCTGTTGGAGGCCCGCATTCAGAAACTGATAGTGCAGGTGAGGCTAGAGGCTATTGAGAGAAGCAATTCGCCCGGCCGTATGGTATTACCTGCAGGTGTTCGGTTCATGGTAGCCACCCTAGAAGTGGTTCCTTGGGCAAGGGTGCAGATGCATCCTTGTCAGTGCCACTGCTTGCACGATGAAGTCCACAGTCTTAGGACTACGCGATACAGCTTCAGTTACCAGTGAAGTTTAGTTTACAAATGCAGTGGTGGTTGAAAGCGGATCATCTAAGGAAGAACATTTCCCTACGAACACCGGACTGACTGGTACAACGGATGTGAGCCTCCAGGGTTGGGAGGCGCACTGATAGGAGTTGATGGCGCAGGGGCACTGGATTGCAGAGGAGTCTCTCCGGAGCATCAATCACCTGGAAGCATGTGCCGTTTGGTTGGCATGCTTGAGATTTGTTGACTACTGGCAGGGTCAGGCGCTCCGAGTAATGTCAGACACTGCGACAGTGGCTTACATCACTCAAGCAGGAGTGGCCGGAAGACAAACTGCGGTTTGCTTTCCCCCTGGCCCATGTTGGGCAGAATAATATGGAAGATCGAAGGACACATGGGACTGGTACTTCTGATGGCTCCAGATTGGCCCTGGATGCTGTGGTATGCATATCTGCAGAGGCTCTTGTCACTCTCCTTCCCAGTTACCAGTCCACAGGGACCTGCTATGACAGCGACCTATTCTTCATGTAGGTCCACCTCGAATTTGTCTTTCGTTATGGTCCTTGAAAGAGTTCGGTTGCTGAAGCGTGAATATTCCACTGCTGTGATTTCCATCCTGCTTCGAGCACAAAAGTTCTCCCCCTCTTTAACTTATGCTCGGGTTTGGAGAGTGTTTGAGGCTTGATGTGAGGAAGGAGGCGTGCTTCCTCGTTCAGTTAAGATCCCACACATTTTGGAACTCTTACAGAATGGGTCACGTAAGTGCTTGGCCCTTAAATTCTTGAAGGTGCAGGTGGCAGCTCTTGCCTGTTTTCAAGGGTCAGGTGAATGGTGAACCCTTGTCAGCCCATCCGGATGTGGCCCGATTTTGTAGGGGGTGAGGCTTCTTAGTCTTCCCTTGAGGTTGCCGGTGCCCTTGGAGCCTTAATCTGATTCTAGAATTTTGGCAAATTCAAACTTTTTGGCCCCAACATAGCCTCTCCTTGAGGTTAAATTCTTGAAGACTGTGTTTCTTGTGAATTGTTCCGCATGTCGAGTCTGAGCTGCGGGCTCCTTCTTGCCTGGAACCATTCCTGTGGGTGACTTCAGGTGCGGTCCAATTTCGGATTTTGTCTTTTGCCAAAATTGGCCTCAGATTTTTGTTTGAACCAATCGATTTCCCTGCCAATGCTGGACAGGGAGAGACATGTGGATGAATATCGTCTGTTGTGGACCTTGGAATTCAAGAGGCATCTGATGCGGAGTTGTAGATTATTAAAACCTCTCAGGAAGACTGACCGCCTGTTTGTTCTCCACAGTGGAGGTACACAGGGTGAGTTGGTGTTGCGGGCTACCTTAGCCCATTGGGTTAAGGAGGTTACCACGGCCACATTTGTGAATGCTGAGTAGCCATTGCCTAAACAGGTTAGGGTTCATGCCACTAGAGCTCAGGCAGTGTCATGGGCAGAGCTTCAATTGTTGTCTCCCCTCGAGATTTGCTAAGCTGCAAGCTGCTCCTCCTTACTCACTTTTTCCAGTTATTACTGCCTGGATGTGCAGGTCAGGGAGGACACAGCCTCTGTGTATGCGGTGTGGGCATCCTCCCGTCCTGTTTGGGAGTAGCTTTGATACATTCTATTGATCGTGGAAATGAGAAATTACTACTTACCTGATAATCTCCTTTTCTTTAGTGAAGACAGGTTAATCCACCTTCACGCCCTTGGCTGCCAGTTTGTGGCTCTATGGTCCTCTTGAGTGGCCCCATGTCTGGGGATAACTGGTAAGTATCAGTTTTAGTCCCTAGATTAGTGGTTACCCTCTTTGAGCTCAGTGTTTCCTGTTCACTGAGTACTGGAGTAGTTGTCTATTAAAAGTTACAATCAAGCGTTAAGTTTGTCCACAGTTGGCTTTTGCAGAGAATACTGGAGGGCTGATGTCAGTGCAGGGATATATATACCATGACATCAGCTTTGCTCATTCTCCATCTGGTGGTAGAGGTGCATAACCCACTGGTTGTTGATTAACCTTTCTTCATTAAAGAAAAGGAAATTATCAGGTAATTAGTAATTTCTATGTCATTATGATTCCACCACCACCTGCTTTCCAAATGTGTGCCCAGCCACCTCTCTTGGGTGCACGATACAATATTTAAATGAGGGCTTGTGCTAAAAAGGAGGGTACTAGGCAAAATTGTGTGTCCCTAGCACCACCTTGGCATCGGGTGCACAGGAGAGGTGGTTATAAGTGCGGGTTGGGGAAATGGACGTTCAATATGAGCGTCTGTTTTCTCCTACTACCGACACAAGATACATGGTCTGGACTGGTTATCTTTCATGTGCATATTGGGCCCCCAAGAACTATTTTTTTTTCCTAAGTTTTTTTTTTTTTTTCCCCACCTAAATCTGCTTTTTATGGTTCCTCCTACTTAGTATTGCGATGATTCTAATAGGAGGAATCACAGAAAGTAGGATTTTTTGTTTTTATCAATGAGCCCTTGAGTGTGGCATACCTTTAAGCCAGCACTGAGTTGGCCTACAATTTGCTGTGTTGCAATGGGGGCATTAGCCGTATGGGACTTTTTTGAATTCTGGGTATTAGCTAATGGTCTCATCTACATGGAATTTACATGTAATGGCACTATTAGCTATGTGGTAGTTTGGACGCGCGTTTTTGATGTGCTAATCCCCATATTGCATCGGGGGTTATGGACACCCATCCAAAACGCATGCCCAATGTGTGCTAAGCCGTGCGCTAGCCGCAGTGCACGGGAAAACCCTACAAAAATGTCACTCACAAACCATATAGCCTACCTACCATACCAAAACCCCACTAACTCCCGAACTCAAAAAAGCAACAACCCTATATGAAAAGGCAACATTGTAAATGTTCCACCGGGTCCTCAAACACCAATACATCTCATCTCGTATTGGGAAAACAAGACAGACTGCCACAGATCCTTATACGGAACTTACACAGTAGCAGATTATCGCACCTCAGTTATACATGCAGAAAGCGGACATTCATTCACCAATTACCACCAAGTGCCCAGGCTGCAAATTAGAAATAGAGTTATGAAGATGAAAACTGAATTATTTGTTTGCTGTCCACTCCAACTTCTCTCCTGTTCCCTGCAGACAGCAGAGGACTTTGTTTTGCAGTAGTTGCTCCAGGCTCATCCCTCCCTTCTTATCCCTGAATGTCAGGAAAGGAGCTGAATTAGGGAGCAAAGTGGCTGCTTTTTTTTTTTTTTTTTTAATTATTATTATTTTATTTAAAGGATTTATATGCCACCTAACCAGAGCTCTAAGTGACTAACAAATAAAACATACATAAAAATGCAATACATAAAGACAAACTGCAATACTAGACTACCGTAAAAAAAAAAAATCATAAAATCTTTTCTTATTCTTAATTTTGCTGTGCTTTGCGCCAGGCTCACCATTTTCCTTCTGTTTCCTGCAGCCTGCCTGGAAGGAGAGTTGTTAGAGCAAGAACAGCATTCTGGCAGTACAGTGGGCAGCTTAACTGAAGTTGATTGCAGATAGAAGGCCCGAGGTGCTAGTAAAGGACTGGGAGGGGTGCAGTAGGAGCTGTGAGAACAGAATCGGGAGCCACTCTGGGGCCTGGGGTGAACTAGTTCTCAGTTCTTGCACTCATGATAATGGAATGAAACACATCTTCATAACTGATGGGGTGCTGGTGTGCACTTGCCATGGGAATACAAAATCCAGACATTGAAACATGGGTGTAGTATTGGGGGGGGGGGGGGGGAAATGCAGTCCGAGTCCCTCGTGTGTTGTACATATTGATTTCACGCCCCTGTCCACTTGCCAGCTCTTCAAATAAAAGTCAAAGACACAAACCTCACATGTGCATATATATATATGGATCCAACAAAACCCACATCAGCATACCATTGTAGGCTGAAAATCTGGTGTAGATTGGACACTAAATATAAAAGGTATTAGGGGTATGGCAAAATAAACTTATTTTTCTTCCTTTGGAAAGGAGGATAAAAATAAAATAGATGACTTTTCTCAAAATAATTCTGCATTTCTTCTTGCAATCAGTAGGGTTTTTTCTTTTAATTGCAAATCAGCATTATCATTTAGTTTAGAATCCCCTTTAAATTATTTTTTAACACATTTTTGTCATGACTGAGAATTCCAGGGGCTAGGAACATATAGGGGCAGATTTTATAACCTGCACACACGGCCTACATTTGTGCGCATGATTTTATAACATGTGCGCGCAGCCGCGCGAATGTTATACAATCCGGGGTCGGCGCGCAAAAGGGGGCGCACACTTGTGCACCTTGTGTGCGCCGAGCCCTAGGGGAGCCCCGATGGCTTTCCCTGTTCCCTCCGAGGCCGAAATCGGAGCGGCCTCAGAGGGAACTTTCCTTCCATTCCCCCCCCACCACCACCTTTATTTCAGGAGTTACGCCTGCCGGAGTTACGCTGTGCGGGAGGACTCTGTCCCGCCCCCGGACCTGCCCCCTTCCCACCCCTTTTTCAAAGCCCTGGGACATACGTGGGTCCCAGGGCTTGCGTGCGTCACCGATCCTATGCAAAATAGGCTCGGCCTGCGCAAGAGCAGGTTTTCAGGATTACGCGCGTAACCCTTTGAAAATCTGCCCCTTAAGCTATTCCTTCAGGCTTGTAAGACAACGTAACAAAAACATAAAAAAAACAGTCAGGAGAGACAAAACAGCTTTAATGTTTGACAAAGTTTATGCAAAAATCATCCATTAGAAAGAATCACATTTATTATAAATATTCATGAACATGTAACCAAAATAACTATAGAATGCAATTTGGAGTGTAAAGTTCCAGTATCTTTATTGAGCCCAGTGAAAACTGGAGACTGTAGGTTGAAACCTTTTTTTTTTTTTTGTTATTTAAAGGCCAGCACAAAAGATATTGTAAAACAATCTTTGGAGACTTCATATACATTATATTTAGGCAGTCAGCTGTCTTAGTTTCCTGCAGAAGAGAGAACCTTATTTTGCAAACAGCGGCTCTGGTTCAGGAAGATAAAGGAGACTCTTAATAGAAAGAATTCTGTCTGTGAAACAAAACTCCGCTAACAGGAAGGAGAGAAATTGTGATCGTTTCATCTGGCTGATAAAAAAAAAAAAAAAAGCAGTATCGAGCAAGATGGGACAGATTTAGAACATGAATATGGCTGGCCATGGCTCTGTGCGATCAATGAGGTCAATTTTAAAATGAGCGTATGTGTGCACATATCAGCGCACGAGGATACGCTGGAATTTTTAATTGCGCACACGTGTTTTAAAATGCACCAACCACACGCAAGTATGCTTCTAATTTTAAGGAGTTACTCGAGCACAGCTAGAGCGCGTGTGTCTCCCATAAGACCTTGTCGGCTTTTACGTGCGTATGTTAGCGAATTTTAAAACATGCTCACGCAAGGCACATTCCCAGGTTTGCAATTAGTGCACCAGCTTGTTCAGTTAATAGCGATATCTTTCAGAGCACTCTAGTTCTTCGTTCTACACGTCCCCCAGTTGAACCAGACCCCTCACCCTGGTCTAAGCCCTAAAACTCGAGATATACAGACTTGGTCCTCATCAGGAGCAGCGTAGGCATGCTGATGTTTTTGGTTCTAAAATTCGGAGTTAAACGTGCAAGTCTTGGCTAGGCCCCTTTTCTGCCCCCCCTATTCCTCACTCGCGCATGGCTACATCCGCATGTATTTTGCGGCTTTTTAAAATGTGGAAATTTTTGCGTGAGCAGTGCTTTTAAAATCAACTTGAAAGCGTTTTATGTTGTCAGTCAGAACTGCCCACCATGCAGATGTGTGGATCCACACAGACTGCAGAGTTTGCAGCAACTGGATGGATTAATGGGCGTACATTGTTCTGCAACATGATTAGACACAGCCATCCTCAAAGTAATTTTGGCAACTAATGGATTTATATTCTCCCTGCAGCTTTATTTACTGTGTCCAGCAGAGGACGTAAGGCATTCTTCGCACATTAACGTTTTATTCTGTCTTGAGACTTTCAGTTAAAATTATAGTAAGACTAGAAGAGTAGTGTTATAATACCTGGCAGCTGACAAATGCTTAATTCTGGGTTTCTAGCTCAAACAGTCCCCTGCTATCCAAGGCACGAACAACATGCGCTGTTTCAGGGTTCTTTCCCTTCATACCCCCCAATTCCCAGCTTGGCTGTCACAGTGATGAACGCCAGCTGAGAGTCATGGACAGCAGATCTCTTCTGCAAACCATACAAGTGTAATCTGCAGCGGACCATTTGGAGTTACTGAGGTGATATGCCTAGGACTTCCTTTATAGAAGCTCAGACCTCTGCCCCCCCCCCCCCCACAACATTCCCCACCCCTGAGGAGCAAGAGCCAACTGAGGGAACTGAACTTGTGTTTTCTGTGTGACAGCCCATAGCGCTAGCACAGGAGCATCAGACTGGCCTGTTAAAACAACTCAATTATGCACTCGGGGAGAGGTTTATGGTGTGGAGAATAGAACAAATTTTAGCATTATGCAAATGGTTCAAGACTATGCTGTGCACTGCTATGCGAAGTCTGAGCTGGCTAGGGATGCTGCAGAGGCAGCACTCGCAGCCCCCTGTGAGAAGGAAGTCCTAATTAGAATGCAGTGGTAACACTTAGTAGTTGGATTTAAAGACTCATGGTGGCAAGGTTCTGGAAGGAGTCCTTCAACAGAGGACAGTCTCTGCAGTGATTGGGCTAGGTGAGTTGGGAGGGGATATAATAGGAAAAAAATGCAAGGAGAGTTGAAAGCTTATGGTGCTGGAGGCCAAGCATAGTTCCAACTGACCTGGAAGCCCCCAAAAGCAAGAGAAAACTGCATGCCCCCCCCTCCCCCCCAAAAAATACCTCAAAAAAATTGAAAAAATGTATATTGCCAGAAGAGTAAAGCTTGAATGGAGTAAAGCTTGAATGTGAATGACATACAGTTTGTACATTGCATTTTATCATGAAAATACCACACAGCATTTTATGATTAAGTTATAGTACAGTATTCACAACCTTAATCATACAAATGATGAGAACAAAGATCAAGAACACGTTTGGGTTTTTTTTGGTTTTTTACAAATCATATTTTCTGGTTGAGATTGTACACACTCTAGGTATAACCACTGCACCGTTATGACCATCAAATAAATGCCTTTTAACACTGGAGAAAGAAACACTGAGCACATAAAGTAATACTTAATTCTTGGCTGCATCTTTGAATTGAATGCTGTGAGGAAGAGTAAAATAGCCAGCACAGTAGTAAAAAAAAAAATGTCTGTGCAGTTAGAAACATGAAAACCGGCCCAAGCATAACCACAAAAATTTTTAAAAAGTATGATTTCAAAAAATAGTTATGCAAGCTCTGCTTGACTTGACAAGTCTGACTGTAGGGCAGAGATGAAAATAAGAGGTAAATAAGTTACAATGGTGATGAGCACTGGCAGCTGGTGGATCCAAAAACTGGCAGTGCAATAAACATTATCATTGCTGCTCCCTCCTCCACACCCCCTCCTAACTCAAGTCCTTGGCCCTCCCTTTTCCCTCTCCCCCACCACCATTACCCTGGGTATTCATCTCCACTGTCCCATTCCTACTCCATCTCCCCTGACATCCTTCCTTTTTGTCTTTCTCTGATCTCTTAATTTATCGCACCACCACACATTACACAAACTGCCACTGAACAGCAAACTATTACAGACCCTATATAAAGTCCTTTGCTGAATGAACATGATGCTGAAAGTTCAGTTGCCTTTAAAATAAGAAATACAGAAATACCTTCATAGTTCATCAGAAGACACTGGATTATTTTTTTTTTTTAATACAGAACAATCTTGTAGCACACATCAGGATAGGTTTCATTAAATGTATGATCTTTTCTTGCAAAAAAAAAAAAAAAATCCATAAGCAAGCATGTCCCCCAAATCACAACAATTAATGTTCATAATCACTGAAATGATTTTAGTATGATTCTGCTTGGTTCATGATATATACTTGTAAGGCATCCAGTAACCTATAAATTTCACTCCACCCCATCTTGCATCATTGCTATGCTCCCTTCCCAAACTTTTGAGCTGGTAAATTCTAGTTCCTTGCTAGACCTGGCTAAGGGCTGAAGTGGAAACTTGGAGTTCTTTGGCAACACTCTTCTACCAGCATTGGTCAGCACTGTAGCAGCAGCTGCCTTCCATCCCACCTTCCCAGAGTCCAAGCACAGTCACCTTTGCTAGTGAACTAATGACTGCGTGCTTGATCTTCTCCAAATATCAGGTGAGCTGACCAACTTTTCACCTGGCTGGTTCAAAACACAGCCATCTCTTGAGGGTTTATTCATCAAAAAAAGCTTCAAGTCACAAATGAGATCACCACATTTGGGATGCTCCAATGAATAAACTTCCAACACACAGCTGCATTTTGGAAATTTAAAAGGTTTGAATCAAACATAAGATGTATACAGTTAAGTAAAAAATGAAATAGAATCAATCATAATATATTATTATAGATATCATCAATCTCTGCAAACAGGCACTTTTTGCTGGTTTATTTACATTTTCACAAAAATAATATATCTGGAGTCATCATTATCTACAGTACGGTCCCTTTTCTTGTAATTTGGCTTACAAGTAACACCTCAGTAGTAATTATTCCAGGACTTTTAGCAAAGTGGATGAAAGCTTACTTCAAGGCAATACAAAAATTAATCAAATCGGTGAAGAGAGCCAATCCCAGCTGCCCATTGATGAGTTACTTGCAGATATGCCCCTTATATGCTATTGCATGTAATGCTGCAACTTTTATATTTTAGAACAGATCAACTCTGAAAAAAAAGCAAGAACTTAAATGGCAGCAAGGCTGGCCTCTGTGCTCTTTCAGAGCTGTAAAAGCAATACAAAAAGCATTGTTGATTCCGTGACTTTTAGAATACTTTGGAATAGAAAGGTCAGGGACACATCTTGCTGGCTTTTCCCTAGCAGCTCAGCTTTCCCATATTATATTCCACTGGCAAATGCTCACTACATTCAACACAGCTGCGCCTCTTCCAGAAACACGAAGGATAAAATGTCCATGAGCTAATGCTTGTAAAGTGAAACCAGTCCGGAAGTGCCAGCCAACATGGCTTTCACGCAGTCTTCGCATATCTTCTTCGCTGACTTGTGCGCTTTGCCTAGTGCCACCCTGGCCGTAATTTAAGGGCATTTGACATTTGTTTTTAAATGTCTTGCAAAGACGACGGAAATTTGCATCTTGAAGAAACTCATGACAAATTTTCAAAATGCCAAACCAACCGTTGAGGTAGACTACTTTTCGGTCACAGCTCTCCTATACTCTGCTTCGTTCAAGGCAGACTTCATTCTGGATTCTCCTCCTTGGAAAAATCTTTCGTTTAAGTGCAATCAGCTAAAAGACAGATAAGCAGGCTACATTTTACACAAAAATATGTTGTCACTTTATACCACTCAGCAACAGAAGCAACACCACAACATATACTGTGCCACCTTTATTTTCAAACCATTAAACATGACAAAAGTTGTGCAATATTTTGTTTGGCAATTAGGGCGACATCTCTCTTCAAAAACTATCATCTCATGCTGCATTACATAAAATGAAATGGAAACAATGACAATCAACAACTTAGAAATTTAAGTTTTTCCTTCTTGAGAGAAGGTAGGTTGGGATAAGGGAAGGGTGAGAGGAGGAATAAGAAAAGGGAATAGGGGAGTTTGAAAGGAATGAAAAAGCAGAGAAGATGAGACCGAAGGCGTGGAGGCATCAAGAATAAAAAAAATCTTTGGGAAAGAAAGAGGCTGTATAAGGATAGGGCAGGGTAAGAGGAAAGGGAAGGTGAAAACTGCCTGGCTCCTGTTCCCCTGGCTGTGTTAGAGTGCTGGTCTCGTCCTCCATGTTGACATTATCAAGGGGCCTTATAGCCTAGGGGGATGCCAGAGGTTCCATCTGCCTGTTGCCTGCAGCTTTTATCAGCCCTAAACTGACCATCTATGCCTCCTAAACCTGCTTCTGGGGTCCAGGTTTGGCTCCTGTTCCCCCCCTGGCCATATTAGAGTGCTGGCCAGTCCCTGTGTTGACATCGAGGAGCATGAGATCTTATACCCCAGGGAAGCACGACGCACTGAGGGGACACATGCTCGTTCGTGGCACGCATGAAGCAGCGCGACGAAGGAACTCCGTTGTATGCGCCTTCATGCGCGTTCAGCATGCTACTCCACTTAGAGGGGGAATTCTGTCCTTCGACATGGAATGGGAGGGGGTAAAGATTATGGTGGTTGCGGGGAGGGGGTGTTATGGTCAGCTGGGGATGAGTTATTGTGGGAAAGGATTAAATCAGTGTAATCTGAGCAATATATTGAAGGTGAACAGAGAGAAGTATGGGGTTCTGAGGAAGATTAGATGATTTCAGGGAGTTTAAGGAAACAATTCATGTTCTGGCTGTTGGAGAAAGGGTAGTGCGTGCCTGTACATGATTTTCTTCAGTAACAATGACTGCTGTTCTAGACTAAAACATGGTTATCCAAGGTCAGGGCCAGTGCAAGGGTTATTAGGCATCCTTGCAGTAGCCCTGACCTTACAAGCCTTGTGTCCATCTCCCTGTCACACCCATCCCACACATATAATTAAGAAGTTATGCATTTATAACAGATGTTACATGAAAAAAAAGACATAGTACAGTCATCTGAGGTAAAAATATTACTTACAACAACATGTATATTTTCTTAGCATTCAGACAGGTGGATCCTTGTATTTACATGTACTACAGTGGTCCTAACCA
The DNA here is from genome assembly GCF_901001135.1 of Rhinatrema bivittatum. Classification (NCBI taxonomy): domain Eukaryota; kingdom Metazoa; phylum Chordata; class Amphibia; order Gymnophiona; family Rhinatrematidae; genus Rhinatrema; species Rhinatrema bivittatum. The sequence goes on along the minus strand of NC_042618.1, from coordinate 218,057,731 downwards.
GAAAACTGCAAAACATACACTCAGAACCCATATGGTATTAGGCCTACTGTAAACATGTTGGGTGTGGGCTTGGCTCTCAGAAAACCAAGAGTAAACGTCCCATACTAAATGCCAGTACTCAAAGAGTCAAAATTAGAAAAACTGGAAGAAATGCGACTAAATAATACTATTAGAAATGCAGGTCACATTACTCTCATGGTTTTGAAATTAAGGAATACCCTCATACCAGGGCTAATGCACACTTCCGCCTACCGGCGTCTTTTACTTTTATGTACAATCGCCAATTTGGCTGCCCATTTCCAAATGCAATCATAGGGTAACCTATATTTTGTTTGAAACCATGATGAACATACTGCTGCAAATTTTTAGCAGTTTAAATCATTTTTTCATTTTTTTTCTTTTTCTTGTATTTTTTGTGTATTTTTTCTTTTTCAAAATATCTTCTCAATAACGCACCAAATCCTAAAAGCTCATTTGCTTTCTTTCATTTCAACTTGAAAAGTGCAAGATCTTAAGAAAAGCATTTATCTGGCGCTTATCTTATTCAGTAGAGCCGAAGTCTCAACGCTCTGCAAAAAAAGCCCAGTATCTTAAGAAAGGCACTTATCTTATTCATTAGAGCCGAAGTCTCAATGCTCTGCAAAAACAGCCCATCTTATTCATTAGAGCCGAAGTCTCAATGCTCTGCAATTGCCGCGTGAATTTCATTGTGGAAATGCCTGTTTAGCCCCTGACGAAGAAGTAACTTTGAAACACCAGCGGTGTCGGGCTGTTTTTGCAGAGCATTGAGACTTCGGCTCTAATGAATAAGATAAGTGCCTTTCTTAAGATACTGGGCTTTTTTTGCAGAGCGTTGAGACTTCGGCTCTACTGAATAAGATAAGCGCCAGATAAATGCTTTTCTTAAGATCTTGCACTTTTCAAGTTGAAATGAAAGAAAGCAAATGAGCTTTTAGGATTTGGTGCGTTATTGAGAAGATATTTTGAAAAAGAAAAAATACACAAAAAATACAAGAAAAAGAAAAAAAATGAAAAAATGATTTAAACTGCTAAAAATTTGCAGCAGTATGTTCATCATGGTTTCAAACAAAATATAGGTTACCCTATGATTGCATTTGGAAATGGGCAGCCAAATTGGCGATTGTACATAAAAGTAAAAGACGCCGGTAGGCGGAAGTGTGCATTAGCCCTGGTAAAACCATGAGAGTAATGTGACCTGCATTTCTAATAGTACTCAAAGAGTAACAATCGTACCCATGAAAAGGCAACACCTCAAATATACAGATCCTAAAATACCAATATACCCTCCTATTAGGAGAACAACAAGCTAGGATGCTATAGACCCCTACACAGAAACTGCCTGCTAGCAAAATGCCTCAACTTAGTCACACATACAGAACACAGAAAAACTGTGCAGATTGAACTGGAAATCACAAGAAGTCAGACTCTATATGTAGTGCAACAATGGAAAAACAGAAACACCACCATTCCTCATAAAACATCAAATAAAACCATCAATCAAAATAGTAAAACCATACTAATGAAAAGAATAAATATTTCAAAAAGGGTGATGAATAGAACATCTAGACTTCACAAGCCCATATAACACCCATTTTGGCAAGCCTTCATTGGCTACCTGTTTTACAGATAATAAACTTTAAATGCTTTATGATGGTATTTAAAGCCTGTCAAAACTGTGGTCTTAAATATCTTGGGGAATTATTATTTCCCTTATAAGCCTAGAAGGTAATTATATTGGTTGGACCAAGACTTGTCGGTTATCCAGTACTTGGAAAAGGGCATTTTCTGCCCTTGGTCCAACCCATTGGAATAGTCTTCCAAGTCAGTTGAAAGAAGAAATGGTTATAAGGAAAGTCCGTAAAAGTCTTAAAGCTCTATTGTTTCCGCGATCTCACAGAAGTGTACTTCAGTGAATTTTTAGTCTTGTTTTACTTATTGTTTTAATGTTATGTTAAGTTTTATATGTCATATTTTTTTTATATTTTGTTTGGAATGTGTTATTATGTGATCCGCATCAGACAGCTGTGCTGACAGATTGTGGAATACAAGTCTTATAAATAAATAAAAACTCAAACATTTTCCAAACACCAACAACATATTTCAAAACATCAAACACAACACAAACATTCAACAATTAAAATAAGGATAGAAAACAATCCCCTGTTCTCCATTTCTGTGAAATTTGATTTCCAATTGCCCTGAGATTGTCATGGATTAGCATGGCAGGGATGGGGGCAGGAGTGTTTCTGTACACAAAAACATTCCTTCTCTCATTCACACAGGCTCTCACATACACACACACTGACTGGCTCTCTGACACATATACACACGCACACATAGGCTCTCTCACTCACACATATGCTTTCTCAGTTACATACACTTGCACACACACGCATGCTTTCTGACACAGATTCTCAGTTACATGCATACACACGCTCTTCCAGTTATATGCACACATGCTCTCAATCACACACAGCTTCTTTCATCCATACATGTTCAGTCAGTTACACATATGCTCCTACACACACACACAAACTGAATCACACACAAATGCTCTTTACACTCACTCATCCTCTCTTCCCAAAAGTACATAGGGTAGCAGCCTCCTCAGCCCACAGAACTCTTCCTCTTTTTTCAGGCCACAGAGTCTGTCAATGCTCTGCCTCCTGCCTTACCCACGTGCAGCCCCACTACTTCTGATTTTGACTGAACAGGGGGTGAGGTGTGAAGGAGGCAGGACTGCTGTTCCTCTTCTTGACCACATGGGGTGCACAACTGGTGTTGCTCCTCCTGACCGTGTATGACCTAGCTTCTCTCGACTGCATGGAGGCTCAGCTGCTCTTCCTCATCTGCTCATGCTTGCAGATCAGTTCCTAGGCCTCCTGGTCCTCACTCTCACCAGCTGATGCTGCAATGTGCTGTGCTCCTGCTCTTAAGGAAGATAATATTTCTTCCTTCCTATGCATGGGCCCACTTCATAACCTGCTCTTCTTGGCCCCCACCGTGGGGGATAACAGCCCTGTGTGTCTTTGTGTTTTACCACATTCACACAGCGTGAACCTGCAACACCCGCATAGACTGACTGCATGAAAATTAACCTCCCTCAATGCAGCTAAAAATACCAACAAACTTTATCCCAATGTGGACAGTTAAAAACTGGCCCCTTATACTACTACAATTCTTTTTAATTCTTAACTGTTGAATGAAAATACAAAACCTTACCTGTTCAGCAAAGAACGAGATGACGGTAAATACAATCAATGTCCCCAAAACACAATGGGTCCAAAATTTTAATTTGTCTCGATATGCTCTCCTGTATAATAAAAGTGGGGGAACAAATGGTGCATTTATCTTGCATCAGCCTGTTCAGCATCAGGAAACATTGCATAGCTCCTAAAACTACCACAATTCTGAATGGATCCAGCGGAGAAAGCATGTATTTTGTAATATTTTTGTGAAAAGAAAAAAAGTTATTTAAAAATTTAAACCGGGCATTTGATTTCTGAAGACAGGATAGGTTCACTGAAATACTTGGAAAATGATAAAGTGACCATTAGAAGATTTCTAGGCAGACTCTCTCTCCAGGAGCATGGTCCCAGCTAGCTATGGGCCTTCAGTATTGTCCACGTGGGGAGAGAACACCAGAGATGGAACTTACAGGAAGTGCATGCTTACAGTAACATTAACAGCCAAGTTCCTGATCAAAGTACTGACTTTTTAGCACAGATGCATTTTTTTTTTAATTTACAGCCTCCTGTGGTAAATAAGAGGGGGGGGGGAGGAGGTATTTTTTCAAGTTTAAAAAATTCTGCAATAGTACTCCTTTAATTCAGCTGAGCAGAGGGGAATTAGTAGACTAATACACACAGGAACTGGAAGGAGCTGGCTGCACCAATGAATTCTACAGCAGTATTTTCATCATGGCACAGATACTAACAGAATAAGAATAACTTAAGTGTAAATATGACACAAAATCAATAGCACTGAAAAAAAGATCATCTTTTGCTGGAGGGTCTCAACTTGCCAGGATCCACAATGTTATTTTTGTCCTCTCAGGGTGTTAATGGCCCCAACACTAATCTCACTCCCTAAGCTTATATGAGGATTTTATATGCTAGAAATCTTTTTGCCTGATATGTGGCACCAAGTTAGGTTTTAGGAAAAACTTTAGACATGACTGCCTCCCTAAACTGGGTAGAGACCCCAAATGGGGTCATAACAGCCTCAAATGGCAGACTCTTCAGGCATCAGCAGCACTATTAGTGGAATCCAGCAAGGGGCCTGTGAGCCAGGCTGCGCTCACAGGCCCTGCAGTGGGCAATACCATAGAAACTTATGCAGGGGTAAGTCCGGCATGCAGAAAGATCAGAGCCACTGCAGGGCCTGGGAACTTGCACTAACTCACAGGCCCGCATGTTGACTTAATAATGCTGCTGCTGCCACCTGCAGATAACCATCAGGCTTGGGACTGACTATGAGGGGAGGAGAAGGGAAGGCTGAGTGTGCATGGGTTGGTGGAGATTGCCACATCTCACCCACTATTGAACCTACTGGAGAGAGAAATGTTGTACCCGTCAGCAGCCTGCACTCTTTTCCCACCAGTTGTCATTCATCTTTGGTCCTGGGCCAGGGGGTGTACGCGGGGGGGGGGGGGGGAGCGCTATCTGAAGGGAGGGATGAGATGCAGGAGGGGTCTAAGGGTTGGATAAAGTGGAGACAGATTGTCTGTGGAAGGTGAGAGAGAGAGAGGGGAATGATGAAAGATCAACTGAAGGATGTAAGAGGAGGTGGGGTGAGAGGGGGGATCAGCTGGACAGGAAATGTGAAAGAAGGTAGCGAGGCTAAGAAGTGAGAGGATGGGTGAGGAGTGAGAAGAAAAAATGGGGGATGGGGTGAGATGGAGAGGAAGACAGAGGACCTCAGAGGATGGGGCTGGGAAGGTGAGAGTTGCAGAGGTTGAGAGAGGAGGTCCACTTGAGGGGAGGAGATTAAGAGGATGGAAGTTGAGAGAGGGGATCAGTTGGAGGGTGAGCAGGATTGATTATTGGAGGGGGGGGGACCACACACCTGCTAATGTACTGGTTGTCCTCTGCAGTCATGTGAATTTTCAAATGCTAAAAAGGGGGTCACACTGGCTAAAAGTTTGGGAAGCCCTGGTTTACTGCTTGCTGGGGGCTTGTGCAGCTCTGTTATTGAAACTTATCAAGTAGACAATGCCATGGAAAGTTGACTTTTAAACTGAATTCCCTACAAAAATTTAGAATACTGCATTTATTCTTTGTTTTCTAACTTTTGTTGATCTCTCAAAAACAAGACAAAGGGAAGGTGAATTTTCTAAATCGTTTTAGCGGATTTAACAGAGCTTTACCCCGCTGAAATGAGTTTTTAGAAAACCCCCCGCCCGTCCTGTGTACAGGTAAATTTAACGTGTAGTGCTGCTGCCCGCACGACTTTACCTGCACCACGAAGAGGCATATGGCAGGGACGCAGGGGGAAGGGGGTTTGCATTTAAGCGCACGCTGTAACATTTTCAAACGCATGCGCAGATATTTTCCGGGGAAGAACCACCTGCCCAAGATGGGCAGGTATAATACGTGGGCGGGTAGTTTTCCTGGGAAACATTTTCAGCCCGAACGCAAGTGCGTTCATTTGCTACGCAAGCTGGTGCAAAGTCCCTGGGTTAAAAAGTAGCCAGGGACTTCGTGGCAACGCAGGCGATTCACACAGAATACAGGAGTTGCTTCCCCACGCAAACAGTTTATCATTTAGAAACCTCCCTTTTCCAGCTCCACTGGAAACTTGCTTCTCACCCTTTACAGCCCTAAGCAGCCCATGGTGAAGCTTGTGGCAGGCCCCGCTCCCCGGACACATGCGCGTCTCTGCATTTCAGCTCTTGCGGCTTTCAAACATACCATTCCTGCAACTCGTGCATATGGAGGAAGCGATTCCGATATTCCCTTGGCAGCTCGAACTGGGACGGTATGGGAAACATCGACTCGTAAAAGTCCCGGAGCACAGCCTTCACTGTCTGGGCATCCTTGTGACTGTGGTCGATATTGTCATTTAGGCAAATAAATTTTCTAAAAGAAAGCAAAAAAAAAAACCAAAAAAACTTTTCTATTCCCTATGTTGCATTAAAATCATTTCATCTTAGGTTGTTTATTTTTTTTGGCTTCAATAGGTCTATAATTTTTAAAAATCAGAGACAAAAAAAGAAGACAGGGAACAAAGCTAAGGTTAAGAAATTTTATAGCTGCCTGTTTTACTGTTTTATTCTTTTATAGGATTGTTCATAACGTTATTGTGATTCTTGGTTTTTAACTTTTTTTTATTATGTGTGTGTCTCTTGTGAGCCTCCTAGGGCATAGTATAGGCGGCATATAAATAACCATAACCATAGTGTGTGCACAAAAATCATGCGAGGCCAAGCTAATAGAGATGTGTATTCGTTTTAACCAAATTTGCATGACACAACAAATAAGGGTCCATTTGTTTCATGCTGGGGGGTCCCGAAACAAATTGAATTAAATCTTATTCATTTAATTTGGTTAAAATTTCCGATTAGGTCTAAGGCAGAAACTGTGTCCTAAGCTCAAGCACAACTTTGGGGTCTCAGCCTAGGACTAGGCCTGAAGCCAGGGACTTGCCTAGGCCATAGGCTAAGGCCCTAAGCATGGGCCGTGGCCTAGACCAGGAGTGGAATGCTGGAACCTCAGCTGAGACCTGAGCAAGAATGGGGCCCACGAAAATTTTTTCCCGCTTAAATGATCCATCAGGTATCCATAGTTGTGGCCAGGCTGGGTCCCGCCAGGGCCTCGGCCCGGACTCAGGCCCCAATGCCAGGGTCTTGGACTGGAGGCTGGGTCCTGATGCCTATGTCCAGGCCTGGTGGCCGGGTCCTGTCACTGAGGCCTTGGCCTGGACCTAGGCCCAACACTGAGGCCCGGCCCAGAGGCCAAGTCTCAATGCCTGGGCCTCGTCCCAGGATCAGAGCCAGGCCTCGGAGCTCCTCTCAACACATCTTATTTGTTCTTAAACTGATGCCATCTGCTGGAGTCATGCCAGAGTTAATTCATTCCAGCACATCCTCCCCAACAGTCAGCACCTTTTTGATGTACGGTTCCTGCCATATATCAAAACTTCCGATTATGATAAGGAAGTATATAGACAATTATCTGATGATCAGTCTTATAGAAAATTGGAGGACCCATGCTGAAAAAGGACCCACGTTGAGAAATAGCTTGGAATCATGTTGAGAAACAATTTTGGTTTTTGTATTTAGTACTCATGTTTAGATAATACTGATTTTCTTGAAATTACATGCATAAGTTTAAATATTCAATTTACATTTGTAATTAATGGAGATCTGTAGTTCAAAATTGAATATATAAGGTTTGTGAATTACAATTTGTGCATTGTGCAATATGTATTTTAATAAGATGTGAATGAATGGTGTGGATGTGTTAGTTTAGTTTTTAGAGTGTCTACACAGGTATGTGTGCTTTGCTGTTTAAATAAATGTTATACACATTTGTTATGTGTTATCTCTCTATTTGTTGTGGATGTAGTAAGTGATTAATAGGGAGTTATCTTTAAACGGTTGGCCCTCTGTATTATTTTTACCATATATCAAAATGGCACATCTTAGGCCTAGGCCTCACCAGAGGATCCCCACTGTACCGGATAAATGGGGACCAGGGAGGTTCTGGCCCTAGCATTTTTCTGGGTGAGAGGGATGGGTTGTAGGGTTGGGATGCCCAATTGGGTTCTTTTTTGTTTGATTTTTTTTTTTTTTTTTTTTTTTAACAAAAGAAAAGTAAAAGGAGCAACATTCATGGGGGGAAAAAACCTCCCAAAGAGAGAACAAGTTTTTTAACCCTGCGCATTCCTACAAGCTAACTCCAGTATTGTTTGAGAAAACAGCAAACATGCAGGAGCAACTTGCGAAAGGAACCTGAAGTGGAAGTTAGCTTTTTTTTTACTCTCCCCCTCCCCCACCACTATCACTACCACATAAAGAACAATTCCTCTTTTTTTTTTCTGAAGCAACCAAAATTCGAGCTGAAGTATCCTGCTGATCCTCTAGCCTTCAAGGAAGAGCATTTTCAGAATGTCCTTATATAGTTAAAGCCAGGTTTACCCATGTGAAAATAGCTCCCTGTCCATGTGGGCAAAAGCGAGCCACGCTATTTCGTAACACACAGATGTTTATCTACAGCGAAAAGGGGGTAGGGTAGGGCTAGGAAATTGCCACAGGTAATTTCCGGCACCATGCTCCGCACCTATGGCAAAGCAGAAGCAAAGTCTGCCGGAGTCTGCAGTCTACGCACCAGAGGATTTTCAAAAGGTAAAGCTCTGTGGGATGTTTGCCTTTAACAATGAGCTTGCAAGTTTGCCAATATAAGGTACTTATGCACCCATAGGCACTTCGGAGAGTCTAAAATTACCCCTCTGTATGGTTAACGGTAATAAGACAGAAGAACAGTCTAATATCCCAAAATAGATAATCACAAAACATCAAAAACAATTTTTGTTGGTGGGTGGCAAGGGGTTTGAGGGATAGGGAGTCATTAAGGCCGAAGAAATATTTTGGCCCTGGCCTTATAATTGTGTGTGTTTCTCGGGATGAATTAGCCTCTCTCTTTGGAAAGAGGTGGATGAGATAATAAGGACTGCTCTGCTGCTAGTAGCACAAAACAGAGGCTGCATATTCACAGGGAAATTTCTGGAGATCTGTCTAAATATATTGTTCAGTCACCCTTTCCATTTTGGTCATCCAAAAAAAACAAAAAACTGGACTAAAAACACCTGATAACACTGCCCAGTGGCATCCGCTCCTGAAGGAATCAGCCAGAGTTTTACAATCTATTAACAATTGTCATCATTCTCCCTAAGGTCATGCTAACTACAGGAGTTGGATAAAAACCTGGTTACAGCTCAAAATGGTACCATCGCCTAAAGAAATATCAGATGATACAATCTTCCACTCTGCATGCATGACAAAGTTCTTAGTTCATCCGTCTTCTCTTTCATAGTTCGCGCTTTCCACACTGGGTTCTGGTGCAGTACAGTGGGGTATGCAACCTGAGATTTTACAGACCTTGTTACAGAACGCCACTCTGACCTCCCGAGGGGAGGGGGAGGCTGACAGCTGAACAATCGCATGGCAAACGTTAAGATACAAAAACAGCAATAATCAAATTGGTATTACCTAGGATTTTTTCTTATGTCATCCAACTGGCCAACCACATGGGAAACGTTGGTGCGAATCATTTTGAATGCAATCTCCTCTTCGCCCATGGTTTCAAACCTGTTTTGACATCATCAGAACAAAACAGAGCAAATTTCACTTGCAAAGAATACGTTATTCTGTCTATACCACTCTTTGATCTTTCTGATAAAAGGTGACTCATAAATCTGATTAAATAAAACAAACACAATAGTAGGAATTATTAAAAGTAGGCAAAAACCTTATTTTAAGGCAGTCTGCAGGGTCACTGCCAGCAATCTATCTCAAAATCAAAGCACCTTCATTAAATAATCGGATAATCTGAAGGAAAAGCAGCTTGCCATACCTGTATTTGTTTTTGTCCTTGAATGCCTTACGGATACGATCAGTTACAGATTTGCAATTGATTATTAGCTGCTTCGTCACCGGAGGCTGGAAGAGCACATGCATGGGCCGTGTTAGACCATACGGCTAGGTTCATTTCAGAATTTGGTGTGAACACCATGGAACACTTCTTTCAACAAGCCTGTACCTTTGGTCAACATCCCTTACACTGCCCTGCAAAATGTGCTATTTATTTTTGTAATGGCTGGAAATCTTGAACACCAAAAGCTTCCACATCATTCCAATTAAAGCCTAGTAATGGACCAATCAGAATTTTCAAGCTGCACGTTATAATGAAAAACAAGGGGCCCAAGAAAATGCTATCGTTTGATAAAAGATATTGGTGTTTCGTATTCCACCAGGAGGTGGACTACACTGACATGCAACTGACCAACAGTCCGTTATGGGACATTTATCTATGGTTTCCCCCTGAAAACCAACTCATTAATGCATTGATGCCCACTATCTCCCAAGTTATAGCAAACAAAGCTACAGGAATAAGAGTGGCATTAAAAACTTTCAGCAGTTTCTCTTTCCATGCGAGACCCCTTTTTTTGGAGGGTATAATTATGTTTTACTATCTGTGTACATGCATTTATCTTATTTTTGTAACCAAGTGCCTCACACAATATTACAATTAATGCGATTTAGAATTTTAAACACACATTTATTTTTTTTCAAACATTCCTAAAACTGCATGGTAAACCTTTCTTTCTTACCAGATTGGGATCATAATATGCTTCCTGAGTTGGTGGCAGTGCATCAGTCTGAGTGATACTGGAGGGGAGTGTTTTAGAACAATTTATCAACATGTGCTCCAATCCTGTTAAATCCTGTTAGCACAAACAAAGTCCAGAATGAATAAGTGTGTGTGCATGAACCCACACGGTTACCACAACAAACCCCTTCATGACAAAAAGCCTGGTAATAACCAACTAAAGAGCTGCTCTTCGGAGTCATTCTTAATGCATTTATCACGCATATATTACGCAGCAGCAGAGCAATCAGACTGGTGTTGCAACACATCCGCTGGATCCTAGCCTATTTTAAAATGGTATCGCACTAGAATTTTAGATTTAAGTGTTTCTGCTTCCGTACAAGAACGCTGAATTTGAGCCACCACTGTACCTAGAAAACTGAGCCCCCAAACTGGCCAATGAAGCATGCCGATTTAGAGTTTAGGTTTGCATAATGAACCCTATTCATCCAATACACAGCCAAATATTCTGATTTTAATCATACCCAAAGACATTTTCCCAGGGGCTTCTTTGAACGAGATTCCAACTTTTCTCCTTCTCTGTCCCTCTGATGGAACATACCTGTAAACTCAACGGCAACTCATGGATTCTTGTAGCCAAAGTGCGAATCTCCCTGTCAGACAACACGCCAGACCCATCTGTGTCCACTTCATCAAAAACCAGGGAGAAGTTTAGTGGTGCAATGGCACTCATGAGATAATAGAAATAGGAGAATGCAAACTGCATATCTTCAGAGTGACGTACTTTATGAGCTGACGTCTTATCAAATTCTGCAGGATACCTATTCAGAGGACAAAATTAAAAGTTAGTATTTCTGAGGGCATAGAAACAGGTAAGGTTCATTATGTTGGTTTTCAACATAATAAAACTTGCTTTAGAATCCTTACAGGTTCTTTACTAAGCTGTGGTAAAATGGCACTGGAAGTAATGTTTGACACAAACTTTGCAGGATTTACTAAACTAGAGTACTGCAATTTGATAAAACCCACAGTATCTACTCACATTCACAACTATGGCACTACACGATGTAGGAAAACAAAAGAGGATTAGATGTCCAAGTCTTTTTCAATCTTTATTGCAAGATTAAAAAGACTTGGGCATCTAATCCTCTTTTGTTTTCCTAACGGCTTTTTTAGAGCGCCTACCTTCTTGTTTTCTGGGTCCGTCCCTTTTAACTACACGATGTAGGCCACGCCCCCCCCCCCCCCCCCCCCCCCATCTTGGGGCTACCATCCTTCAAAGGAGGCCGCAAGATGCAGTAAAATGCCTCCCCCCTCCCATGTATAAAATCCTTGTTGGTTCATGGGACAATCTAGCGTTCCCGACTCTTCCCCTACCCATACCCGGCACATAAAAACTAAAAAGTAACACAATTAGGATCTGTCTTCTTCTGCCTCTAAGCCCTGCCCCTTAGACAAAATAAAAAGTGTAAAACCCGTCTGCCCCCAAACTTTTCCCACTTGCTCTTGTCTTTACTTTATTTCTTGAAAAACCACAAAAATATATAAATACATAAATTATGCTGTCTGACCTGTGGTTGCCCCACACATGAAGGGCAATGAAGAGCCACATGTCAGCGGCTCCTTTAAGATGGCACCCTAGGAACAGCTTACTTTCTCCGATCAAATCAGCATGCATAGATCCTTTGTATCCAGCGTTACTCCTTATTTTATCAAACATTTATACCGCATTCCTGACCTTAATGAGGTCACCCAGAGCAGTGTACAACTATTGACAAATAACACATCACATGAAAGCTCACTCTGCGGGCCATGGCAACATCGGTGGCTCATTTGCGAGCAGTTCCCATTGTCAAAATTTGCCATGTAGTAACATGGAGTTCCCTTCACACATTCGTGGTCCACTACTGCTTAGACAAAAATGGTCGACAGGGCAAAGCCTCTGGCCAGTCCATCCTACGCAATCTCTTCTAGACTTGAACCCAACTCTTCCTGCCTAGAACCCCTGATTGGAGCCAGGGGCGCATAGCGGCCCCGCACAAACGGCCCGAGCGCACAAATACCGCCGGGCGCACAAGAGAACAGAGTAAATATAAAAACCATAACATGAACTGCTTTGGATGCATTTATATGCTTGCACTGTACCTGATTTAGGGACTAGGAAATAACACGTGAATGTTTTCAATAATTATGACTTTCATGCATTATTTCCATTTAAGCTGCAAGAATGGGTTCACCGCATGCAAACGCGTTAATTGCAGCTTAGTAAATAGGCTCCATGGTTTGAAATATTTTCAAGAATCTCAACAAGCAGAGCGACCCAACTGGCTGTTGGCAATCCTTTAGCCAAATCACACACAGGTCGATACAGTTATGCCGCGTTTGAAAGAGTGCGGCATTGCCAGGCGCACCCTCGTTCCCCGCACGCACAGTTCTCTTCACCTAGCGCTCGATACTCTCTTCTAATTGTATGCAAATGCATGCCGCGTATCTGAAGCGTTAGGCGAAGGGTTAGGCCCGCGTAACCCATTTTACTGTATAGGCACTTAATACAGCGCCTATACAGTAACCTGGGTGCGCTGGTACCTGTCATTTCAAATGTCATTTCAACTGACAATTGAAATGACAGGCACCAGGAAGTGTAAAAAACCAAAAACCAAAAATATGTATAAATACTTGTCACTTTCCGAATCCCCCAGGCGTGCGGTCATCCAGGCGGCGGCGGCGGCGGGAGCCGGCGGGCGCGCGTTGGGTCCAGGCGGCGGCGGGAGCCGGGTGGGCGCACGTTGGTTTCAGGCGGGCGGGCGGGTGGGCGCGCGTTCAATCAAGGCGGTGGTGGGAGCCGGCGGGCGGGTGCGTGTTTGATCCAGGCCGCGGGCGGGTGGGCGCGCATTCATCCAGGCGGAGGGAGCCGGCGGCGAAAGCGGCCTCCGGCAGCCCCCGCCAGCAGTGAATGAATGCGAGCCTGTGCGACCCGTGCGATTTCGGCGCTCAAGGCGTGATGTCACGACGCCCGACGTCACGGCATGTGACTGCCTTGAGCGCCGAAATCGCACGGGTCACACAGGCGCGCATTCATTCACTGTCGGCGGGGGCTGCCGGAGGCCGTTTTCGCCGCCGGCTCCCTCCGCCTGGATGAATGCGCGCCCACCCGCCCGCGGCCTGGATCGAACACGCGCCCGCCGGCCCACACCGCCGCCTTGTTCGAACGTGCGCCCATCCGCCCGCCGGCTCCCGCCGCCGCCTGGATGAACGGGCGCCCACCCACCCACCCGCCCGCGGCCTGGATGGAACACGCGCCCGCCCTCCCGCCCGCCGGCCCACACTGCCGCCTTGTTCGAACGCGCGCCCACCCGCCCGCCAGCTCCCACCGCCGCCTTGATCGAACGCGCGCCCACCCGCCCCCCGGCTCCCACCGCCGCCGCCTGGATGAACGGGCGCCCACCCGCCCGCCGGCCGCCTGGACCCAACGCGCGCCCACCCGCCCGCCGGCTCCCGCCGCCGCCTGGATGACCGCACGCCTGGGGGATTCGGAAAGTGACAGGAAAGTGACAGGTATTTATACATATTTTTGTTTTTTTACACTTTACGCTGCAAATATATATAAATATAGAGGTCGTCCATGGTACATTCCGCTATGTAGCTGTTCGAACACCACACCTAGTAGAGGGTAGGTGGTAAACTAACACGTTAAGGCCGCGGCAAAATAGCGGGTTACTAAGGAGATAATCTGAGCGCGCGTCACAGTATCAGAGGGGAATAGCTAATTCCTTCATTAAACACCTAATTTGTTCATTTACATATCATATACATGCTGGGTGCGGAAAGGGTTATGTGTCTGTTTTAAGAAGCGCTAAGGACACGTGAAACTGGAGACTGTATCGCAAGATCGCCTTACGCGTCCGAATTGTGCGCCCACAGCGTGTTACGGACGGGAAATCTTCAACTGCACGTTACAGTATCGATCTGACAGTATTTCTCTTGACTTGGCAGGTTCAGAAGATGCAGCACTTCTTATATAGTCACACATATGGGAAGGCATTTTGAAATGGTGCATTGACACAGCATACAGTATATGAGAAAGCGCAGTTGCTTACCTGTAACAGGTGTTCTTCTAGGACAGCAAGATGTTAGTCCTCACATGTGGGGTGACATCATCCAATGGAGCCCATCACGGAAAACTTGTGTCAAAGTTTCTAGAAGCTTTGACTAGTACGTTGAGCACTATCCGGGTGTCCATGCGAGGTCCTCCTTCAGCCTTGTAACATAGATAAAAAATACGAGCGAAAAAATTAAAACAAAACGGAAGGAGAACCCAACTCCGCGGGGAGGCAGGCAGGATTCCTGAGGACTAACATCCTGCTGTTCTAGGAGAACATCTGTTACAGGCAAGCAACTGTGCTTTCTCCTAGGACAAGCAGGATGGTAGTCCTCACATGTGGGTGAATACCAAGCTCCAGGCTGTCCCCGTTAGAGATGAGACCAGCTGTTACTGAACAAAGTGCGAACGGACACAACAACCGTGGTGCTGTTGGTCGGCAGGGGACTGCCTGGCTCCAATCAGGGGTTCTAGGCAGGAAGAGTTGGGTTCAAGTCTAGAAGAGATTGCGTAGGATGGACTGGCCAGGGGCTTTGTCCTGTCGACCATTTTTGTCTAAGCAGTAGTGGACCACGAATGTGTGAAGGGAACTCCATGTTACTGTGTGGCAAATTTTGACAATGGGAACTGCTAGCAAATGAGCCACCGATGTTGCCATGGCCCGCAGAGTGAGCTTTCAGGTGGCCTGTCAGCTGAAGGCCCACTTGCGCATAGCAGAAGGCAATGCAATCCGCCAACCAGTTGGATAAAGTCTGTTTACCCACCACCACTCCCAGCCTATTGGTATCGAAGGACACAAAGAGCTGAGTGGACTGTCTGTGATTGGTTGTGCATTCTAAGTAGAAAGCCAAGGACCTCTTGCAGTCCAAAGTATGAAGAACTCATTCCCCTGGGTGGGAATGAGGCCTGGAAAAGAAGGTGGGTAAAACAATGGACTGATTGATGTGGAAATAAGTCACCACCTTAGGTAGGAATTTAGAGTGCGTACGCAAGACCACATAATCATGAAAAAAAACTCATGTATGGCGGATACCTAACCAAGACCTGAAGCTCACAGACTCTACGAGCCGAAGTAATTGCCACTAGGAATATAACTTTCCAGGTGAGGAACTTCGGGTCACAGGAACGCAATGGCTCAAAGGGAGGATGCATGAGCCACGCCAGGACAATACTGAGGTTCCAGGATGCAACAGGAGGCCGAAGAGGGGCTTCAACTGAAGCAGGCCCCTCATAAAACAACCCACTAAAGGCTGCATCGATATGGGTGTGCCAGCGACACCCTGATGGTTTGCACTAACAGCGCTAAGATGGACCCTGACTGAGCTAGTTTGAAGCCCAGACTCAGAAAGGTGCCATAAGTAGTCCAACAGCTTGGGAAGGGGGCATGTGAATGGATCCAAGTCTTGCCCTGCACATCAGCTGGAGAATCTCCTCCATTTCAAACTATAAGACTTCCTGGTGGAAGGCTTTCTAGAAGCCACTATCACCTGGGAGACACTGTCTGAGAGGTCCAGGGGCTAAAGAACTAGGTGCTCAACATCCATGCCATTAGGGCTAATGCCTGGAGGTTCGGATGGCACAGGGCACCTTGGTTCTGAGTTATCAGATTGAGCGCGGTCCCCAGCCGAATGGGGTCCCTGATCGACAGATCCTGAAGGAGAGGGAACCAGATCTGTTGGGGCCAATAAGGCACCACGAGGATCATGGTCCCTCTGTCCTGTTGAAGCTTCAGCAGGATCCTCAAGAGAAGAGGCAGAGGCATGGGTATGGGAGCGCTTGGCCTTTTTAAGGGCAGATTCCACTACCACTGACTGGTGAGGGAGGTGCCACCTCTTGAATCCCAAGGCCTGTTGCACCAATTAGGTGGCATCTGCCTTTCTATTGACTGGAGATCGGGTGTTCCCACAACAGAAGGAGAAGGTCCTTAAAGATGTCGTTAATGGAAACCGCCATAATTTCCTTAGGAGCATCGACAAAGTGGAGTACTTCCAGCATCTTATGTTGCGCATCCTCCTCCAAAAGAAATAGGAAGGGAATAGCCTCGGCCATGGCCCTGATGCAAAGGAAAGATCCTCTGGGTAGGGACCGACGCCTTTCTTCTGGAAGGGAAGGCTCGGAGAGGGGTTCATCCAACAATTCGGATGAAGACTCCAAGGAATCCTTCCCCCACGGGTCATAAGGGCCTTCTTCCTTTTGGGGCTGGCGCGGGAGAGGCCTGTGGAGGATCCTAGCCCTAGGATGCGAAGGCTTTGAAGGCACCGAGGGCCCCGCAGGAATCAATAGTTCCCCCCCAGCAACGGACAGAGGACTGCAGGAGGCCCAGGCAAAGGCTCGGGGAACTGAGGCCTCGGGAACGCGGCACCGGCTGTGTCTTCCTCCTCCTCGGATCCAATGATAGACTGCTCCCGAGGGGGGCATCTGTGGCCGCTGGAGAACCGAAGTTCCCTCAGGCACCAGCTGTGGCAGGAGGGTGCAGAGAAGGACATCCAAACGCTCAAGCGGGGGCACCAAGTCAGACGGCTCCGGTATGGGAGCCGGTGGCAGCTCAATACTCATGCAGAGCTCAGAGCACTGCACTCAGTATCTTGTGGTCCAATTCCTCCTGAAAGTCCAGTGAAGCCAGGACTGAGGGAGGGAGATGAGGCGTCGCCGGTGCTTCCTTGGTCCTCCGAGGA
Organism: Rhinatrema bivittatum; assembly: GCF_901001135.1. NCBI lineage: Eukaryota > Metazoa > Chordata > Amphibia > Gymnophiona > Rhinatrematidae > Rhinatrema > Rhinatrema bivittatum. The sequence continues at coordinate 218,040,605 of NC_042618.1, read as the reverse complement.
GGCATGGTGCCCGGCACCAATGTTGGTGGGTAACGCCTGGGGCTCCGGATACATCGGAGGACGGGGCCTCCGTGCCATGGTGTCCCTTTGCTGGCAGTAAGGCCACTGCCAGTACCGCACCGGAACTGGAGCTATGCACAGACGGCGACCAGTGTTGATGCTTGCGGGATATCCCATGGTGCTCAGCCCGGTCTTTCCCCGGTGCTGAAAAAGTGAAGGATCCTGATGTCCTGGAAACTGGAGAGATCATAGAACACTGCTCATCATTCCCTTGGTCCTTTGAAGATGCAGTCGGAGGAGAAGAGAGGAGGAGCGTGTCGAGAGGCTCCCCCCAACTCCCGGGTGTCGAGGACTCCGATGCGGGTGTGGATGGAGCGGACGTTTTGGAACCAAAAGGTTTCTCCACCTTGTCAATGCGTGCGAGTCGGCCCTTGGGAGTCATCTAGTCGCACACTCTCGGACGCCGTGCGAAGCCCTCAGGCAGAGGATGCAAACCTCATGTGGATCAGTTATGGCCATGGTCTGCGGACATTGAGGGCACCGACGAAAACCAGATGACACCATGAAAAAATAACCAGCATGCAGTCGATGACCGGGGGCCCACAGAGTGGGATACCGGGTTCTCGACCACGAAAGGGACAAAAAAATAGTTCTACCTACTGCACCGAGGAGAGAAACTAACCGCGAAGGGGGACCCAGAGATGGGACTGAAGAATTTCCCAATTATTGAAGAGAAAAACAAAGTAGAAGCAAAGCTCCAAAACCATGAGGCAACTGCACCGTGGAAAAAGAGAGAGTGAAGGGGGACCTCATGTGGACGCACAGATAATGGCATGCTCAGTGTGCTAGTCAAAGCTTCTAGAAACTTTGACAAAAGTTTTCAGTGCCGGGCTCCATCGGATGATGTCATCCCACATGTGAGGACTAACATTCTGCTTGTCCTAGGAGAAGTACTATGAGCTCTGAACTTGATATTGGCATAGTCCTAGACCAACCTTTCAAATTTTACTTTTGGGGCAGGCTACAGTTTTAAGCTTAGTGATGGATTTTAAATTTCTCTGGTACCCTAAAAAAATTGTTTTAGGATTTATCTAGGACTAGAATCCCTGGGAAGAAAAGCCTTGGAAACATTACTTCCCCCCCCCCCCCTTATGATGAGCTAGAGGAATGTCAATGGCTTAGTTAATGCAGGAAGCCCTGGCATTGAGAAGGCCCTGACTGAAAAGCAAGACCCGGATCTATGAAAGTAAGCTAGGCTATTGCTATAGGTCCGAATTCCATTTATATAATCAGAAGTTGGGCTTTCTGATGGTTCATTTTATTATTTGGAGGTTTTATACAGAATAACTAATGTGGGAATTGCCAAATGAAGTTTTCAAACACATCAGTGCATTAAGAACAGGGTGCCCCTTTAACTCCCTAAGCAACATAAACAGCTAAACAATGTATATTTCTTGGGTCAAAATTTATTCTAGGCGACAAGTGGGCATGAATTAGCCATAACGACTGTGTGACATCATCCAGCGGCACCGGTACAGAACTAGTTCTTGGTTCCTGTGCACACTTGCCACCTCGAGAGCCCCTCGGCCTTTCTTTGAGACACTGCACAGACTTATTTCCAATCTCCCTCTCTCTACCGTTTACTGAGCTCTGTGTCGGCGCAGTTGGATGTCATCACCCACGCATTACGGCTGAGCCATCCCCCTGTTTACAGGTAAGCAAACTTGCTTTTCCTATAAACAAAAGATTTTATTTTTATCATAAAATGACATTAGAGCAATCAATCATCGGGCCAGCCTGGTGGCTCAGCCTTGGTGTGTAGAGGGACCTGGGTCTGACTCTCAGCTCAGATCTACTCTATGCGTCAGCCAGGGCTGGAGAATAAGCAGAGGCAAAATTCACAACCCTGGAGGGATGCAGGGAGTCCATCATTGTGCAATGGTAACATTTAGCGACCTGATCCAGGGCCCATGATTGTAGGGGTTCAGGAAGGAGCCCCAGTGCATGGCCCTGGCTGAAAACTGAGGTTGAAATGCTTGAACTAAAGCAAATTTGAAGGGGATAGAAAATAGGGAAAAGAATTCCTGGGCAACAAAGGATTATAATGCCCGATCCCAGCAATGCTTCAGATTGAGCTGGAAGCTCCCAAAAAAAAAAAAAAAAAAAGTCAGCCCCATGACAACTGAACTTCACCAGTTCTCATACACAAGAATGAACTAAAACAAAGTTCCTGAAGGCCTGAAACTAGCAGGTCCATTTCCCAAGGATTTAATGGGGTAACTTCTGGAGTAAAAACTCTCCTCTTAAGACATTTTTTAACCTGCCAGCCAGCCACATTTAACCCCCCCCTAAATTCACAAGGTGGCCAAATATAGCCAGAAGCAAAAAGGCGTTCCCAGGGAGGGCTTATGATGTAGCCACTTAATGTTGACTTGGACAAATTTTCGGCTGACAATTTCCCAGAAGAGAGCTGGTTAAAATTAACCGGTTATCTTTGCCCCTAGGCGACATTTTGTAAATAGACCTTGTGCTTACATATCCTGCAGTTCTTGCATTACCAGTCGGTCGACCATGTGAGGCATATGGGCAGGGACCTTTCGAGAGGTAAAGCCAAACTTGCTGTTCAGAAGCTTATTTACATATCGAAGGGAATCGGCAAAAGTGTCTTTCAGGTGTCGCCCAACATATTTACTGTCCGTGGAGTAAGTCATCTGCTTAATGAGAGCCTCTTCCTCCTGCAGAAAAAATATGTAACAGCAAAAAACAAGTTCCATTCATACAAGAGCTTATACAAAGTGCAAGTTGACCTATTGTCCAATTCCAAATGCTATGCTTAAAACATTTATTTTTATATATCAGCGGGCTTAACAAAAATACAGTTTTAATTCTTAAACTGAAATTTACTGTCA